>NC_042623.1:207871347-208184016 GCF_901001135.1 Rhinatrema bivittatum
GTTTTGTAAATGGTTTATACTATACATTTGGCTGCCTATCTTGAATTTAGCAGGGCTAAATGGCTGGTGTCATCATAAACAATGCAGAGCAGGTTAGTGGTAGAAAAAAAATATATATATATTTGCCTAACCATTCTCTATGATCTAACTCTTCCCATTTTGTGACTGATACATACATACATACATACATATGTATGGATTGTAGAAATTAACATGTACATGTTTTGGCCTTCCATTCACTTAAAAATATGTTAAGTGATTTGGGGGGGTGAGCAAAAAATTGCATACAAATTATTCAGAGTCATCACTGTGCTATTTCCTGCTCATACCACCTGCAGAACTCCTATTGTACTTAGTTGACAGGATCAGACAGCTCTTAAAAAGGCACACTGAGAAAACCAAATATAAGTACCGTTTTTCTTCTTACACGTTCATATGTACATTCCCAGAAAGTGGCCTTCCTCTAGCGACTGCAGTCCACAGTGGCACATCACTAGCTCATGGGTCATGATACGGGGGAAGTACTATGGTGCAATGAAGAATAATTTCATCTATTATATAAAATATAGATTTATGGGGATCAAAGATGGAACATCAGTAGCAGCAGTGTACTGTGTCAGCGCCTTCTAGCTGGCATACATTTATATATTTCTGCCATTCCAAGAATAAAGGGAAGACCTAGGTTTTCCCCACTGAACCTGGACACCCCCATTTGATGCATCCTTTCATTTTTCACATAGCCCCTTTGATCTCCAGAGCAGCATGCTTGTGTTCATTGGCAGGGGAGGTAGGGCCATCGGTTTCACAAGGCACATACTTTTGCTTGTGCTGAAAAGGAAAAGGAAAAGCAAAAATATATTAGGATATTTAATTTTGAAATCTCACACATACTTTCTACCTGCGGGAAAGCAGCTGGACAGTGTAGGAGAACTTTTCTTCCTGTGATCCCTACCAGTCACACATTCTAAAAGGGAAACTCCATGGGAGTTTCTTTTTGAAAATTAGCCTGCAGGTTCTGCCTATAGATCTGCAAACTTTTCAGACAATTTCAAAATTTCCTCCTGAACAAACATATTCAACTACAAACCCGTTATATTGATATTTAAATTTCCCTTAAGTGTTTCATCCTAAATGCTATTGTACTATTTCACATCTAAACATGAGGCAAGTAAAATACTTCTCCATTTTAGATGATTGAATTATGAAAGTATGCAAAAGATGCACAAATGGACCATAGCCATGGTTGAAACCTTTGATGATTGGTGCTACTGCTCAAATGCTTCAAACTTCTGCTAATTCCACCCCTTTTTGTGTTTGTTATCATGTGACTAATATAAGTGCACATATTTTCTGTAAAACTGACTACTGTCTTATTCTGTAATTATGGAAGCAACAGGGATGCTTGTAAGGTATACTGTATGTTAAAAGCATATAGTGGAAATATAGTGCATTTGTGGGCCACGATAAAAAGATGAGCATGGTTAGGGAAATTAAAGAGTAAGGGGTAGATTTTTAAAGTTATGCGCGGGCATAGATTTGTTCGCACAACCTGGCGCAAACAAATCTATGCCCGATTTTATAACATGCGCACGCTGCTGTGCGCATATTATAAAATCCAGGGTCGGCGCGCGCAGGGGGGTGCACAATTGTGCAACCTACGTGCACCGAGCTGAGCAGCCTGCCTCCGTTCCCTCCAAGGCCGCTCCAAAATCAGAGCGGCCTCGGAAGGAACTTTTTTTCTGGCCCCGCCACCTTCCCCACCTTCCCCTCCCTTCCCCACCCCCCAGCCCTAACTAAATGCCCCCCTACCTTTGTTCAGAAAGTTACGCCTGCCCGAGGCAAATGTAACTTGTGTGCGCCGGCCTGTGGCCGGCGCACCATTCCCCGGCTCGGGGGCTGGTTTGGAGGCCTCGGCCACACCCCTGGGCCAGCACCACGCCCATGGCCCCACCCCCAAAACACCCCCGAATGCTGCGCCACCCCGACACGCCCCCTGACACGCCCCCAAGCAACGCCCCAGGACTTAAGCGCGTCCCGGGGCATTGTGCGTGCCGGCAGCCTATACAACATAGGCGCGCCAGCGCACAAGTCCCCTGCGCACGTAAATCCAGCTGGATTTACGCACGCAGGGCTTTTAAAATCTGCTCCTAAATTTTTAAACCCCAGCGCGCATAAATCCCGAGGTTTACACATGTGGCTGGGCCTTACGTGTGCTGGGCCAATTTTCAAACAGCCCCGGCCACGCGCATAAACCCTGGTATGCGATTAAGTGCGGGAGCTGAAAAGGGGGTGGTCTGGGGGACAGAGAGGGGCAGGACTGGAAAGCCGGTACAGTGGCCATTTGCCGCTATGCTGGGGAAACGCGCACCGGCAGTTGGCTGGCGCGCACAAGTTGCTTCTACTCTGGAGGAGCAGCAACAAACAACAAAAAAACAAAGGTAAGGCAGATTAGGTTTAGGGGGTGGGGAGGAGAGGGGAAGGGAAAGGTAGGCTAGGGTAGGGAGTAGGAAAGTTCCCTCCTGCACCAGCACACACATGTTATAAAATCGAGCACATGGATGCGCGCGTGAATTTTTTAAAAGTCTGCCCTTAAGGACAAACCGCACTGTGTATCTAAATATCGCGTTGCATGATACTCTATTGTGTTGAGCAATACACTATTATGTCACACATTCAGGCCGATACAGAAAAACGCGCCGGAGAGCTGGTGAGCACCTGCTCTCCCGGTGCACGCACAGGCCACTCTCCTGAGTGCGCGATTCAGGAGGGTGGCCTATGCAAATTAGGGCCCGTGGTAAAAGGAGGTGCTAGGGACACTAGCGCTTCTCTAGAGCCTTCTTTTTGATAGGAGTGGCGGCTGTCAGCGGGTTTGACAGCCGACGCTCAATTTTGCCGGTGTCGAACCTCAAACACGCTGACAGCCACGGGTTTGGAAAACGGACGCCGGCATAATTGAGCACCAATCTTCCGACCCGTGAGCCGTAGGCCGATTTTTAATTTATTTTTTTTTTAATTTTTACTTTTTTATTACTTTTGGGGCCTCTGACTTAATATCGCCATGATATTAAGTCGTAGGGTGTACAGAAAAGCAGTTTTTTCTGCTTTTCCGTACACTTCCCTGGTGCCGGCAGAAATTAACGCCAGCCTTTGGGCAGATGTTAATTTCTGAAAGTAAAATGTGCGCATGTCGCAGGTGCTATTAGTTTCGGAGGGGGGGGGGGGGGGTGTTGGACACGCGTTTTCAACATGCTATTACCCCTTACTGAATAAGGGGTAAAGCTAGCACGTCGAAAACGCACGTCCAAACCTGGGCTAAGTGCGCTCCACCAGAGCGCACTGTACTGTATCGGCCTGATTATTTAAGGCATCATGTGTCATTTTACACATTGCGATTCATTTTCTTTATTTAAATATGTATATATATATACTGGCTTCCTGCAGCTGCCTATTTCAGAGTGTGTCAAGCATTGGAGAGAGAGGAGAGGAGGTAAGTTGGTTAGTGGAAGTTTAGGAGATTTTTCCATTGATTACCTGAGTAAGTTGACCTCTTTAGTGTTTAGAGTAAGTTGACCTCTTTGTCTCTTCTTTTTAACTGTATGTGGAAGATTTTGTGCATTTATCTAATTTATCTGTCTGTCCTTTTGTGTGGAGTAGTGGAGGATAAGTGGTGGATGAGTAGAGGAGTGTTGTTGGAGGAGTTGTGACGAGTGCTGTGGTGAGTACTGGTGAGGAGATGATGGATTCTGGTAGGCGTGGGAATAGAGGAGAGGTGAGGAGGAGGGAGGAGGAGAGGAAAGAGGATGGCAGAAGTGTTAGGTGGAGGACTAGGAGTAGATATGGGTAGGAGAGAAAGAATAGGAACATATGGGAGAGGGAAGGGTATAGGCAGGTGAATGTGAAAGGAGAAGAATAGCAGGGTAGAGCAAGACAGAGAGGACAGAGTCTGGGGAGTTGTCAGGGCAGGTGGAGGGGGGAGGAAGAGAGGGGATTGGGGTTTGGGGTTTGGGAGTGAGAATGAGAATGAGGATAGTGATGCCCTAATTCTAATGCATCATTAGTATCCTTTAAAGATACCTCTCTCCGAACCTTGCGCTGCTGAGCAACTGTTGGCTTTCTCCTTTGTTCTAGTTTAAAAGCTGCTCTATCTCCTTTTTAAATGTTAGCGCCAGCAGTCTGGTTCCACCCTGGTTAAGGTGGAGCCCATCCCTTCGGAAGAGACTCCCCCTTCCCCAAAAGGTTCCCCAGGTGCTAACAAAACTGAATCCCTCTTCCTTGCACCATCGTCTCATCCACGCATTGAGACTCTGGAGCTCTGCCTGCCTCTGGTGACCTGCGCATGGAACAGGGAGCATTTCAGAGAATGTTTCCTATGTCGTTGGTGCCCACATGTACCACGACAGCCGGCTCCTTCCCAGCACTGTCTAAAATCCTATATAGGTGACGCGTGAGGTCCGCCACCTTCGCACCAGGTAGGCATGTTACCAGGCGATCCTCACGCCCACCAGCCACCCAGCTATCTACATTCCTAATAATCGAAATCACCACCTATGACGGCCGACCTAACCCTTCCCTCCTGGGCAGTAGGCCTTGGGGAGATATCCTCAGTGCGAAAGGACAATGCATCACCTGGAGAGCAGGTCCTTGCTACAGGATCCTTTCCTGCTGCACCTGGTTGGTGCTCTCCCATCATGATACCTTCTTCCTCCAAGGCAGCACCAGGGCTGCCAGTCTGAAGTTGGGACTTGACTACTATGTCCCTGAAGGTCTCATCTATATACCTCTCTGTCTGCCTCAACTCCTCCAGGTCTGCCACTCTAGCCTCCAGAGATTGGACTTGTTCTCTGAGAGCCAGGAGCTCTTTGCATCGCATGCACATGTACAACTTCTCACCGGTGGGTAAAAAAATCATACACTCGATGCAAAAGACTGGGAAGCCCTCCTCTTGCTGCTGGACTGCTGCCTTCATCTCAATTTTGATCAGTTCCTAGTTAAGTTTTAGGTTGCTATGGGAGTAGGAATGGTTCTAACGTCCTTTAAATATATTAGTGAATTCACTATGTGTCTGGTAGTGGCCTACCGGGGTCTGATCGAATTCTCAATAAAGTTTTTGTTGATGTTTTTTTTTTGTGTGTGAAAGTGGCACCTGCCTATAAATTAAGGGATGAGCTAGGGGTGGGAAATTCAAACAGTCTAACTTCAGTTAGTGAGCCTGAGTGACTCACTGCTCTCTTGATTAACAAATGTTGGTCCCTATTCAAACCCAATCACACTACCTCAACACCTTTCCAAGGTGAGTAACTGAGCTGAACTATTCAACTTTTTTACTTAGGTATACACTGCTCCTAGCTTATTTCTAGCTTCTGGCTACTTTTTGGGTTTTTTTTTTTTGTGGGTTTTTTTTTTCAATACACTCAGTTAGTATTAAATACAAACACTCAGTTCTTTAAAAGTCTGGAGAACACTCAGTTCTGCAGACTTTTAAAAATAAACACACTACCTACTGCTACCTTATTGACTATTTAAAAATACAAACAGTCTAACTTGTTTATTTACTGCCTTTCTGACTATTAAAGGCACAAACACACAAACACACTAAATAATATTCCCAAATAGTTAACTTTGCCCCAATACTTTTAAAAAAGACAATGTCCCAAGCAAAAACTTACTGATTCTTTTCAGTCATCAGCAAGGTGATCCTCTCCTCTCAGTGTTCCCAAAGAGAAACCTAAGCTGGTAAGGGGGAGGCCTAGAAGGGGGGTACTGTTGGGCATCCCGGTCACATGGGTGCCACAACCGGGCCTGCTCACCTGGCATTATCATCCACTGGCGCAGGCTTACCCGCTGCCACTACCTCCCGGTGTCCCTGTCGCTCACTGCGACCTTCCTCGGCTACAGGCCTCACAGCGGAGCTCCTGTCGGGGCTCCGCATCCTTGGCCGGCTCGGCCCCGCCTCTAGGCGTGCGCTCAGCTGACCTCACCATTCTTAAAGGACCCAGCGCGGGAAACCTCCGAGAGACGCGCCCCAATGACGTCATCAGCCTTCCATATATAAGGCAGGGCTCAAACTCCTGATCCCTGCCTTGGCAATCAGGTCATCACAGCCTTGTGTAGTGAGTTTGCCATCGTGTTCCAAATGTCTCCTGTTCCAACGTCTCCTGTTCTAGCGTCCCCTGTTCCAGTGTCTCCTGCTTCTGTGTCCTTCTCAGGTAGTACCTATTCGGACTGACTTCTTGGTACTGACCTCTGCCTGCCTAACCATTCTTCTGCCTGCTGCCTGGAACTGACCTCTGCCTGTCTGACCATTCTTCTGCCTGCTGCCTAGAACTGACCACTCCCTGCCTGACCATTCTTCTGTTTGCCACCTGGAACTGTCCACTGCCTGCCTGATCATTCTTCTGTCTGCTGCCTGAAATTGACCCTTGCTTGCCACGACTACACATGGACTGACTCTGATATTGACCCCCACTTTGGCTGAGTTCTCTTGAACTGATATTCTGGCATTGACCCTTGCGCTTCTTTTCTGGCCCCCAGTGACCTTCGGCCCTATGCACTTAGATAACAACCACGGCTTCCACGTGGCTGGACCTGCAGGCACTGCCTGTCTCATCTGGAGGACCTCTCTGAACTGTTGCCTTCCCGAGGTCTCCAGAGCTTCCTGTTCTGATCTAGTCCACTTGCTCCACATCAGCCACGCACCCTTGCTCGTGGTGGGCCTCCGGTGATCTCCCTTGCCGGGATACCACCGGAGGCCCACCTAAGTCCAGGCAGTCCGGGTACCCAAGGGCTCAACCTGTGGAAACCCCAGACTGTTATTGGTGAAGCTCCAGCTAGCCTCTGTCTCCTTGTGTGCTCCGCTTCCTGGTGGCAGGCTCTCTCTGGGTCTGACCAGAGGGCCCTACCAATCCTGCACCAGGCCAAGGGTCCACCTCCAGTGCAACACTAAATGCTTCACATTCTCAATCTGATGGTTAAGAAGGTTCTGTCCTCAGCTCATAGCTCAGACTTTACACTTGATCTGATTCAAGAGATTTTGAGAACACAAGAAATATATTTGTTCATGCCCCATTTGGTGGCCTGGGTAAATCTTAAAACAAACAAAAAAAAAGATATACAAATTTGGTGAAACATAGAAATGTCGGCAGAAAAGGACTAAATGGTCCATACAGTCTGCCCAGTAAGCTTATGGTAGTATCTGCTGTGCCGAGTAGGCTACCCCATGCTTATCAGTTTCCTAGACCATAAAAGTCAGGGCCCTCTTTGATTGCTGTTTGAATCCAATTCCCCATTACCCCTGTGCTTATCAGTTTCCCACAATGTAAACATTTGGGCCCTTGTTGATTGCTGTTGAATTCAAGTCCCTATTATGCCTTGCCGGTGAAGCAGAGAGCAATGTTTGAGTTGCATCAGTCTTATTGGTTAATGATAGTAACTGCAGCATCATCAAGTTGCCCCCATACTTGTTTCCCCAGACCATAAAATTTGGGGCCCTCATTGGTTGCTGAATGAATCCAATTCCACTTTACCCCCTGCTGTTGAAGCAGAGAGGAATGATGGAGTTGCATCAACAGTATCAAGGCTTATTGGTTACGGGTAGTAACCGCCATACCAGCAAGTTACTCTATGCACTCTTTCTTCATCTCCATTCTTTAGCCTTTAGGGATCTACAGTATTTATCCCATGCCCTTTTGAATTCTTTCACTTGTTTTTTACCAGCTCCTCCAGAAGGGATTTCCAGGCATCCACTATCCTCCCCATGAAAAAAATATTTTCTGACGTTGGTTCTCAGGTGACTTCCTTGGAGTTTCATTTCATGACCCCCTAGGTCTACTGATTTCTTTTCAATGGAAAAGGTTTGACATTTACACATCATTTAAACCTTTTATGTATCTGAAAGTCTGTATCATATCATCCCTGTGCCTTTTCTCTTCCAGGGTATACATATTCATATGTTTTCTGATACTGACCCTGTACCATTTTGGTGGCCTTTCTCTAGACTGCCTCCATCCTGTCTCTATCCCTTTTGAGGTAAGAGGTCCAGAACTGAATACAGTACTCCAGGTGAGGCTTCATCAAGGACTTGTATAAGAGCATCACCACCTCCATTTTCTTACTGGTTATTCCTCTCTCTATGCAACTCAGTATTCTTCTGACTTTAGCTATCACCTTGTCACATTGCTTCACTATCTTCAGATCACCCCAAGTTCCCACCCTTGGTCCATGCCCATCAGCCATTCCCCCCCCCCCCCCACACACACACACACATCTTTTGGATTACCATACCCCAGTTGCATGACTCTGCACTTCTTGCCATTGAATCCCAGCTTCTACTCCTTCTGGCATGTATACTCTGTTGCAGTTCTTGGTAAAATCTGCAAACAACATTTGCCTTCTATCCCTTCCACAATGTTGCTCACAAAGGTATTGAACAGAAATGGTCCCAATACCGATCCCTGTGGCATTCCACTTAACATGACTCTCTCTTCAGAGTAGGTTTCATTTACCATTATACGCTGTCTCCTATCAGTCAACCAGTTTGTAATCTACTCCACCACCTTGGCACTCACTCTGAAGCTTCTCATTTTGTTCACAAGCCTCCTTTGTGGAATGGTATCAACAGCTTTGCTGAAATCCAAATAGATGACATTGAGTACTCTTCCAATTTTCTAGTCACCTAATCAAAAGAATCAATCAGATTTGTCTGACAGGACTCTAATAAACATAGAAACATAGAAATGACGGCAGAAGAAGACCAAACGGCCCATCCAGTCTGCTCAGCAAGCTATGCACTTTTTTTTTTCCTCTTACTTGTTACGCTTGGCTCTTAGTACCTTTTAGTTTTATTTTCCTTCCACCCCACCATTAATGTAGAGAGCAGTGTTGGAACTGCATCTAATTGAATATGTAGCTTAGTTAGGGGTAGTAACTGCCTCAATAAGCAAGCTACACCCATGCTTTTGTTTACTCGACTACGTAATTTAGTCCTTGTTGGTTGTTGTCTATATATATAGATACTCTTTTCTACATTGCCCCCGCCGTTGAAGCAGAGAACTATGCTGGCTATGCGTTGAAGGTGAAGTAACAGACTTTCTCCCCTGCCGTTGAAGCAGAGAGTTATGCTGGCTGTGGGAAATATAAGCTTTGCCAGCAAGCCATTTCATCAGGGTTTAAACACGTAACTTCCCTTCTCCCTGACCTTTGCCTGAATAAAAGCATCACTTGTGCTTAAGTCTCTGCCTGGGAAAGGATACCTGACTGTCATGTATTTCTCTAGTTTATAATTAATCCTGATAGCCTGAAAGTAGGGCTGGGTGTTCCTTAGTCAGAGGCAGGACAAAGTCAGGAGGTATAGATTTCAGCAGCCAATGAAATGATCCGTGCACACCCCCTGAGCCAAAGCCAATAGGTTAGAGACATGTCTGTTGTTATGGGGAAAGTAGCCAATCATGTAATGACACATCATCTGCCTTTGTATGAATGTACAATAAAAGAGGGCGCTGAATTGTGCTCAAGTCCTTTTCCTGCCTGCCATGAAAGCTGCCTGAAGTGTCTTCTTTGCCTCCATATTCAACATCTGGTGATCCCGCGCACGTGATGATATACTCCCTGCTCATTCGGCTGATCATAGCTTTAGGTACGTACCGTTCAACAGATTTGCAATCGTAAGTATTTTTAAGGTACTTTTTAGTATTTTTAAAGTATTTCTCAGTAAATTTGTTCCCCACACTCGTGAGCATGGGAAGTGATTTATCTGTACAGCAAAGGCTACATGCCAAGAAGCTGCAGAAAATAATCAATAATCATTATTTCATCACCAGAAGAAAAGAAAAAGCACAAGTCAGCCTGGGGGACTTAGAAAAATTAATAAGTGAAATAGCTTGCCGTTGTCCTTGGTATTCACAGGCGGGAACTCTGAATATCCAGGACTGGATTTTAATAGGCAATTGTCTTCATACGGCTCCAAGGTCCCCAATCAGGCAGTTATTGTTATGGCAAAAATGTACAGAGGCCATAGAACACATAGAAAAAAAAAGTTTCAAGGCAGCATTTCCAAACCATGTGCTTTTAGAAGCAGGCAGACTCAATCAGAATACCCTTCCCCCATCTTATGCTCAGTCTCCCACAGAGACAGCAAATTCTTTGTATCAGCTCTCCATACCCACACCCAAGCCCATTCACACTTCTCCGCCTTCTTTAGAAAAGCAACCCTTGAGAACAATTGAGCCACAACCTTGCCTGGGTGGGGCGATTAGCATTGAATTTCAGCAGAAACAGCAAAAAGAAAGCCTTACAGAAAAAGAATTGTTGGAAGGACTTCAAGCCTTCCCCATCACAGAAAAGAACCATGAACAAAGGGGGACAGAAAATGAAATAGAACATCTGGGGACACACACTCACATGGCTCCTGTGGCTTCCTCTGCGTCCACCTCAGAGAAAAGGCCCCAGGAAACTGAAAACACTGAGGTCAGAAAAACTAGCCTTCCTCCATCTTGCCTGCAACTCCCTTCCCCCACCAACCACTCCCTGTACCCCCATTTGCCATTGCCTGAGACAGTCATTGATTCTGCATCATCAATTTGTCCAGGTAAATTACCATCTCAAACCACTGCTCCTGGTAACAATTTATGTGCCGCGGTCAGCATGGGATTTCACCTAGAACATGGAAATCTCACAAGAGAGGAATTATTGAAAGGGATTCAAGCCTCTCCTATTACAAAAGGGATTAAAGAGCTGGGTGTGGCAGCAATAGAGTTGAGTGCCGCCCGGAGTGCCATGAGCAGTGGCTATGCCCACAGGTCTTCAAAGAAATCAGCGTATAAGACCTTGGGCCAAGCAGCTGCACTCCTGCGTTACAAGCAAAGAAAATATCAATATGAAAAAAATGATTTAATTAGACTCCTGCGTTACAAGCAAAGAAAAAATCACTATGAAAAAAATGATTTAATTATACACTTCAATGACCTATTGCAGTCCAGATTAAACAGAGTAATTGAACAAACAGTACAGATTTGGAAAAAATGGTTTCTCTTGGTCTTTGATGTTCAGTTGCAGAGGGATTGCATGCTTAAGGAGTAGTTTCTCTTTGAATTCAGTTACAAAAAATCTGCATACTTTGAGAGTATTTTCCCACACAAAGTGAATGCAGAACCTTATGTTAAAACTGTACTGAAATTTAAACAATTGCTGTGTGAATTTCATGTGAAATGTTCACTTCTTGCAAAATTAATTTGGCTCACATTTAAAATGACTCCATTTCTCTGAGATTTAAGTTTATAAGCAATTGTTTGAATTGCCAGTGCACAGATTCTTATTGTAATTTTCCCTACAGGAGAAAGATAGAATCTGTCTGCAAGAAATCAGCAAGTCCCTGCCAGCCATTGTCTCTGGTTGATGTTATCTAGATTGTTAAACAATGCTATCTTTCAGTTCCTATTGACTGAAGGATTAACTCCTTGGGTGCAGTTCTTTTCTTTTGAGAAACACTGCTCCTCCCTCCCTTTACTGTCTTTCTGTTAACTCTTGCTTGCCACTCATGGGGGAGGGAGGGAGAACTTTTGAAAAGAAAAAAACTGGACTTAGACCTGCAGTTTCTCTCTCTAGTTTCTATATGTTATAACTCAGACAGATTGATCAGACCTGCTGATCCAAATCTTTTCCCTCAACCTTCAATGCATTACTGCACTAGCCCTTCCTCGTCTCACTCTCTTTCTGTTAATCTTTTTAATACTTTCAAACATACTTTCAAACTTCTTTAATACTGAACTGAGGTTACTGACAAGGACATTTAATAGTAGTTACAGTCACTTTAGCGCGAACAGCGTGTTTAATTTCCTATTCTAATAATTATAAGAAGAAATTGTATTCTGATATTCCACATTGAAAGTAAGCTCAGAGTATTATTGATTGCAACTTGGAACAATAGTTGCATTCTATAAAGTAATGATGGGGTCTCCACTAGGAGGCGCTATGCTATTCTACCAGTTATATTATATTATTGTTTTAATAATTCTGTTGTATACTAGTTTTTATTTTTCAGATCTGCGGTCCTCATGTCTTAAGGACACTTCAGTTTTATTTTCTTTTTCACAAATTTTTACAGAATTCTGAACCTTAAAATTTTTACTGACAGAGGTTGCTACATATAAAGCAATCCCTCCCAAGCCTTTTCTTGCAAATTCAAATTGATTTTATTAAATTGAATGATAGAATTGATTCTCCAAGGTTAAGAAAGTAAGAATTTCACTTTAATCCTTACCTTAATAAATTTTTGCTGTATGCCAGTTTTTAATATTTTCCAGATTTACAGCCTTCCTGCCATGAGAGATGTGAAGATGAACACTTTGCAGTTTATTTTAACATTTTTCTAACACCTTTTGACTTTTGATTTTTGATCCTTGATCTAATTTTGTTTTTGATAACTTTTTGATAAGATTTTTAGCTTAAATTATGTGTTATCTGTTGCCTGTCTTGATGTCAAGAAGACTATGAATGAATATTTGCAGGATGAATGAATATGTGTCAGTCTTGTGTAACATATGTTTAATATAATGTCTGATATACTAGTCATTTGTGCTTCAGCCTACTACAATTGACTTTTCCTTTAAACGATTAATGTACATGTATGCTATTTTACTGAATGAAAATTGATCACTGCATAAAAACATTCTTGATAATGGGACTACCCTCTGTTCTGAAAAATGGCTCTGCTTACTGCAGCCATTCCTTTGCATGAATTTTGTCAATAATTGAACATTAAATACTTATTTGGCATCCCCTACAACACCACAGGGCAAGCCATTGTAGAGAGAGCCAATCATACCCTTAAGAGCTCTTGAACACAAAAACAAAAAGGAGGGAATGCCCCTGGATTTTCCCCCTGAACAAAGTAGGATTTTCCCCCTGAACAAAGTATTGTTTATTTTAAATCATCTAAACATATCAGGTTCACATAAGAACACAGCCATGAGTAATCATTATGGGACTAGGGTTAGTCACCCACAGCCATCAGTTTTGTATAGAATATTTAATGTCTGGTACGGTTCCGTTCCCTTAAAATGGGGAACAAGGATATGTTTCTCTGCTTGCTTCCACAGGTATCAAGGCGTGGAGAGATGGAAAGGTGTCCAGGTCTACAGGACCCGATCCCCAACTTCTCCATGAGCCTCCACAGCCTTCAGAAGGACAGAGACCGGACTCCTTGCAAAAAGCAGCACCACATGACCTGGGGACAGATCAAGGCCCTATCCAACCAATCTGCACAACTCTTAGAACAGCAAAGCCTTGAGAAAACTCCAGAGAACTTATTAGCCGCCTTTTCTTGCCTGAATGCCAACTCATTAACAATTGTGTTCTGTACCCTCATCCTTTGCCTTATTTCTCCAGCTATGGTGAATTCAGAACAAGGACTCTTGACAGAACAACATGTACATCCTTGATGCACAGAACTTTTCACACCTGTTGAATCGAACAGACTGTTAGATCTGCACACACATGCCAACCCAAGCCTGCGGAGAACTACTGATGCATGCTGTACCATTTAACCTTACAGTATGGACTAATTATCCTTTACAGAGAGGTTTTCATTAACTCTCCAGTTAATAATACCATACTACACATCGGCAGCCGTATTCAAGAGACTGCCGCTCTTTGTTGGGACTATGATACAGGGGATGGGAAGGGAATTCAGGTGGGAAATATCCATATTGTAACCAAACTTTTGTATTAATCACTGAACACTTACATAATTATACCACATATATGTATGCAATTGGCAGATTTCAGGATGTGCAGTGGGAGACCCAAGCAGGTGCAGAAAGTATAGAGGGGACGAGGGATTTACCCTTTGTAGTTATATAGCCCAAATGATAACCAATGACATGTCCACTAATCTGTTAGGAAACATATGAATGTTATGTGGGCGTAGAGCATATATGCACATTCCCCCCAGATGGAGAGGCAGATGCACTCTAGGCTACATCCTCCCCTCATACTATGCAGTCAAAAATTTACCCAAAGCAAGGCTCCGTAACAAAAGGGAGGCGATAAATAATCCCATAGAAAAGTATACAGAAACTCAGATAGCTAGAAGCCTGTTTCCCCCAATGGGGACAGCTATGAATTACAGAGACTTACACGTCCTAGCTAACTGGACGACTGCCCTATTCAATCAGACAGTCCATGCATTAAAACTACTCACAACAGAAGTCTCTCAGATTAGAGAAGTAGCATTACAGAACAGCTATACCTTAGAAACCATTTTAGCCTTAAAGGGTGGTGTTTGTGCATTAATTCCTGATCCTCCAGACAATTACTAGTTGCCCTTCACTCCTACCCAGTCTGGCAATCATTTGAACGAAATGGACTCTGAGACTTTCAGGTCAAAGCACCGTTTAAGCTGTTAACTCGTACGTTCTATGGTAACACTACTTATTTATTACCGGCCTTTCTTCCTTCCAGCTTGTTGTAAGCTTCCAAGTTCTCTCTCCCTGTTGATTGTAACTTTGACTTATTCCTACCATTGTTATCTGTCATTTCACTTGAATTGCTACTCCAGTTATTCCCTTGTTATATTGTAAACCGATCCGATATGGTTATTTACTATGAAGGTCGGTATAAAAAATTGTTAAATAAATAAATAAATAAATAATTGGATCTCATTGCTGTGTATACATATCAGACTATAAAGCAAACCTCACACATACCATAGAGCAGATAGAAACCATGGATGCTGATGCACCACTTTCAGGCAGAATACCAACTTCTCCATGGGATTGGCTATGGTCCTGACTCCCTGATATTTCTGGTCTCAAAAGGGTGATTTCTATTATAATAACCATAATTGTCTTAATTATCTGCCTGTGATGCTGTATTCAGTGCATACCCAACCTCATATCCATATTGAAACCTTGCTCTCAGCCCTGATACAAAGATGTCTTGTAAGATGCCTAATAGGGAATCCTGAGCCCTGCAGCGTTGGCACACCACGCTGCACCAGCTCTGGGTGATATGGAGATTCAGGAGCTCATCGGCAGCTGGCACACCACGCCGAATCAGCTTTCTTCCCTCCATATCTCCCTTCTCCTATTTCCAGCCCATACCAAGACATAACAGATTTCAGTAAGGGTCTAAAGCTTTATTGAGCTGCCTAAACAAAAACAGAAAGGGTGAGATGTGGGAAATATAAGCTTTGCCAGCAAGCCATTTCATCAGGGTTTAAACACGTAACTTCCCTTCTCCCTGACCTTTGCCTGAATAAAAGCATCACTTGTGCTTAAGTCTCTGCCTGGGAAAGGATACCTGACTGTCATGTATTTCTCTAGTTTATAATTAATCCTGATAGCCTGAAAGTAGGGCTGGGTGTTCCTTAGTCAGAGGCAGGACAAAGTCAGGAGGTATAGATTTCAGCAGCCAATGAAATGATCCGTGCACACCCCCTGAGCCAAAGCCAATAGTGTAGAGACATGTCTGTTGCTATGGGGAAAGTAGCCAATCATGTAATGACACATCATCTGCCTTTGTATGAATGTACAATAAAAGAGGGCGCTGAATTGTGCTCAAGTCCTTTTCCTGCCTGCCATGAAAGCTGCCTGAAGTGTCTTCTTTGCCTCCATATTCAACACTGGCTATGTGTTGAAAGTGAAGTAGCAGACTTTCTCCCCTGCCGTTGAAGCAGAGAGCTATGCGTTGAAAGTGAAGTATCAGACTTTCCCCACTGCCGTTGAAGCAGAGAGCTATGCTGGATATGCGTTGAAAGTGAAATTTCAGACTTTCTCCCCTGCCGTTGAAGCAGAGAGCTATGCTGGCTATGCGTTGAAAGTGAAATAACAGACTTTCTCCCCTGCCGTTGAAGCAGAGAGCTATGCTGGCTATGCGTTGAAAGTGAAGTATCAGACTTTCTCCCCTGCCGTTGAAGCAGAGAGCTATGCTGGCTATGCGTTGGAAGTGAAGTATCAGACCTTCTCCCCTGCCGTTGAAGCAGAGAGCTATGCTAGATATGCATTGAAAGTAAAGTATCAGGCTTATTTGGTTTGGGGGTAGTAACCACTGTAACAAGCAAGCCACACCCCGCTTTTTTGTGAATGCAAATTCTTCTTTTTTTTTTCCACATTTCCTCTTACCATTGAAGCTTAGAGCAATGTTGGGGTCACATTAACCGTGTGTATGTATATTGAATAAGGGTATCATCTCCAGATAGTAGCCTTCATTCCCGCGAGCCACCCCCTCTTCATTCACGTCCTCTAGACTTGATGGATCCACACTAGACTCTCATCTAGTGAATCCATGCTGCCTCGAGGCCAGCAGCTTACCGGATTGTAGATAGTTCAGTATCCTTTCTTTCAGCAGTGCCTTTAGTTTCCAGTCTCCTCTCTGCTACCACTCTTATGAAGCAGGACCACAACCACTCTTCTCCAATCCTGTGGCACCACTCCTGTTTCCAGGGATCTATTTAGTGGACTTGCCAGGACATCTCGGAGTTCTTGTAGTGTCCTGGGATATACCTCATCTAGCCCCATGGACTTGTCTACATTCAGTTTTCCTAGCTCTAAATATTGGTGTTGTGATTGGCAATACTTAGTGATTGACACATCTTGAGAGTCATATTTGTGTATCCTGGGTAAATCTGAGCCATTTGACCCAGAAAATGTCTGAGATGGTTTGCTTAAAAAAATAAATTGTGAACCAAGGCTGGAAAATCTGAGCTGACCTAGAAAACCTGGATTTCAATCTCAGCTGAGATAGGAAAGACTCAGAAATGCAGACAAAGTTCCAAGGTAAGACAGAATTAGCTGAGCTAGAATCCAAACCAGATCAAAAAGACTTAGCCATCCCTCATTTAAATTCTCCAATCACATATCAAACCTCCTTCCTACTGCTAGAAGTTTGCTCAAGATCCAAATTGGAGGCTCTGAAATAGAAACGAAAAGACCTAATGGAGATCAAGGACATTTTCCTAGCAATGTAATCTACTTCTAAGGGACAAATGCTTTTAGAAAACAAAGAATGAAAAATCTCTTCATGTCGGGCCCCCCCCCCCCCCCCCACACACACACACACGTTTGCTGCTTGATATGCAAATATGAACCTTTTCTCTCACACAGGTCTGTCTAGTACTCACAACTGATGAGCTGGTATAGATATTCTATCTTTAAAATAAATATTTATTCAATACGACTCCTGATTTAGCAGACAATAAGTCATGTTAGTCTCATACTAAAGCATCCATGATTCCTAGAACATTCTTATTATTCGGTGGCATTATTTTGTAGCCAAGTGCAGCACTCTAAGATAAGAAGATATAATATTAAATTTTCTGTAATTAGGGTGACCTACAATATGAGTCTACAACAGGCACTTAAGCGAAGCATGAGCAGGTTTTGTGCTGTCCCAGTTTCCTGTCAGATAGCCTCATATTTGTCAACAATATACATGGAAAATACAGCTTGTCGACAGCTATGAGGCTGCTGACATTGATTTCTAATTTGTGTGAATAAAGACTTTTATGTCAGAAATGTCACAGGAGGTTGCAATGGTCCATCCAAGGGGATAATAGTTTTCCACTATACCCTGTGGACTTCACTTGGTATATTGTAATGTTCAACAAACAGGCAGATTTTTCTGTTTTTAAAGAAAATATACAAATAAGCAGCATTACTATGAGAGAGCACAGAATCTTCTTCGTTAAGATTTATGTTTACTGAAGCCTTCTTTTACAGGACAGAAAACTACAATTGCAAAAGGGAAATACTAAGTTGAGGATTCTGCTACATCTTCAAATGCATTTCTAAGTTCAAGACTTGAATTCTGAGAGGCCTGACTGGGAAACCTTTTATTTTATATTTGTTTCACACAATAGAGATTTATTTTTTGCTAAAATGAAGATATGCTCATCTTTCAGCTAGTCTGATGGCTAGGTATGTGGTGCATACTACTATGTGGAAGATAACTTCTTAAATCCCCAGGTTGCATTTTCTGCTTCCTGGGGGGCTGTAGATGCAGCTCTTATAACCCCCCTGTTGCATGACCCATCCGTGCTCAACCCGCGCAAGGGCCTGCTCACCTCTCCAATTCCTCTGCAGGTCCCGGGTCGGCCTCTCTAGCAGCAGCCGCAACTCCTCCAGGCCTCGGCGTCCCGCGGAGGCGGTCGCCGGGCCTTCCTCAGTGGACCAGGCCTCATGGCAGGGCTCGGCATCCTCGTGGCGTTGGCCCCGCCCCTAGGCACGTGCGCACGGACCGCTCGGTCCCTTATAGGACCAGGGGCGGGTCCAAGCTCCATGGCGTGCCCTGATTGAATGCAGCACAAGAGGAAGTACATGCCTGCACTTCCTTGCCTTGGCAATCGGGTCGACACCGTGTGTGTACTAGTTTGTCTCCGTGTCTCATTGCCTGTTCCAGTCTTGTTCCAGTCTTGTTCCAGCCTTGGTCCAGTCCTGTTCCAGGTCCTTCTGTTCCAGCGTCCTTCTGTTCCAGTGTCCTCCTGTTCCAGTGTCTGTCTGTTCCTGCGTCCCCCCTGGAAGTACATCTTGCACTGACTCTCTGGTACTGACCTCTGCCTGCTCTTGACCATGCTAATCGCTGCCCAGATACTGACCTCTGTCTGCTCTTGACCACGCTGATCGCTGCCCGGATACTGACCTCTGCCTGCCTCCTTGACCACGTCTGATCTCTGGAACCTGACCCCTGCTTTGACTGACTACTCTTGGACTGATCCCTGGAACTTGACCCCTTCTTTGGCTGACTACTCTCGGACTGATCCTTGGAACTTGACCCCTGCTTTGGCTGACTACTCTCAGATTGATCTTTGGAACGACCTTTGTGATTACTGACTACAACTCCTGGATTCTGGCCTTGCTCCTAGCCTTGTCATTGCAGACACTGTTCTGGCTTTCCTTGATCCCTCAGGCCTCCAATCTAGACATCGACCATGCACCCTTGATCCTGGTGGGCACAGCTTTGAATTTCCTTTCTGGGAGGCCCTGTGAGCCCACCCGGGGGGACAGCGGGCTTCCAGTGGTGAAGCTCCAGCTAGCCTCTGCCTCCTCCTGTGCTCCGCCTCCTGGTGGCAGGTGTTTCCTGGGTTTGACCAGGGAGCCTTCCTACACTGCTCCAGAACAAGGGTCCACCTCCAAGTGCATCAAGTTGCCAAGGCCATGGACTCGGCGGAGTCTCCCGCCTCCCGGGCCCTACTAGGTCTGGCCGCAACTGTCCAAAATCATAAACAAGCCTTGGAATCATTAGCCTCTTCGGCTGAAGAGCTTTGTTTCCAGTTGTGAGATACAGCTCTGGCCAATCCTGTGGGCCTGTCGGTCTCCCAGCTACCCAGAGCATCATTGGCTCTCCCAGCACCTCCTCGATTCAATGGGGATCCACGCCGAAACCACAGCCGTCATAGTTGGTGATTGAATTATTAGGAATGTAGATAGCCGGGTGGCTGGTGGGCTGAGGATTGCCTGGTAACATGCCTACCTGGTACGAAGGTGGCGGACATCACGCATCACCTAGATAGGATTTTAGACAGTGCTGGGGAGGAGCCGGCTGTCGTGGTACATGTGGGCACCAACGATGTAGGAAAATGTGGGAGGGAGGTTCTGGAAGCCAAATTTAGGCTCTTAGGTAGACAACTTAAATCCATTACCTCCAGGGTAACATTCTCTGAAATGCTCCCTGTTCCACTCGCAGGTCACCAGAGGCAGGCAGAGCTCCGGAGTCTCAATGCGTGGATGAGACGATGGTGCAAAGAAGAGGGATTCAGTTTTGTTAGGAACTGGGGAACCTTTTGGGGAAGGGGGAGTCTCTTCCGAAGGGATGGGTTCCACCTTAACCAGGGTGGAACCAGGCTGCTGGCGCTAACCTTAAAAAGGAGATAGAGCAGCTATTAAACTAGAACAAAGGGGAAAGCCGACAGTTGCTCAGCAGCGCATGGTTCGGAGAGAGGTATCTTCAAAGGATACTAATGATGCATTAGAATTAGGGCATCCCGACAGTGAGGTTCCAATAATAAGAAAAGTAGTCCAAGTGCCTGTAACTAAAAACTCACCTGAGCTAATAAATTCTAACTTATCCCTATCAATTAAAAAGCAGAATGAAAATACAAACAAAAAACAAACTTTGAAATGTTTGATGGCTAATGCCAGAAGTCTAAGAAGTAAGATGGGAGAATTAGAATGTATAGCAGTGAATGATGACATAGACTTAATTGGCATCTCAGAGACATGGTGGAAAGAGGATAACCAATGGGACAGTGCTATACAGGGGTACAAATTATATCGCAATGATAGAGAGGAGCACTCGGGAGGAGGTGTGGCGCTTTATGTCCGGGATGGCATAGAGTCCAACAGGATAAACATCCTGCACGAGACTAAATACAAAATTGAATCTTTATGGGTAGAAATCCCTTCTGTGTCGGGGAAGACTATAGTGATAGGGGTATACTACCGTCCACCTGGTCAAGATGGTGAGACGGACAGTGAAATGCTAAGAGAAATTAGGGAAGCTAACCAAATTGGTAGTGCGGTAATAATGGGAGACTTCAATTACCCCAATATAGACTGGGTAAATGTATCATCAGGACACGCTAGAGAGATAAAGTTCCTGGATGGAATAAATGACAGCTTTATGGAGCAATTAGTTCAGGAACTGACGAGAGAAGGAGCAATTTTAGATCTAATTCTCAGTGGAAAACAGGATTTGTGAGAGAGGTAACGGTGGGTGGGGGGGGGGGGGGGCACTTGGCAATAGTGATCATAATATGATCAAATTTGATTTAATGACTGGAAAGGGGGACAGTAAGCAAATCCAAGGCTCTCATGCTAAACTTTCAAAAGGGAAACTTTGATAAAATGAGAAAAATAGTTAGAAAAAAACTGAAAGGAGCAGCTACAAAAGTAAAAAGTGTGCAAGAGGCGTGGTCATTGTTAAAAAAATACCATTCTAGAAGCACAGTCCAGATATATTCCACACATTAAGAAAGGTGGAAAGAAGGCAAAACGATTAACGGCATGGTTAAAAGGGGAGGTGAAAGAAGCTATTTTAGCCAAAAGATCTTCATTCAAAAATTGGAAGAAGGATCCAACAGAAGAAAATAGGATAAAGCATAAACGATGGCAAGTTAAATGTAAGATATTGATAAGACAGGCTAAGAGAGAATTTGAAAAGAAGTTAGCTGTAGAGGCAAAAACTCACAGTAAAAACCTTTTTAAATATATCCAAAGCAGAAAGCCTGTGAAGGAGTCAGTTGGACCGTTAGATGATCAAGGGGTTAAAGGGGCACTTAGAGAAGATAACGCCATCTCAGAAAGATTAAATGATTTCTTTGCTTCGGTATTTACTGAAGAGGATGTTGAGGAGGTACCCATAATGGAGAAGGTTTTCATGGGTAATGATTCAGATGGACTGAACCAAATCATGGTGAACCTAGAAGATGTGGTAGACCTGATTGACAAGAGTAGTAAATCACCTGGACCGGATGGTATACACCCCAGCGTTCTGAAGGAACTAAAAAATGAAATTTCAGACCTATTAGTAAAACTTTGCAACCTGTCATTAAAATCATCCATTGTACCTGAAGACTGGAGGATAACTAATGTAACCCCCATGTTTAAAAAGGGCTCCAGGGGCGATCCGGGAAACTACAGACCAGTTAGCCTGTTTTCAGTGCCAGGAAAAATAGTGGAAAGTATTCTAAACATCAAAATTACAGAACATATAGAAAGACATGGTTTAATGGAACAAAGTCAGCATGAAGGAGTTAATAAAGATGTGGATAAAGGGGAACCTGTAGATGTAGTGTACTTGGATTTTCAGAAGGCATTTGACAAAGTTCCTCATGAGAGGCTTCTAGGAAAAATAAAAAGTCATGGGAGAGGTGGTGATGTCCTTTCATGGATTACAAACTGGCTAAAAGACAGGAAACAGAGAGTAGGATTAAATGGACAATTTTCTCAGTGGAAGGGAGTGGACAGTGGAGTGCCTCAGGGATCTGTATTGGGGCCCTTATTTTTCAATATATTTATAAATGATCTGGAAAGAAATACGACAAGTGAGGTAATCAAATTTGCAGATGATACAAAATTGTTCAGTTAAATCACAAGCAGATTGTGATAAATTGAAGGAAGACCTTGTGAGGCTGGAAAATTGGGCATCAAAATGGCAGATGAAATTTAATGTGGACAAGTGCAAGGTGATGCATATAGGGAAAAATAACGCATGCTATAGTTACACAATGTTAGGTTCCATATTAGGTGCTACTACCCAAGAAAGAGATCTAGGCATCATAGTGGATAACACATTGAAATCGTCGGTTCAGTGTGCTGCGGCAGTCAAAAAAGCAAACAGAATGTTCTGAATTATTAGAAAGGGAATGGTGTATAAAACAGAAAATGTCATAATTCCTCTGTATTGCTCCATGGTGAGACCGCACCTTGAATACTGTGTACAATTCTGGTCGGCGCATCTAAAAAAAAGATATAATTGTGATGGAGAAGGTACAGAGAAGGGCGACCAAAATGATAAGGGAATGGAACAGCTCCCCTATGAGGAAAATCTAAAGAGGTTAGGACTTTTCAGCTTGGAGAAGAGACAGCTGAGGGGGGGATATGATAGAAGTGTTTAAAATCATGAGAGGTCTAGAATGGGTAGATGTGAATAGGTTATTTACTCTTTCGGATAATAGAAAGACTAGGGGCACTCCATGAAGTTAGCATGTGGCACATTTAAAACTAATCGGAGAAAGTTCTTTTTCACAACGCACAATTAAACTCTGGAATTTGTTGGCAGAAGATGTGGTTAGTGCAGTTAGTATAGCTGTGTTTAAAAAAGGATTGGATAAGTTCTTGGAAAAGAAGTCCATTACCTGCTATTAATTAAGTTGACTTAGATAATAACCACTGCTATTATTAGCAATGGTAACATGGAATAGACTTAGTTTTTGGGCACTTGCCAGGTTCTTATGGCCTGGATTGGCCACTGTTGGAAACAGGATGCTGGGCTTGATGGGCCCTTGGTCTGACCCAGTATGGCATGTTCTTATGTTCTTTTGACTTTCATCCTTTCCCACTAAGAAGCAAATGCTCTAGAATGGGCTTCTCCGTTGTGGGAACGTGCCGATCTCATGCTCTCCCAGTTATCAGAGTTCATCACAGTTTTCAAGCAGACCTTCGGAGATCCCGGCCACCAAGCAGTAGCCAGCCATAATCATCTCCATCTTCGTCAAGGGTTGAAAACCCTCTCTGAGTACACGGTAAAATTCAGGACCCTGGCTACTGAACTCAGCTACTGAACTCGGGTGGCAAGAGGATTGTCTGCAAGCTATCTTTCTAGATGGTCTCTCCAGTGCTCTCAAAGATGAACTCACCGTCTGTGAGACTCCCACATCTCTAGAGGACCTGATTTCCCTCACCGGGAAGATCGACCACCGACTCTGGCAACAGCGCCTAGAAGTAAAGGCTTCATTGGCACCACCACCTCCTGATGAGGACCCCATGCAGGTTAACCGTGGGCGACTGTCTCCGACCGAACGTCTTCTTCTGAGGAAAGAATGTCTCTGCCTTTACTGTGGTGCCTCCAGACATCTTCAGCAGTCCTGCCAGGTTCGACTGGGAAACTGCAATGCGTAAGCCCAGCGGGGTCCCGAGCTTGTGCTCAACTGTCACCAGCCACCAACTTCTACTTCCAGTCTCCCTTGGCATCGAGTCTCGCTCCTTTGCCACCACTGCCCTTGTTGACACAGGGGCAAGTGGCAGCTTCATCATGGATAACTTTGTCAAGCTCCTGAACATTCCTCTACAGCCACTAGAGGTGAGCCTCCTCATTGCGTCCATCCTAGGGGAACACCTTCCACTGCTCATCACCCACTGAATGGTGGCTGTCCACTTTACCGTGGGCACTCTCCATGAGGAGGAGATATCCTTCTATGTGTTGAAACATTCTGCACATCCTGTCATCCTGGGGCTGCCCTGGCTCCAGGTCCACGGGCCTCAATTCAATTGGCATTCCCTGCAGATGGTGCAGTAGGGTTCCAAATGCCAGAAGACCTGTCTACGACAAATATCTTCAGTGGTAACCATCTTAAAGTCCACCACCCTTGCTGGGTTGCCAACCCAGTACACCGAATTTGAGGACATCTTCTCGAAGCAGAAGGCAGACACGTTACCTCCATTGCGCAAACTGAATTGGCCTATAGAGCTTCTGCCGGGCACGACACCTCCCAAGGGCAGAACCTATCCATTGTTTCCTCCAGAAACCCTCACCATGTCCATTAAAGAAAACCTAGAAAAAGGGTTCATTAGATCCTCTGACTCTCCTGCAGGAACGGGTTTTTTCTTCATTAAGAAAAAGGATGGAGGATTACGCCCTTGTATTGAATATAGAGGGCTTAACACCATAACCTGAAAAGACCGGTACCAGTTGCCCCTCATCAGCGAGCTGTTTGACCATCTCCAAGGGGCTTGGATCTTTACCAAGTTGGATCTGAGGGGTGCGTACAATCTTGTGCGCATCCAACCAGAAGATATTTGGAAGACCGCATTCAACGCAAGGGATGGTCACTATGAGTACGTGATGCCCTTCGGCCTATGTAACGCCCCCGCTGTCTTTCAACATCTCATGAATAAAATTCTCTGAGACCTCATACTCCTTTGTAGTCGTATACCTGGACAGCATCCAGATTTTATCTAAAGATCTAGAATCACATCGTGATCTATGCCACATTGGAAAAATGCATCTTTGAGCAAAACCACGTGCCCTTCCTAGGGTTTATCATCTCCGATCGAGGATTCTCTATGGACCCAGAAAAACTTCAAGGCATCCGAGACTGGCCTCAGCCAGTTGGCCTCCATGCTTTGCAATGCTTCCTTGGTTTTACGAACTATTATAGAAGCCTTATTGCTAATTATTATACGCTAGCCACTCTACTCACCGCCATGACAGGGCTTATAGCCCGTGTGTAGACGCCCAAAGCACAAGTCGCCTTTCAAACGCTAAAAGAGGCATTCTGCTCCGACCCTTGCCTGCAACACCCAGACCCGAGACACCCATTCATCATAGAAGTAGACACATCTGCTATTGGAGCTGGGGCAGTATTAAGCCAATTTTCTCCCAAGGGTACACTGATACCATGTTCATTCTATTCGCACAAATTCTCTCCTACAGAACAGAACTATACAGTCAGAGATCAGGAACTCCTAGCGGTCAATTTGGCCCTCCAAGAGTGGTGACCCTGGTTGGAAGGGGCACAACACAAATTTACCATTTTCACCGATCATAAAAACCTCAAACACCTAAAAGAAGCACAACTCCCGAATCCAAGGCAAACCCGATGGGCGCTGTTCTTCGAGCGATTCAATTTCAAACTGTGCTACCGGCCGGCCTAAAAAAGCCTCCGCGCACATGTGCTCTCCAGATCTTTTGAACCAGAAGACATTCCCGGTGTTCCAAGACATATTATTGACCCTGCCTTTGTATCTCTGACAGTGACCACTACGGTCCCTGCCGGAAAAAAAACGTTGTTCCACGTACATTACCTGAGCGGGTTCTTAAATGGGCCCATGATTCTAAGTTAGCAGGTGATCCAGGCTGTGCAAGAACCCTTGAGATGTTGTGGAGATTTTACTGGTGGCCCAGTATGGTGCAAGACTCCCGCAACTACGTAGAGTCATTCCCCATCTGTGCCCAACAGAAACTCCCTACAGGGCGACCATGGGATCTCCTCCAACTGCTTCCAGCTGCCACCGTTGATATGATCAAGCATATCAACTGATTTCATGACGGACCCACCACAGTCACAGAATAATACCGTGATCTGGGTCATCATTGACCGTTTTTCTAAAATGGGTCACTTCATTCCCCTGCAAGGCCTTCCAATGGCCCCAGAATTGGCCAAATTTATTTATTTATTTATTTAAAATCTTTTCTATACCATCGTTTAGTAATATACGATCACAACGGTTGTTTCTTAGGCATGCCTTTCGCCTCCATGGTCTCCCCAAAGAGATCATATCAGACTGAGGACCACAGTTCGCTGCAAGATACTGGTGCTCCTTATGTAAAAAATTCAACATCACCTTGAATCTCATGTTGGCCTATCACCCCCAGGCCAACGGTCAAGCAGAAAGAACCAATCGGACCCTGAAGACCTTCCTCCGCTCATATGTGAATGACCAACAGACAATTGGTCCGACTTGCTGCCCTGGGCAGAGTTGTCGCATAATACCCATGTCGCTGCTGCCACCGATGTATGACCATTTTCTGTGGTGTTTGGTCGACAACCACGGTTACCGCTGCCAGTACCCTTCACTGTTCCATCACCAGCCACTCAATTCACAGCTCACACCATTCGTCAGGTGTGGAATCAGGTTAAAGAACGCCTCAATCAGGCCGCCGAATGTTCCAAGCATACATCAGATGCTCACATACGTCCCGCTCCACTCTTCCATCCTGGCCAGAAGATGTGGCTGGGCACCCAACACATAAGGCTGCAAATCCCCTCATATCATCTGGCACCTAAATTCATTGGTCCTTTTCTAGTACTATGAAAAGTAGGAGCAGTGTGCTACCAATTACAACTGCCATGTGCCATGGGTATTCACAACACATTCCACATGTCCCTGCTGAAGCCACTAGTCCTATCCTGGCCCACTCGCAAAGAACCCTCGCCACCTTGGGTCTCCACAGAACCATATTCCACTCTCCAGGTAAGAGAAGTCCTCGATGTCTGTCAGCGTCGAGGCAGATTGGAATACCTCTTATCCTGGCAGGGTTACTGGGCCGAGGAGAACTCGTGGGAGCCTTCCCACAATGTTCTAGACAAAGAACTCCTCAGAACATTCCACAGGGCTCATCCTGAAAAACCTCGCCCATGTAGAGGGAGGCCTAGAAGGGGGGGAACTGTTGGGTGCCCAGTCTGTGCTCTGCCCGTGCACAGGCCTCCTCACCTCTCCAACTCCTCTCCAGGTCCCCGGTCAGCCTCTCCAGCAGCAGCTACAAGCTCTTCCAGGCCTCGGCATCCCGCAGCGGCAGTCACTGGGCCTTCCTCAGCGCACCAGGCCTCACAGAGGGCTTGGCGTCCTCTGTGGCATTGGCCCCGCCTCTAGGGGCACACGCACGGACCACCCAGTCCCTTATAGGGCTAGGGGCGGATCCAAGCTCCGCAGCATGCCCTGATTGATCGCAGTACAAGAGGAAGTGCATGCCTGCCCTTCCTTGCCTTAGCAATCGGGTCGACACAGTGTATGTACTAGTTTGCCTCCGTGTCTCATCACCTGTTCCAGTTTTGTTCCAGTCTTGTTCCAGTCTTGTTCCAGCCTTGCTCCAGTCCTGTTCCAGCGTCCTTCTGTTCCAGCGTCCTCCTGGTCCAGCATCTGTCTGTTCCTGTGTCCCCCCAGGTAGTACCACTTGGACTGACTCTTTGATACTGACCTCTGCCTGCTCTTGACTACACTGATCACTGCCCAGATACTGACCTCTGCCTGCAACCTTGACCACTTCTGATCTCTGGAACCTGACCCCTACTTTGACTGACTACTCTCGCCTGATCCTTGGAACTTGACCCCTGCTTTGGCTGACTACTCTCGGACTGATTTTTGGAACTTGACCTCTACAATTACTGACCATGCCTCCTGGATTCTGGCCCTGCTCCTAGCCATGTCATCGCAGACACTGTACTGGCCTTCCTTGATCCCTCAGGCCTCCAGTCTAGACATCAATCACGCACCCTTGATCCTGGTGGGCACAGCTTTGAACTTCCTTTCTAGGAGACCCTGCAAGGCCCACCGCGGGCTTCCAGTGGTGAAGCTCCAGCTAGCCTCTGTCTCCTCCTGTGCTCCACCTCCTGGTGGCAGGTGTTTCCTGGGTCCAAGCAAGGAGTCGACCTACACTGCTCCAGAACAAGGGTCCACCTCCGAGCGCAACACCCCCTAGAAGGGTCCACCTCCGGCGCTCGAGGCTCCGGGACAGCGAACAATGGCACTGTCTCGGCCCGCCCCACCACTCCCTGCCCAAAACATGCCCTCCGGCCCACCCCTTCCAAGAGGCCGGGCACGTCCTGGCCTTTACGTGAGTGGCCGGGCCTCTTGGAAGATTCGCCTGGCTCACAGAAGGCCCTGTCACGTGTGTAAAGGCTGGGATTTATGCGCGCCGGGCATTTAAAATCTGCCCTGAAGTATGCTAATGGTTGAGTACAGTATAGAGCCTAACCAATCTTTATTTTTCCTTATGTTTTAAAATTAAGCTGTCTGATGGTATTACTGGTTAGTGGTTAATGTTTTCATTTTGTATTTCATTATGGAACTGTAAAGTTATCTACTATCATATTACCATGTTTTTTCCATTACAATTACAGCTTGTATAACTAGAAAGTTTAACCAATAAAATTAAAGCTAGAAAATCTAAGACATCAGAAATATTACCATGATAAATACATTTTAATTTGATATAAATTTTACTGGTGGTAATCTATCAAAAATTAACCAAATATCTTGAATCAAGATCAGATGCTGACTGTTATCATGTATATAATTCACTTTTATTTGATGCTGTGTTAACATTTTTCTTCACACTACCAGTTGTAAATTTTGAGGGACTACATAAAATTAGAATTAAAATAATAGATGTTAACACATCTTATAAAATTATATGAACATATAACGTACTAAATTTTATGTGTGAATTAACAAGATGCAAAAACATAAGCATGTATGAAGGGGAAAAAATATTTGTCACCTCAAAATGTATTCAACACTCTACATCATCAAATTCAAACTGTGAATAAAATGCTGTTCCTAATGATGCATGAAAACTTTGCATTCTTTTAAAACTTAAAATAGCTTTGCTCATATAGATGATTATATGATTCTAAATTAAGAAATATTTTAAACATTAATTATACTTGCTATTCATTTCTGCCCCAAATTTGTGTTTGCATAATATACAAATCTTGTTGTTATTTTTTTTCCTGGCAGTTTAGTCCTCTCTTGCTCCTTTGGGCTTCCAGTTCAGTTGGAACCAGCCTGTACTGCGTAATGGATGAGACCAGATTTGCCAGTAGGCCGCTGTGCCACAAGAGGTAGTGGCATTGTGCTAACTCCATTTTCTAGACTCCCTCCTGCTTTCCTGGCCTGATCCCATCTATCCACAGACAATGAACCTGGTCAGGGCATGGCATGGGGCATTCATGCACATGCAGGGCAAAGGAACTCCTAGGGGTTGGCCTACTCCATTCTGAAAGACAGAGCCAGTGGGGCAGTTGCAAGTAGAGATTGTTCCTGCTCCCACTAGACACCCAGGGATTTTAGGGGAGGGTCTAGACACGGTTGGGGGGGTACTATGTCTGAAAGGGAAGCACTTATTTTCACTACTGGGAATCACGTCCCAAACCATAGCACATACCAACTTCCTTTATATATGATTGTGATGCAGTGCAGCACTGCCGGGGTCAGGAACAGCCCTGGCACCATAAGATGAAGGCAGATAATACCAGAGGCAGACAGCAGAGGGCATATTTCAACCCAGAACAAACAAACAAATCGGGGAGGAAGGCACATTGGCCGCCCCCCCACAAGACAATAAACATCAACTGATGTGACCCTGCATCCCGCAGGGTGCACAAAGGAGGATTGAAACAAAGTCACGTTTGGTGATATCGTGATTAGCTGGAGGATGCCGGAGCTCATGAGCTTTGAGCAGGAGAAGTGGGAAAGGGGAGAAAATCGCCCACTGCTTGGTTCAGAGACCACCTGCATGACGGCTTTCCAGGGAAGAGGGGATGGGGAGGGGGTGGGATGCCGTAACCCAGGCAGGGGGGCTTTGGGGTTGCTCCCAGTTGCCCACATGGGACCCCAAGGCTCATGACGAGTAACTGGGGCGGGAGCGCCTCACTCTTCCCGTGCACATGCTCCCAAAGGAGGGCGTGCGCCATTGCCCCGAAGGAACCCCTATGCGGCCTACAGCTGGATTGTGAGGGAAGGCTGAGGTCCAGGGGTAACCGTACACAGTCCATCATTGCACGCCCAACGCCAGGCGAACTCCTGGACTCTGTCCGCTGCCACAGCATGCTGAAATTCCATCGTTAGCCTGGTCCGCACAACACCGCAGAAGATGGGCCAGCAGGCTTCCTGCGCACCGCCATCCATCGCCGCTATTCTGGAATGGTGAATGACCTGTTTGGCGGTGGCTAGGAGGAAATTGATGAGGCGGTCTCTCGCTCTCAGCCTGGGGTTCTTGGCGGTGATGTGATCAAAGACCAACAGGTGCGGACTAAAGTAAACCCAGAACCTGAGGAGGAGGGCTTTGAGGTCTGCGAGGAAGGTCGTCAGCCGTGGACACCGGAGAAAAATGTGCTCCAGTGTATCCTCTTCTCCGCAGAACTCACACCCTCCTCCCGAGCCCCCAGACAGCAGAGGGCGTTGCCGAAGACAGGAAAAACTACAACTCCCAGATTCTTAGAACCACCACCTGACCCGTGGGCAGAGCAAGAGGGGAAACAGGTGTCAGAGTTAACAGATAATCAGTCAGACACAGCTGAATCGATGGAGTTGGAGGAAGGGGGCATGCCGGCATGGTGGCAATGGCCAGAAAAGGCTAACTCCTCGGGACAGGAGGAGGAAGGGATGGAGGTAGGTTCTGGGGGAGAGGAATCCTCCAGCTCAGCCATAGACACCGAGTAACCAGGAAGGGAGAGGGTTACAAATGGTACCTTAAAGGAAGGTTGGGAGGAAGGGCTTTAAAGAGCATGTTAGGTTTAAATGCTTAAAAGAAGATTTTGACTTAATAGTAACACTGGTCAAGCACCAGCCATTAGGGAGCAGGAGTGCCTGGATACTCATGCACTGAGTTCCCAAGAATGGGTGGAGGTGGGGGTGAAGATGTAACGGTCAAGAACATTTGAATTGCATTATAAACTGTTTTGAAGAAAACTGTGTTTGTGCACTATCCTTTTGATTGGGGGATGGTTTCACCACCCACCCCTTCTAAGGGAAACCCTGAAGCCAAGCAGAGACAGGGCCTGCTTAGACCGAGACCTGGGGAGTTACGAGCGGCTGGCGGGCGCAGGGGTGGAGCGACTCGCTGAAGACTTGATCTCAGATCCAGAGGAGTGGCAGATCCGGGCAGTGCTGGCAGTGAGGCGTTACAATGATCTAGCAAATATTGTTCTGTCATCTAATTATTTTATTTTTTAATGTGATTTTTACAAAGAAATAAAAGAGATGGCCATGGGGACAGTGATGGCCCCTGATGTTTGAAATTGGTTTGTTTCAAATTTTGAGGAACAACTGAATGGGTCCCACATATTGTATGCTGGTATCGATATAGCGATGATATTATCTTTTTGTCGTCTGACACCACAGGATTTTTATGCATGACTAAATTCATTACATTATGATTTGCAGGTTCAAACCAGTTTGAATAGAAAGCCAACTGAGAGAAATACATTTCTGATGTTTGACAGTTTCTATTCATGAAAACTTAAATTGGATCTACCTAAGTCAGTTTCTACATCTCAGATGCATATGTTCAGATTTAGAGGATTTTAAAACCTTAACCTGGGATCTTATGCAACTTTTTGGACAGGGGTTACCCATGGTCCTGCATGAGGGCTTCTTATAAAAGAGCTTGATTCGCCAATCGTGAACTGTTCTTATAATATAAACAATTCAGGTCAGAATTGACTCTTTTGTGTGTTCTTCAGTATTCCACAATTACTTATGATGTTGTTTTGGTTATTGGCACATTTTCTCCATTTATCCAAAAAGAACTAGCAAGATTTGTTTACTCATGTGGCAGAAATACCAAGGATATTGTTGTACATTCTACTTTACGTGGCATTTCTGATGCCAGCTTTTAACTAGTGGGTCATGAACCATGGGGAGAAAGCAGTTTTTTGTCAATTTCCAGTGGCTGGAATTGAGTGGTATCATCCGATTATTGGGCACAAATACAGAAGTAAAACAAACACCACAAGTAAATCTTCACATGTTAACTATGTTATTGTATATCCTTGTAAGTTAATGTACGTGGGAAGTACACAAATATCTGTGAGTTCATTTACCAGAGCATCATAGTTGTTTGAATATTGGTAAACATCAAGCTCCCATTGTTGCCCACTGCCTTAACCATAATCATACGTTTTATGATTTGAAGTGGACTGTGTTGGACCGGTGAACCCTTTCCCATGGGGAGGAGATACAGTTAGACTTACTTACTTATAAAGAACAGAAATTGACTCTTTATCTGAATAGTGTGGGGCAGAGAGACCTCAGTGAGGAACTTGATTGGTCATCTATGTTATGAGTTCAAGTTTTGTGATTGGCTGTTTTACATCTGTAGTTTTAGTTTAAATGCTGATGTTGCTGGAAATGATTTCAGATGCTATAGCTTTCAAATGCTGAAGGAGAAATGAAAAATGACATGGAATAGCAATTGCATACCCCTGAAGCAGATGTTCTTTGACAACTTCGAAACATGGCGTTGGGTCTGGGAATCATTGGAACAACATTTTGAATCAGAAACGTAAGGATTCAAATTATTATAGATAAGTGTTTTATGAACCTTATACGTTGAACATCTGACATATGTAACGGGGCCAAGGCATGCTTGTGGAAAACAAGTAAATTTGTAAGTGCCGGCCATCCAGTGCTCCTACCATGTGACAGGATCCGGCCAATGGCACAGATACCCTGTCACATGGTAAGGGCAAAGGGCCATCTGCGCCATTTTGATTAGTGGGAGCCGATGGAGTGGGAGGACGGCCCGGAGCGGGAGATCGCGGGAGATCGTTCCCAGGACCCCCACTGGACCACCAGGTACCTGTAAAATGTTTTTGGGGGGGTCGGGAGTGTGGGGGAAGCTAAGGGGTTACTTTTAAAGGGTCGGGGTGGGTTTAGGGGTTATTTTTATGTGCCGTTTTTCCCGCCCTCCCCCAAAATGATAAGGGAACCCCCATGATCAATATCGTGGGGTTTTCCTATCGTTTTGGGGAGCCCCCGATTTCTGACGATTTTGAAAATATCGACATTATTTTCAATTGTCCGAAGCCCAATTCAAATCCCTACTTACTACCCTTCGGGTTCTAATGGGATACCTGCTCCTCGAGGGCCTCTTTGCTTCTTTTCAGGTGCTACCAGGAAACTGGTACTCGCTCCTCGAGTGCCCATGTTCCTTGTGTCGCTGCCTGCAACCTCTACCCTTCTATTTGGAAGAACTAACTTACAGTTACCATCAGTGAGTACAGAAACCATCTCTCTCCACAGTACTGCTTCACTGGAATCAGGTACTCGCTCCTAGAGGGCCTGCTCTCTGCTCCGGTGCCAGACCTCTCGTCTAGTGGAATCTCTGTTACTGCTAAGTGAGTACAATGCTACCGAGTCTCTCTGCTCTAAGGGATCAGGTACTCGCTCCTCAAGGGCCTGCTCTCCCTGTCTCAGAGCTTCTCCTGTTTCTACATTGGGACTCTGAATGTTAATCGTATTGTATGCTCATAACTCTCAGTCTCTTTCCACTCCAGCACTGCCTTGCAGAGGATCCGCTGTTCCAGCGTTCTGTGTGAGACCCGCCCAGCCGGGCTCTACAACCACTACTCACTACTGCCACCTCTGGTGGCTATTCACACTGTTTAATAAAAGATTCAAATCTCTGTGTTTGTCTGTCCGGAGTCTAGCTTGACACTGTGGTCCCTCATGGGACTGCCCCCCCCCCCCCCCCCGCCACATTGGCATGGTCAGCTGCCACAGTGTCCAAGGATCCACCCAAACAACATTAACCATAACATAGGTTTTGCAGACATCCACGTACTTCTCTTTAATTTTTGCAAGCCATCACTAAATAAATAGTGATATGCACCCAAGAATCATCCATAATGTATAAAACTTCATAATAAATAATATTTACTAATCTAAATTGAATAAAAATGGAGGGAAATTTCCTAAGCTATTTAAAAATCATTTAGATTTTTAGAAAAAGCAAAACAATAGCTGCTTTTCAAAGGGAAGAAGACATGTCTGTCTGTTGTCCCCCTAAATAACTTTTATGTGTAATGTCACATCCACATCTATGTCTCTTCCTCCTTCTCCTTGATCTCTGGCGGTCATCTCTCCCTTCTCACCCCCTGTTGGTCCTCTGTCCCTCCCTCCCTCTTGATCCCTCTTTCTCCTCCTTTAGTTCAGTTTGATTCTGGGGGTCCTCTCTTCCCTCACAGGCTGCCCTTAGCCAGGTCAGTCATGGATCCTGTCTCCCTCTTTATCTTCCTTTTCTTCCTTCACTCCTGTCTCATTCTTTCTCCTCTCTGTCTTTCCTCTCATACTGTGAAACCCAGCCCCGTGTCCTTCCTCTCAGAGATTCTACTCGCTTTTTTGGTACAGCCCTCCTCTCCAGGCTCCCTGGCAGGCCAGTGGCAAAGCATGTGGCAGTAGAGGGAAAAGCTTCTCAGTGCTGTGATCGCCCAACTTTCTCCTGCTTTCCTCAATGTGCAGGAGTGCCAGTGAAGGGTCTGACAGCCACAGTTGGCCCCTTCCTTACCCACATTCTCATGAAGTGCAACGGTGGATTTGTGTCTCTTGAGGGCTGCAGTCGGTCCCTCTCTGCTCCACCTTCACCAGACAGCGGTAGTAAGATTTTGAGGTTCCTAATGGGTGCAAATAGTACCTCTCTGTCACTCCTCTTCTTGGTCTGCAGCAACATGGAGTGCAGTTTCCATGGCAGCAGTAGGCCCCACTTTCATTTCCATGGCCTGAGACAGCTGCTCAACCAATCACAGATAGCAGCTCTCTGCTCTTTTTCTCTCCAGCTAAACATCTTACATCCCTTCTGGTGGAACCATGTGATGGTCTCCAAACCTCAGGTTGGGAACCACTGGTCTATGGTGTTGTGCGAATGTGGTCCTTGACCTGGGTTCACCATGGACCAGAGAGATCAAAGTCAAAGACCCCCACACCCAGAAATTCCAAGTTTGGGACCAGATGTTAACAGTAGCCGCAGGTTTGTGAGTTTACTTTCTTCCACCTCTAACTCAGGAGGTTCATTTCCATCCTTAAGATAAAATGAGCTAAGCCGTCAGGGCTTTAATGCACCTCCCCTTATTGGGGATTACTATTTAATATGGGATTCCTTAATATGGGATTTAGAGGGAAGATTTCTGTAGCAGAAATGCTGCCTGTCCAGACTCCTGTCCACCCTCTCTCACAAGGAGACTGCACTGCCATCACTAGTCCCCTATGAGGAAAGGCTAAAGAGGTTAGGACTGTTCAGTTTGGAGAAGAGATGGCTGAGGGGGGACATAATAAAGGTCTACAAAGTCATGAAAAGAAGTGAATGGGTAAATGTGAAATGGTTATTTACTCTTTCTGATAATACAAGGACTAGAGGGAACTCCTTGAAGTTAGCAAGTGGCACATTTAAAACAAATCAGAGAAGATTTTTTTTTTCATTCAGCACACAATTAAGCTCTGGAATTCATTGCCAGAGGATATGGTTCAGGCAGTTAGTGTAGCTGGGTTTAAAAAAGGTTTGAATAAGTTTGCATATAGGAAAAAATAATCCATGCCGTAGTTACACAATGTTAGGTTCCATATTAGGAGCTACAACCCAGGAAAGAGATCTAGGGGTCTTAGTGGATAATACATTGAATCGTCAGCTCAGTGTGCTGCGGCAGTCAGAAAAACAAACAGAATGTTCAGAATTATTAGGAAGAGAATGGTGAATAAAATGGAAAATGTCATATTGCCTCTGTATCGCTTCATGGTGAGACCGCACCTTGAATACTGTGTACAATTCTGGTCGCCGTATCTCAAAAAAGATAGTTGTAATGGAGAAAGTACAGAGAAGGATGACCAAAATGATAATGAGGAAAGGCTGAAGAGGTTAGGTCTGTTCAGCTTGGAGAAGAGACGGCTGAGGGGGAATATGATAGAGGTCTTTAAAATCATGTGAGGTCTAGAACAGGTAAATGTGAATTGGTTATTTACTCTTTCAGATAATAGAAGGACTAGGGGGCACTCCATGAAGTTAGCATTTGGCACATTTAAAACTAATCAGAGAAAATTCTTTTCATTCAATGCACAATTAAACTCTAGAATTTGTTGCCAGGGGCTGTGGTTAGTGCAGTTAGTGTAGCTGGGTTTAAAAAAGGTTTTGATAAGTTCTTAGATGAGAAGACCATTACCTGCTATTAATCAAGTTGACAGAAAATAGCCACTGCTATTACTAGCGTCACTAGCATGTGGGATATACTTAGTTTTTGGATTGGCTACTGTTGGAAACAGGATGCTGGGCTTGATGGACCCTTGGTCTGAACCAGTATTGCAATTTCTTATGTTCTTATGTTCCTGGAGGAGAAATCCATAAACTGCTATTAATCAATGGGGAATAGCCACTCCTTGTTGCTGGCATTAGTAGCATGGGATCTATTTGTTTGTGTACTTGCCAGCTACTTTTGACTTGGATTGGCCGCTGTTGGAAACAGGATACTGGGCTTGATGGACACTTGGGGACAGATTTTAAGATTTAAGCACGGGCGTAGATTTGTGCGCGCAACCCGGTGAGCACAAATCTACTCCCAATTTTATAACATGCACGCGCAGCCTTCCCTAACCCGCCCTCCAGCCCTACCTAAAAGCCCCCCTTACCTTTAACTTAGAAGTTGTGCCTGCCTCTGGACAGGCAAAGGTTGCGCGTGCTGGCCGATGGTCGGCCCGTGATCCCGGGCACAGCGGCAAATGGCAGCTATGCCTGGAGGCTCCAGCCCCACCCCCTCCCCACCCCACCCCGCCAACGCCCCACCCCTTTTTCAAGCCCAGGGACATACATGCGTCCCGGGGCTTCCGTGCGTCGCTGGGCCTATGCAAAATAGGCTTGGTGCGCGCAGGAGGGGTTTTAAAGAATTACGTGCGTATATTACACTCGCAACCCTTTTAAAATTCGCCCCTTGGTCTTACCCAGTATGGCATATCTTGTTCTTATGTTCTTATTTTTATTCTGTGCATTTGTGCACACATTTTATATGTGTTAAAATCTTTATTAAATCACAAGTAAAGTTACGCACACAATGTATTCACAAATGTTATTAAATGTGCACTCAGACCTGCACAACTTATTATATCAGCCTCAGAATTAGCTGAGCATGAGGCTGCCTGTATATGTTAGGAAAGTAAAAGAGGAATGCACATTTTTATTGTTTTGGTTCTTTATTTTTGTTTCTTTCCTTTTTTCCCAGTTTGTTTTGTTTTTCATCTTTTTTTCATTTTTTTTATTAAAAAAAAAAACCTCAATTTTTAAAAAGAAATGAAAACCAAAGCACGTCCCTGACACCACCAGAAAAAAAAATCCAAAACATCACTCCAGGCTCTCCCCCCCCCCCCCCCATTCCTGGTAGCTCCCTCCCCACCAGCGAGTCCACTGCAGACGGAGTCAGAAGATGAAGGCTAGCACATGTTTCAATTCTGCCGTGAAAAATGGGCCAGCCCAGGCCAGCACCATTTTTTTCCTTTGAACAAATGAACAATGGCACCAGCCTCGGTCTTCTGGCACTATCTGCAAGGGACTTGCCAACAGGTAGCAGCAATTGGGAATCACTCCTGCCCTGTGATGAGAATTTCAATCAATGAAAAGGGTAAGGGAGATTGGGGAATTAAGGGAGGAATGGGAGTGTATTTTTTTTAAATTTCTGGTGGTAGTGGCCTTATTTGTTTAAAATAAAACAACAAAAAATAAACAACATTTCATTCCTCCTTCTTTGGTTTTGTTTTAAAAATGAAATGAAACATTTCCCCTTTTGTTTCCAATGAATGCACATCCTTAGACACTACAGGTGGCCTTGCAATTACAGATCCTTAATGGGATGGCACTGAGACGATAGGACCTCCCAGTTTCAGGGGGGCCCACATTTGATAATGAGTGCGAAAGTCAATGTCCTTACTGAGTCCTTCTGCGTTTGTTCCAAACTATTTGATAATTATCACTTCAAATGGTTTGTTTTCTTATATAGTTCTGACATTCCCTTTCCACACCCTGATTGTGAGATTGTTAACTTGGACCATACCTAGAGGAATCAGTGCTATTAGGGGGTAGTTTTCAATCTTCCCATTTTGGTGTAAAGTCTGTGACTACATTTTACCTGCGGACTTTGCACCAAATTGCCAAGGCAAAGCACACGCACGCTGTCCTTTTGAAAATTATTCCACCAAAACCACCTACGTCCACATTTATCAATGCTAATGTGCATGCATGGTTTATTTTTGTGAAAAAAAAAATGCATGCATACCTTTAGAAATTTCAAAAGTATGCACATCAGTGCTCCAACCTCTGAGAATGCCTTTCCTCCCTGCAGGAGTAAAGTACTGTTTTACCAGTGAAAATTACTCTTTAAATTACTTTCCCTACACTTAGGGGCAGATTTTCAAAGGGTTACGCATGTAACATACGCGCGTAACCCCCGAAAAGCTGCCCCTGCCTGCCCCTGCGCGCGCCGAGCCTATCTTGCCTTAGGCTCGGCAGCGGGCGCAAGCCCCGGGACGTGCGTATATCCAGGATCTTCCAAAAATGGGTGGGGCAGGGGGCGGGGCCAGGGGTGTGGCGGCAGTTCAGGGGCAGGGCTGGAGGCGTAGCAGAGGTTCGGGGGTGGGACCAAATCCTCTGGCACAGCAGCCTGTGCCTGGGGATGGCGAGCCAGCAGGTGTAACTTTTTCAACAAAGGTAGGGGGGGGGGAGATTTAGTTAGGGCTGGGGGGTGGGTTAGATAAGGGAAGGGAGGGGAAGGTGAGGGGGGCTGGAGAAAAAGTTCCCTCCAAGGCCGCTCCGATTTCGGAATGGCCTTGGAGGGAACGGGGAAAGCCATCAGGGCTCCCCTCGGGCTCGGCGCGAGCAAGGGGGTGCACACGTGTGCACCCCCTTGCTCGCGCCAACCCCGGATTTTATAACATGCGCGTGGCAGCGTACGCATGTTATAAAATCGGGCGTAGATTTGTTCGCACCGGGTTGCGTGAACAAATCTACGCCCATGCATAAGTTTAAAAATCTGGCCCTTAGTGCAACTGTACTGTTTTTTTCACCTACAGATGGAGGCAGGATAGCTCTGGAAGGCTGATCACAGATGTAAAGGTACGAGCTAGTTTACATATTGTGGCCCAGCAAAGCAACAAACCTTCCTCCATGCCTTAACTATGCTCTCTTTCCCATTAATATTGTTGAAATTCTGTTCAGAAGGAAATGTGTCAATACTTTATATATTAAAAAGGATTTGTGTTGATATGTTCAGGTTGGAAAGGAAACAAAACATGTAAAATGAGGTGACCGGAATTCAAATTTCTGGAAAAAGCAATCCAGTTTTTAAATTTTTCCTTAAACCTATTTTTTTTTCAGTTTAAAGCTTATTTGAGACCTATATATTTTTTAAATAATCACAGTCTATTTGTAATTAGCATTCTGTTGCATCTGTGAGTCCTATCTTGCCCAAGAGTGAAGTCTTTCTTGACAATGTGACGCACAGATAAAAAGTTTATAGCAGCCAAATTTTCCGCAGAGGGGCACCCTCGAAAGCTGGCAGTTCCTGGAAATGGTAGGATAATCCTCTTTGTCGGAATATCCTATTTGCCAGGATGTCCTTTATTATTTTTCAATAATTCTGCACATGTGACACATAAGTACTGTAACACATGAAATGTTGTCTTAGTTCCTCCTGTTGTCTCTCCCAGTGCAGCAGATTAACAAAGATTAAGTCTAAACAGACAAATTTATACTATTAGCAATTTTGCCATCTGCTTTTAATGAATATCTGGGGCCTATTTTTCAGTTAGGCTTTTCTCATTGTGTTTTCTGTTGCTTTTTTTTTTTTTTTTTCTCTGAGCTATCTACATAATTGCTTAAAGATTTTGCTGCAAAATGAATATCCTCCTGAGAGTGAGGGAGCAGCCACCCCCCCCCCCCTCCAAAAAAAACCCAAACACAACAGAGTGACGGTTTCTGAAACACAGAAAAAAGCAATTCCGATTTTTCCTTGCACCATAGAAACCTGGGCAGGAGTAGCTTTCACTGGTAATCCACCTTTAAACGTCAATCCTGAGGGGAGGGGGGGAGCAGAGGCTCATTATGTAAGTTAATTTAAGCCTAAAGGGAATCTGAATAACTAAACAGATTCATCATATTTTGTGAGACTCAATAGCTAAATTAAAAGAGCCTGGTATCTAAGCTACACAATTCATGGGGGGGAAAAAATAGTTTGTGATAGAGAGAGAGAGAGGAGTACACACAGCCGGATATTTGCGTGCATTATTTTGAAATGCCGAATTACCTGGAATCGACTGTAGCTAAGAGTGAAATGCTTCACGAGTGCACGAAAGCTACAAATTCAGTTGTGTTTGTCATTACGTACATCTGAGTACGTCTAAACATACGGTAGAAAAGAAATAAAAATGAAAGCAATAGTGCTTAAACAATGCCATCTGTTTAGCAGGCCCTTTTCCAACCATGCCAGAAATTTGGATTCAAGATTTTCAGTGGGAAATTGAAACCAGACCCTACAGTGCTGTCATGTATCACATAGCCTGACCATGGCTTCATTGTTCAGCTGTTTGCCTACATGTTCTTCAAAAGACTGATGTACAAATCAACACCTTTTCTTTATAACTTTTCAATATTTTCCTGTCATAATTTTTATTCAGCGGGTAGACAAGGATCCCATTCCATTTTGTTTCTTGTACTTTATTGCGTCCTGGGCCAGATTTAATGGAGGGGGTTGTCCCACCATCCCTTGACTGCTCCTACCCAAATCCTCCCCCTTTCAGAGCATTCCCCTCCCCTTGAAAATTGCATCACCACTTGTCCCCTTTAGCCATGCCAGCCCTGCAGCAGCAGCAGCAGGAACGAATAGGCATAGAAAAATTCAGTGCCCGGCCTCCTACAGCCATCACACACACACGAATAGGCCCTGCATCTCTCTACTCCTTGCACAGGTTTCCATGGTAATAGGAAGCCCAAGCAGGAGGAGGAAGCAGGGTGCCACAGGACCTGACAGTGTATGACAGCTGCAGAAAGCCCAGTATTCATTTTCTGACTCCAGTTGCTGCTACCGCTGCCAGTCCAGGATCCCCAAAAATGACAAGCGGTGCAATGCTGATAGGCCCAGGTGGAGGTATGGCAATGGTGGCAACACTATGCCAACTATAAAAATTTAGCACCAGAGGCAGTTGTCCACATTGCCTATTCCTAAATCCGAGTCTGAAAACTGCTTGTTTTTTTGAAACTTTTCAGATCATCCTTTCTTAACAACTATCAGAACTTATGTAACCCAGAAGGAGTCAAAAACAAGAAATTGTGAACAGAGTGACATCTTAGTAGTAGTACTACTACTACTACTACTATTACTATATATAATTTGTAAAGCTCTACTAATCATATGCAGTGTTTTAGTATTGTGAGTTAACTTTATTTGATTTTATATTTATGGACTATATTTTATGGATATGGGTTTGTTGACTGCCTAGATATTGGAGATAAATGGTATATAAATACTTTAAAGAAATACATAAAATACAGATACATATAAAAGAGAGAGCCTGCTCCATGCAGCTTACAATCCAGTCAAGACAAATATACACAGCAAAGTGTATTTATTCTAGAAAAGCAGCCTCAGAAAGATGAATTTTTAGACTAGATTTGAATGTGACCAAACAACAAAGAAATAGATGCCCAAGGAAATCTTTGCCAAATCTTTATTGGGTGGAGACGTGTTCATTAAAAATGAATGTGACCAGTCAGGAAGCATGATGGAGGATTTCGGGGAGTCTATTCCAGGCATATGGTGTGGCAAGATGGAAAACATGGAGTCATAATTTGGTGGTGGAGAAGAAGGGCAAAAATAAGCGTAACTTGCCTGATGAATGGAGTTCACAAGGAAATATATAGAAGGAGAGAAGTGAAAATAGCAATGAAGCGCTGCAGAGTGAATACATTTCTAGATGAGTAAGAGAAGTTTGAACTGTTTGCAGAAGCGGATGGAGAGCCAATATAGCAACTTGAGAAGATGGGTTATATGGTCATGGTGATGCTGAAGAATGTAATGCAGCCAAATTTTGAATATTGGAGAAAAGCAGTTCAGCGGGAAGCCCACAGAGAGCAAGTTGCAGTAGTCTAAGCAGGAAGTGATAAGAGAGTGGATGAGAATTTTAGCAATGTTAAAGAGGAAGAAATGACATGCTTTATCAGCATTTTGGATGGGCATGAAAAAAGAGAGAAAAGCATCAAAGATGATTTCAAGGTTATGGGTTGAGGGATCCCAGAGAATGAGAGCACCATCCACTGAGACAAGAAAAGAGGACGGAGGGGAAGCGAGCTTGGGGACAACAGGACATCAAGGCAGCAATATCAGACAGGTAGGCTGATTTGGGACTGAATTCTTAGTGAAATATCTAATGAGAGAGGTAGATCTTCAAGTCATCAATATAAAAATGGTATTGAAAGTCATGGGAGGAGATCAGAGCATAGAAGGAAGAAGTGTCTCTGAAGGGACAGAGACAGGATGGGAGCGGTCCAGAGAAGGGCGACCAAAAAGGTGGAAGGTCTCCATCGAATGACTTATGAGGAGAGATTGAAGAATCTAAATATGTACACCCTGGAAGAAAGGAGGAGCAGAGGTGATATGATACAGACTTTCAGATACTTGAAAGGTTTTAATGATCTAAAGACAATGACAAACCTTTTCCATTGGAAATAAAATCAGCAGAACCAGGGGTCACGATTTGAAACTCCAGAGAGGAAGACTCAGAACCAATGTCAGGAAGTCTTTCTTCACGGAGAGGGTGGTGGATACCTGGAACACCCTTCCGGAGGAAGTGGTAAAGACCAAAACTGTGAAGGACTTCAAAGGGGCGTGGGATAAATACTGTGGATTCATAAATTCTAGAGGATGTGAATGAAGAGAAGAGGCATGGGGGTAGTTTGCGGGAATTATGGCTACTACCTGGAGAATAATGCCCTTATTCAATAAACATATTCACTGTCAATGCAACTCCAGCATTGCTCTATGCTTCAACGGCAAGAAGAAATGTGGAAAAAAAGGATTAGCGTTCACAAAAAAACCAGGGAGTAGCTTGCTTGTTGCAGCGGTTACTATCCCAAACCAAATAAGTCTGATACTTTACCTTCAGTGCATATCCAGCATAGCTCTCTGCTTCAACGGCAGGGGGGAAAGAGGAAAAGAGGATTTTTATTCAGGCAACAACCAACAAGGACTGAATTACATAGTCTGGGTAAACAAATTATTATGGGACTAGCTTGCTTGTTATGGCGGTTACTACCCTGAATCAATTAAGCCTGATACTTCACTGGGAATACATATCTAGCGCAATGCACTGCTTCAACAGCAGGGGGGAATAAAGAAAAGAGGAATTATATTCAGACAACAACTACCAAGGACTGAATGGCACAGGCTGGGTAAACAAACAAGCGTGGGAGTAACTTGCTTATTGCAGCAGTTGCTACCCCTGACCAATTGAGCTGGATGCTTCGCTTGGATGCAGCTCCAGCGCTGCTCTCTACATTGATGGCAGGGGAGGAGGGAAACTGGAACCAGGGGGTTGCTGATGGGGGCCAAGAGTAACAGATAAGTATGAGGAGAAAAAAAGTGTGAAAGCTTGCTGGGCAGACTGGATGGGCCGTTTGGTCTTCTTCTGCCGTCATTTCTATGTTTCTATTTCTATAAGTGTAGAAAGAAAAGAGAAGAGGGGGCCCAAGATAGAGCCTTGATGCAAACTGACCAATACAGCAATAGCAGTGGAGGAAGAACCACCAGAGGATACAGTAAAAGCACGATGGAAGACGTAAGAAGAAAACCAGGATACAGAAAAGTCTAGAAATTCAAAGGAGTAAGGTGTGTCAAGAAGTAGATATTGATCAATGGTGTTAAAGGAGCAGATAAGTTGAGGAGGATGAGAATTAAATAAAGGCCTTTGACCTTGGTCCCAAAGTGGTTTGGAGACTTTATCAAGTGTGCAAAATGTAAAGGTGCAAGCCAGATTAAAGAAGATCCAGACTGGCTTGAGATGAAAGGAAGTCAAGACAGCAGAGATGAATTGGATGCAAAAGAAATAGGCAGATGGGACAATAGTTAGCAGGGCAGGTAAAGTCCAGTGAAATTTTTTTAAGGTGCAGCATGATCACAGCACGTTTGAAGGAAAAGGGGATAATCACTAGGGATGTGCTTTCATTTTTAAAGAGCTGCCTCAGGGGCAATGCATGTCAGCAGGGCTGATGCTCCGGACCATATCAATGCATTATCCAGCATTCAGAAGGTGCTGCCGCTGTCTGAACGCACACCGCAGTTTTTCAGTCAGATGGATTATAAACACATTTAAACTCCGGAGATATAAACAAAATAATGTGATCCTAATTTCCCATGCTGGATAATGCATTGACATGGTCCGGATCACACAGGCTGCTGCATAACTAAGAAGGAACAACTTGAGCACATACGCTATAGACAGAGCGGGAGAATAACTTTGTGGCATCAGCCCTGCTGACATGTATTGCCCCAGAGGCAGCTCTTGACAAAAGAGCGAAACTCGGCCAGAGTTGTACTATTTTCAATAAAGGTCTTTCTTATACACCGATCTCCACTTTGTTTACTGCTACACAGCAACCTTGGATCGGCTTCCGATTTGTTTTCTGGGTCTTTCATTTTTAAAAACATTAGGCAATTTCAATGATATTGCCTATTTTGTTTCATATTGTGTCTAATAGCTAAAAGAACATCTTTCAAGAAATGGAAAAGGGATCCAAATGAAGAAAATAGGAGACAGCATAAGCACTGGTAAATTAGATGCAAAGCATTGATAAAGAAAGCAAAGAAAGCATTTGTAAAGAAGCTTACTGTGGAGGAAAAAACGCATAATAAATAGTTTTTCAGGAACATTTAGGGCCGGATTTTAAAAGCACCTGCGCGCGCATGTTATAAAATCGGGCGTCCATGTGTGCGTACCTTTGAAAATGTACCCCTTAAAGTAAAAAGCCTATGAGGGACTCAGTTTGGACCATTAAATGATCAAAGGGTAAAAGGGGCACTGAGGGATGACAAAGCCATATCAGAGATTAAATGAAGTTTTTGCTTCAGTCTTCATGGAGGAAGATGTAAGAGAGATACCCATGCCAGAAATGATATTCAAATATGATAATTCAGCAGAACTGAAACAAATGTCAGTGTACCTGGAAGATATAATAGGGAAAATTGACAAACTAAAGCTAGGAAATCACCTGGCCCAGAGGGTAGGCATCCCACAGTCTTGAAAGAACTGAAATAATGAAATTGCAGACATACTAGTAGTAATTTGTAAACCATCATTAAAATAGTCTAAGGTACCTGAAGACTGGAGGGTTGCCAATGTAATGACATTTTTTTTTTAAAGGGATCAAGGGGTTCTCCAGGAAACTATAGACTAGTGAGTCTGATGTCTGTGCCAGGCAAAATGGTAAAAACTATTATAAAGAAAGAAATTATTGAACATATAGATAATCATAGTTTAATGGGACAAAGTCAACTTGGATTTAGCCAAGGGAAGTCTTGCCTAACCAATTTGCTACACTTTTTTTTGTGGGAGTGCTAGGGAGCAGTCCCGATTCAGGGAAGATACTGTGCTCTTAGACCATGGTACGGTCCCAGAGGGCAAACTATGGAGAAGCACTGAGGCAGGCGAGATGCATCCGAGTACGGGCGGACAGGCTAGAGACTCGGAACCCTGACCTCTTTCAAATCCAAACACACCAGAAGAGACCCAACAACGCAATGCTGGTCTCTGGGGTAGCCCTCCGGCCACTCGATAGCCCTTTCAGACCCGCTGCCTGGGAACGGCAGGTGCGAAAGGACGGACAGAGGTCAAGGACAGGCGATGGCACTGGAACAAGGATAAGACAGACATTTAGAGACTTGGACGAGAAAAGGCACTTGGAGACTAGGACGAAACGTAGGCACTTGGAGACTAGGATGAGATTTCATGATTCTTGGAAGACTCGGACAAGGTTTCAGGATTCAGGCAGTAGTACAGGTTGAGTACTGCACCGCAGCGTGCCCTACATAGCAACTCCAATCTATTATGTAGATTCAAATTATCGTAATACTGGAAACTTGAGAGGCATGCAGCGTTGCTACTTCTTCTTTTAAATTATTAGTTTGCATCTGTGCCCCTTCTAACCGACTCTCAAATTCAATCATTTTAGATTAAACTCCTGCAGAGAAATCACATAGTTGGGTCACAGTTCGCACCAAGATGCTCTTGGTTCAAGATTCTACTTGCAAAATGTTCTGCAGGGAAATATTAACAGTATCAGCAGGTATATCACCTGCTTTCAAACCCTGGGGTATTGATTGTGGCACAACAGGAACCAGCACTAGGGTAATTTCATTCCAGGCTTTATTTATTTATTTATTTATTTAGAATTTTTATATACCGACATTCTTGATAAAAATATCAAATCATATCAGTTTCCATTGAAAAAGAACAGTTGCAGCTGTGGCGTTACATTGAAACAAGTCGACAAATCATTAAATAACAGGTGAATATAGAAAATAATAATTGTAACTAAGCAATTGTAACTAAAACAGGTGAATATAGAAAAAAATAATTATAGATAAGCAATTATAAATAAAACCATTATAGTTAAAATTTGATTATAAATAAACAGGTCGTCAAAAACAAATGACAAATATAATGGGGCAGCAAAAACAGTGGAAAACAAGCGATACATAAAGAAAGGCGACTGATATATATTGCTGTGCGTAAGCGGAATAGAATGGGCGTGGTGGGGCCCAGGGGAATCGGGTGGCCATGAGGAAGGAGAGGGTTGAGAAGCTCCGGCTGAAAGGTGGATAGAAAAGATCTGGTTGAAGGATGGGGGAAAGGAAGAGCGAGGAGGATGGGGGAAAAGGAAAAGGCTTGCTCCACTTGATGCATTATGAAGATTTTCTTTATCAGGTAAAGAAGATGGTACTAATACTTAACTCAGAGGAAGAGGGGTCCATTGTTCTGGGTTCAAAGGTATTACAGAGCTTGAACTCATATCATCCAATATGCTATGTCCTGGATGTTGGACAATACTGTCCATAGGTCCACATACTGAGGTAGAAATCGCGGAAGAAGAAGAAATTTTTTTGTTATTTGATACTCATGGAAGAAAGCAAAGACGAGGGAGGATAAACAGCAGAAGAGGCATGCCTCTTCTGCTGTTTATCCTCCCTCGGCTTTGCCTCCCTCCCTGCTGTTTATACCAAAGAGGCATGCCTCTTTGGCATGCAGCTTTAGCAACATGTTAAAGACTATGCGCCATAGCTTCATCAATGCTATAGGGAGACCCACAGTGTTAGTGCCGCTGGCACCAACGGGCCGCAGGCGCCTTCCCTTGCCTGTTGTCCGCTTCCTTGGGTCACCTCTGGGCTCTGTGCCGCCGCAGCAAGCCAGTAACGCCACTTCCCGTACCATCCTGCTGCCACGCGGCTCTGACGCCGCCGGCCCCGACTCCTCCAGGCATCCCCCTAGCTCGCGCATGCACCGGAGTCCCGCCTCTTAAAGGGGCCGCAGCAGGAAAATCTAGCCCGACGCTTAGCTGACATCAGGACTCTCTGCACATATAAGGAGGCTTCCCGGACACACTCTGACTTGGCAATGAGTCTGCTTACTTCAGTGGAGTCTTCTGTGCTTTGTTGGTGCCTTCCAAGTCCTGTTCCTGCCTTCCGAGTCCTGTTCCTGCTCCTGCTCCCATCCTTTGGTTCCTGTGGATGGATCTTCTTGATTTTGACCTCAGACTGGCTATTGGCAACCCTCTGGCTTCTGACTCTGGACTGGCAATCAGTGACCCTCTGGTTTCTGACTTTGGACAGGCTATCGGCGATCTTCTGGCTTCTGATCTTGGACTGACCTTGGATGATTCTCCCGGCTGTTACCACCGTCTTCACAGAGGCCCACCTAAGACCAGCTGGTCCCTGCACCCAAAGGCTCAACCCGTGGGGAACGGGGTTGGTACTGGCGAAGCTCCAGCCGCCCCCTGCACCAGCCCGTCCTCACCTCCCAATGGTGGGGACCTGCGGGGGTTCGCCCTCTCAGGTTGCGTCAACTCCACCTTGGGCAAGGGGTCCACTAACTTGACCGTCACCACAACATATTGCCAAGTCCATGGACCCAGTAGAGGTCTTTGCCCTCCAAGCCATTACGGGCCTAGCTCAAAGGATTCTTGAGCAGCAGAAGGCCCTGGAGATGCTCGCCTCAGCAGTGGAGAATCTAAGCTGGCGTTTGGACTCCACAGATCCCACAGTTTCTGCCACATTGTCGATGCCTACCGTCTCACCTCTGGTACAGGGTGGTCGCCTGATGATTTCTCTACCTGCTCCTCCCTGCTTCATTGGGGACCCACAGTCCTGTAGGGGCTTCATTAATCAGTGCCCTGGCCTGGGCATCCCCCCTGTGGGAATGTGAAGATCCAGTTCTGTGGGACCTGAACGGCTTCCTGACTCTTTTCTGCACCGTGTTCGAAGATCCCACCAGCCAGGAGGCCTCCAGGTTGACTCTTCTCCACTTGCGCCAAGGTTCCCAGACTAACTGAATACGTGATTGAGTTTTGAACCTTGTCCTCCAAGCTCCATTGGGACGCTAGCTGTCTGAGGACCATTTTCCTGGAAGGTCTCAGAATCAAGGACGAGCTCGCAGCCCGCGAGCTATTGGGGTTATTAGACGCCTTGATCGACTTGACCAGGCGCATCTACCGGCACCTCCAAGAACGTTCCCGGGAGCTTCAATTCTCCCAGAAAATCTACTGCCAGCTTCCGATGCCCCTGGTGCTCGCCCTCGCCCACTGAGCCCGTTACTGCCTTCAGAACCTCCGGGAAGAACCCATGCAACTGGGCTGTGGAAAACTCAAGATTATAAAAAATGTCTTCGATGCCAGCAGTCTGGCATCTGCCTCAACTGCGGGGAGGCAGGCCACCTCCTAGCCACTTGTCCAGTAAGGCCTAGAAACTCCCGGATCTAGGTCCTGCAGGAGGACTCGTCCTAGGTCTCACTTCGCCTTCTCCTCCACTCAGCTTGTCCATAACCCTCACCATGGGCACCAGAAATTCCACACTTCAGCCCTGGTGGACTCTGGGGCCAGAGGTAATTTCATTATGAAACAACTAGTGGAACACCTCCGTATCCAAGTCAACCGGTCACCTGTTTCCCTGGTGCTCTCCTCCATGCAAGGGGATCCTTTGCCCAGTTGCATAACTTTGTCTACCGACCCGCTCACAGACCGTACCGGGGTACTCCATGTCGAGCTTCTCTCCTTCCATGTTCTGGATTGCGCCATACACCCTATAGTTCTAGGGCTACCCTGGCTTCGGAAACACTCCCAGTTTTGACTGGTCCATGATGCAGCTCTCCAACTGGGGTCCCGCATGCCACTCCAGGTGTTTAGAACTAGTCACTCTGCTGCACCACCGTGGCTACCCAGTTACCTGGCCTACTGCCTCAGTACACCACCTTTGCTGATGTATTCTCCAAAGATGCCGCAGACACTCTGCCTCCTCATCGCACTTTCAATTGTGCCATCAACCTGCTGCCTAATTCTGAGCCCTCTCATGGGCATACCTACCCGTTGTCCCCTACCGAGACTAGAGCCATGTCAGAGTACATCCACAAAAACCTCAACAAGGGCTTCATACGCCGTTCTACATCTTTGGTGGGGGCAGGATTCTTTTTCATTGGGAAGAAGGATGGTAGCCTCTGACCATGCATCGACTACCGAGGCCTAAACTCTATAACCCTCAAGGATCGTTACCCTCTACCACTTATTTATGAGCTCTTTGACCGGCTCCAGGGAGCCAAGATATTCTCTAAACTCGACCTCAGGGGCGCGTACGACCTAATTCGCATTAAAAAGGGTGACAAATGGAAGACTGCGTTTAACACCCAGGACAGGCATTACAAATACCTCGTGATGCCCTTCGGACTCTGCAATGCCCCCGCCGTCTTCCAGAATATGATGAATGAGGTATTTCGGGACATGCTATATGACTGTGTCATAGTCTACTTAGAAGACATATTGGTCTTTTCCAAGGACCTGCAAACGCACCGCAAGGCTGTCGTCCGGGTCTTGCAGTGGCTGCGTGAGAACCGATTCTATGCTAAGCTCGAGAAATGCTCATTTGAAAAGAATATAGTGCCTTTCCTGGGATATGTGGTGTCCTATCAGGGATTCTGCATGGACCCTAGGGATGTGCAGAGGGACGCCATACGTTGCATTCGGGATTCGTATTCGTCGGGGGGCAGATACATTGCATTCGGCAAGGGGGGCCCCCTGATACGTTTATATGTTAATTCTTATTCGTCCCGGCTAAAATTAAATTAACTACAACCCCCCGACCCTCCTGACCCCCCCCAAGACTTACCAAAATGCCCTGGTGGTCCAGCGGGGGGTCCGGGAGCCATCTCCTGCACTCACACCCTCGGCTGCTGACAGTTGACCCCTGTGACATAGTGAGGGCAAAGGCTATTGGCGCCATTTTAAATACTGGCAGCAGACGGTCCGAGTGCAGGTGGTCACTCCCGGACCCCCACTAGACCACCAGGGGCTTTTGGCAAATCTTGGGGGACCCTCCTGACCCCCACAAGACTTGCCAAAAGTCCAGCAGGAGTCTGGGACTGACCTCCTGCACTCAGACTATCCGCTGCCAGTAATCAAAATGGTGCAGATAGCCTTTGCCCTCACTATGTCACAGGGGCCGACCGTCGGCAGCCGAGGGTGTGAGTGCAGGAGATCGCTCACGGACCCCCACTGGACCACTAGGGGCTTATGGAAAGTCTTGGGGGACCCTTCTGATCCCCACAAGACTTGCCAAAAGTCCAGCGGGGGTCCGGGAGTGACCTCCTGCACTCAAGCCGTCCGCTGCCAGTAATCAAAATGGCGCCGATAGCCTTTGCCCTTACTATGTCACAGGGGCTATCGGTGCCATTGGTCAGCCTCTGTCACATGGTAGGAGCACAAGATGGTGCCAGCCATCCATTGCTCCTACCATGTGACAGGGGCTGACCAATGGCACTGGTAGCCCCTGTAACATAGTAGGTCAAAGGCTATCGGGGCCATTTTTAAACGGAAGCCGAGGATGTGAGTGCAGGAGATGGCTCCCAGACCCCCCGCTGGACCACCAGGGAGTTTTGGTAAGTCTTGGGGGGTCAGGAGAGTGGGGGGTTTATTTAAATTGGCTCCTTTAGACGGCTGAATAATTTGGCGAAGATTTGTTGTATTCGTGGGGAATTGCGATACGTTTTGCTTCCCCATGAATACAACAAATATGTCCCTATATGTTGCAGTTTGCCAATTCGTAGGTAACGAATGCATACCCCTAATGGACCCTGAGAAAAATCCATCCACGATTGGCCCCAGCCCACAGGTCTCCATCCACCATAAAGGTTTTTAGATTTTGCTAATTACTACAGATCCTTTATTCGGAACTACTCCACCTTGGTGTCTCTGCTTACCGCTCTTACCCGTAAAGGGGCCAACCCCAAACAGTAGTCACCCGAAGTGGCTCCGGCCTTTCTCAACCTAAAAGCCACATTCCTCTGCGAACCGTGCCTCCGCCATCCCGACCCCAGGTGGACTTTCATTATCGAGGTTGACGCCTCCTCCGAAGGGGTAGGAGCCATCCTAAGTCAGTACTCCACTACAAATACGCTTCATCCATGCTCTTTCTTCTCATGACAGTTCTCCCTGGCACAATGGAATTACACCATTGGTGACAAAGAGTTGCTAGCCATCAAAATGGCCTTTGAGGAATGGCGCCCATGGCTGGAGGGGGCCCAACACCAAATTTCCTTCTACACGGCCCATAAAAATTTGGAATATTTACATTGAGCTCAATGCCTTAATCTGCGGCAAGCACGTTGGCCCTTTTCTTCACATGGTTTGATTTCATGCTCTCCTATCGACCAGCCTATTAAAAACCTGTGAGAAGATGCCCTTTCTCGCTCTTTCAACATCGAAGACAAACCCGAACCTCCTCAACATATCATCGAACCCACTAGAATTCTCTTGCCCGCTACTATGTCGGTTCCACCGGTGAAGAACTTGGTTCCTCTCAGACTCCAGAACAAAATCCTCCACTGGGCTCATGACTCACGGATCGCTGGACATCCCAGTCAATCACGCACCCTGTCACTCCTCCAGAGATACTATTGGTGGTCCACCATGAAAAAGGATGTCCGAACCTACGTTGAATCCTGCAACACCAGTGCCCAACAGAAGAACCCCATTGGTTCTTCTGTCGGGCACAGCAAGCTTCACTTGCTGCCTGCCCCTAGGGAACCCTGGACCCATGTCTTAACTGACTTTATCGTCAACCTCCCTCCAGCACTATCTGGGTGATATTGGATCGATTTTCTAAAATGGCACACTTTTTCGCCTTGCCTGCTCTTCCTTCTGCTCCTCAGCCAACTAGGTTGTTCGTTCACCATGTCTTCCGGCTACATGGCCTTCCAAAGTACAATCTTTCTGATCGAGGATCTCAATTTACTGCTAGATATTGGAGGTCTCTATGCAGGAAGTTCGACACTACTCTTGAATTCACCACTGCCTATCACCCCCAAACCAACGGCTTGGCTGAAAGAATGAATCAAACTCTCAAGCAATTCTTGAGATCATATGTCAACATCAAGCAAGACAACTGGGCGGAACTGCTTCCTTGGGCGGAGTTCGCTCTCAAGTCCCATCAGTCGTCTGCAACTGGATCATCCCCATTCCAGCTGGTCTATGGTAAACAGTCGCTCCCACCCCTACCATTGCCCATCACGGTGCCCTCACCCACGGCTCAGTTAACACCGAAGGAACTTCATCAACTCTGGACCCTCACTCGACAACTATTGGGCAAGGCAGGACAGACCACTAAGAGATTCACTGATGCCCATCATATGCCCAGCCCACAATTCAAACCAGGCGGAAAAGTGTGGCTTAGCACAATCTACATCTGACTGAAGCTCCCTTCCATGCACTTAGCCCCCTGCTATATTGGATCCTTTGTAGTGCTACACTGCCTGGGCTGGTCTCCTATCAGCTCTGGTTGTGTTCAGCTCTCAAAATTCAAAGCTCCTTCCATGTATCCCTCCTTAAGCCCTTGGTATTCTCCTGGCCTTCTAGCAAACTGCCTGAACCTCAATCGCTCACATCCAACGAGAACCACACGTATCAGGTTCATGATGTCCTGGATGTCAGGAAACATGGGTGACACTGGGAATACCTCCTCTCCTGGGGGTGCTTCGGGCCTGAAGAGAACTCCTGGGAATCATCATCCGATATTTATTTATTTATTTGTTCAGTTTTATATACCGTCATTCGGTGCAGCCATAATAACGGATTTACAAAAATCAAACAGAGAATAAACCATTAAAAACATTGATGCATAAATTAATAGTGGGAAATAAGAAGGGATCGGGGAGAGGTTGGTGGAGAAAAAGGGAGCATAAGGAAAAGAAGGGAAAAGGATTATGGTAACAGTATTGGTATTTAAACATCTTCGGGATGGTCTTCTAGTGCTGTTAATTTTAAGTTCATATTGCTATTATAATGGTCATTGCCAGACGATATTTCATTATCTCTTTTGCATGAGTATGGTTGGTAGTCTTGGTTAAAATTAGATTGTTGCATGTATGCGGATGATGTACAGATCCTCATCCCCATGCAAAAAACCCTACAAGAAACTCTAAACTTCTGGGAATCCTGTCTTGCCTCCATTAACTCTCTCTTAGATAGCCTCCAACTCGCTCTTAACACAGCAAAAACTGAAATCATCCTCATTTCCAACAAACTCGAGGTTACCTCACAGGCCTCTACTAAAACTACCCCCACAACCCTCCCCATCCTGCCATCTGTAAGAGACCTAGGTGTTGTATTAGACAAACACCTTAATTTTCATCCACACATCAAATCCCTTCTAAAAACCGGCTTCTATAAACTCCACATCCTCAAAAAGCTCAAACCCCTCCTCCACCTTCAAGACTTTCGCCTTGTATTGCAGTCCACAATCCTATCAAAATTAGACTACTGCAATTCACTTCTCCTAGGCCTGCCCTACGCCACAATTAAACCACTACAAATCTTGCAGAACTCCATGGCACGAATCATCACAGACCCTCGTAAGAGAGAACACATCACACCCATTTTAAAAGAACTGCATTGGCTCCCCATCCCTTTCCGTATAAAATACAAAACCCTTACAATACTCCATAACATGCTTCACAAAAATGACCACGAATGGCTCAAGGAAACACCACGTTTCCGTACATCCAATCGTCCATCCAGAGCCTCCACGGCGGGCGCTTTACACATCCCACCCCTCAAAATAGCACACCACTCAACTACCAGAGAGAGAGCCTTTACCATAGCCGGCCCCTCCCTCTGGAATTCTCTTCCCACGTATCTCCGCCTTGAACCTTCCTTACCCAACTTCAAAAAAGGCATCAAAACCTGGCTCTTCTTACAAGCATACCCTGACTCCAATCAGACCTAAACCCCCTCCACTGCCACTTCCAATTCCCTTACCCCTTCTAATCCGTTGATGCATCCTAGGGAATTCCTGATTTTGTAAATTTGTTAATTTTTTATTCTCAGTTTTTTTTAACACAGTTCCTATCAATTTCTCTCTCCCCTAGCACTTCACTACCTTTCTCCTTCCCGCAACTTCTGCGCTTACTGTCACCTGACCCCCATCCTCTCCTTTTTCCTTCACTGCTCCACCTCCCCCCTCCCTGTTATTTGTAATTTCCTCTTCCTCCTTTACAATGTTGATTGTGAACCGGCATGATATGTCCTATGAATGTCGGTATATTTTAAAAGCATTTAAATAAATAAATAAATAAATAAATAAATAAATAAATAAATAATTGTTAATGTAGACTTTATGAAAAAGAAAAGTCTTTAGATCCTTCTTGAAAGTTTTGATATTAGTTTGAGTTCTTAAATAAGGTGGTAAAGAGTTCCATTTTTTAGGACAGGCAATGGAGAAAGCTCTATTTCTTGTTGTGAAAGATGAGCATCTTTGATGGGTGGAATAATTAGATGAGAAGTGTTATTTGATCGAATATTCCTGTTGTTGTTCTGTAGTGTGATTTTTAAGCTTGTTTGTGGTGATCGGAATGAATTAATTTGTGTATAATTATTAAAATCTTATAATCAATTTGTGATTTAATAGGGAGCCAGTGTAGTGAAGATAATATAGGGGTAATGTGATCATTCTTTTTTTTTCCAGTTAAAATTCTTGCTGCAGAGTTTTGAAGAATCTGTAAAGGCTTGATGTTGATATATGGAAGGACAATCATAAGGGAATTACAGTAGTCAATGGTTGAGAAGATAATTAGTTGTAAAACTGTTCTGAATTCTACTAAATTTAGAAAAGGTTTTATCCGCCGTAGAATTAGGAGTTTGTGATAACTTTCTTTGATTTTGGTGGTAATGTGGTTATTATAAGATTATAAGGTTATTGTCAATTATTACTCCAAGGTTTCTGGCGTGATTGACAGGGGATATTGGCTTAATTTGATTGTTAGTTGTGAATAATGGTGGTGGTAATACAATGGTTTTTTTGTTCATTATAAGTATTTCAGTTTTATCAATGTTGATTATTATCCTGGATAAGGACCTCTTTGCTCAATTCCATGATACCCATCCTCTGAAACCTAGACCTCCTGGGAGGGGGCCTAGAAGGGGGGGGGTACTGTTAGTGCCGCTGGCACTAATGAGCCATGGGTGCCTTCCCTTACCCATGGTCCGCTTCCTCGAGTCTCTTCTGGGCTCTGTGCCGTGGCGGCAAGCCAGTACTGCCGCTCCTTGGGCCGTCCTGCTACCACGCGGCTCTGATGCCGCCGGCCACGACTCCTCCAGGTGTCCCCTTAGCTCGCATTCACAGCAGAGTCCTGCCTCTTAAAGGGGCCGTGGTGGGAAAATCTAGCCCGACCCTTAGCTAACATCAGGACTCTACAATATAAAGCGGCTTCCCCGGAAACTCTCCGACTTGGCAACATGTCTGCTTCACTTCAGTGGAGTCTTCTGTGCTTCGTTGATGCCTTCTGAGTCCTGTTCCTGCTTCTGCTCCCATCCTTTGGTTCCTGCGGACGGATCTTCTGGCTTCTGACCTTGGACTGGCTTTTGGTGACTCTCCTGGCTTCTGACCTCAGACTGGCTATTGATGACCCTCTGGATTCTGACTCTGGACTGACTATTGGCGACCCTCTGGCTTCTGACTCTGGAATGGCTATCGGCAATCTTCTGGCTTCTGATCTTGGACTGACCTTGGATGATTCTCCCAGCTGTTACCACCATCTTCACAGGGGCCCACCTAAGACCAGCCGGGCCCCGCACCCAAAGGCTCAAGCCGCGGGGAACGGGGTTGGTATTGGCAAAGCTCCAGGCGGCCCCTGCACCAGTCCGGCCTTGCCTCCTGACGGTGGGGACCTGCGGGGGTTCGCCCTCTCAGGTTGTGTCAACTCTACCTCAGGCAAAGGGTCCACATTCTTGACCGTCTCAACCTCACAAAAATGACATCAGAGACATGGCTCTCTCCCACGGTTTTTGGTAGGTCTCTGCCCCAGCAATTGCACGGTAAAATTTTTCACTATCCTTGAAGAGCTTTTTCACTCCCTTGATGCTATGGGGGAAAGGGCACCCAAAGTTGACCACAGGGACATGACTCCCTCCCATGGTTGGTGGTAGGTCTCTGCCCCAGCAGTCACACAGTCACAAATTTCTCACCAGCTTCCCACTTCTTCAGTTCTGAGGAAGTGGGTTGGTGGTCAGTCAGGAATTTCCATGGCTGGGAGTTCACTTGGGAGAATGAAGGGTGAATGGTGCTTCAGTTTAGTTTATCAATTTATTTCCTAGATGGTAAAATAATAAATCTCTTAGTTTGGATTGGTACTTGGCTCAGGGGAAAGAGGGGATTCTTTATTCAAGAGTGGGTGCTTGACTTGGAGGGAGGGCGTGCAAATTACTATACATTTTTTGAAAGATTTTAGGAAAATAAATAGCTTTTGTTACATTTACAATACCTTAGTCTGGGGTTTATAATAAATATAATACATGGAAAATACTTAAGTGCTTTTAGGGTATGCATTTAGTGCTAGCTTCCAAACAGAAAGTAAGCAAGAGCGTTCTCTTTGGAAATTAACCTAAAGTACACAATTTAAAAGTCCCTGCATACTTTGCGCTTACTTTTTTTGTGCAGGCAACCAAGAGGGTTAAAATAGCAAACATACCTGGGAAAATGTCTTGTATGTATGCTGTTTTCCTGCCCTGACTTAAACACACCTCGTTATGGTCCATCTAAAAACACACATGCCATGAAGACTGCAGAGCACTTTTATGTGGGCTGAGGGAGGGCAATGTTCAGCTAAGCCCTTTTGCCCAGATAAATGGGCTTTGAAAATTGATCTGTATAACTTGATAGGTGTTTTTCCTTTCAAGGCCCAGAGTTCTCACTCATCTCTTCCCACTGGAGCACTGATTACCAAATCATACCTTCCCTGTTGATCATTGCTTTATATTTATAGTTGAATGAGCAATTAGATTCTGAGCAAAGTGATTGCCTGGAAAATAGGTCACCAATATTGTAAAACATTTCCTATCACTTACTTCCTTGATCTTACCCTACACATATTTTTTTAAACAGCCTGTAAAATACCTTTGTATAATTCAGAAATGTATTTCCTTGGGCCTTTAGCTCTTCTAAACAGAGCATTAATTGCCATGAACTATCTCCTGGGGATTAGTTTTTTAAATGATATTGTCATTAACCCACTGAAAACAAAGAACACTTTTCTGGAAAAGGCAAGATACAGCAGCCAATAGGCATCACACCTGACTTAAGAATATATCCAATATCAGGTTATATTCATCTAAAATATCTTAAAGGAAAAATGTACTTTAAGGGAATAATTTTCAAAGGCTTATGTGGGAGGTGTGCATGTGAAATCAGTAGACAAATGGTTAAGAAGCCTTCCTGTGTGGTAAGTTCATTTTCAGAGAAGGCATACTGTCCTACAACATGGAAAAGTATGTGCATACAATAAAGGATGGTTTGAAGGCAAAACCTTTACATATTTTATAAACGAAGTATGTGTGTATGTCATCAAACATGCACACGTGCTTTTATACCTGCTAATCAATTCATAGATATTAAGGGGTTGATTTTCAAATCTGGGCACACGCGTACATGTGTGCGCGGTTCCCGGCATGTGCAGATGGACATGCTGATTTTGCACGCGCTGGTGCGTGCATGCTATAAAATCCAATCGTGTGCACATGAGCGTTGGATTTTAGCACGCGCATGTGCAGGCGGACCAGGACTCGCGCGCACAGGGGGGAATTTTCAAATTACATGCGGCAACGCGATCAGCCTTTTTTCCAGTTCCCTTCCAGTCTGCTCCAATTATGGAGTACACTGGGAGGGAACTTCCCTACTCCATGCCTAATATTCCTTCTCTTTCCCCTCTCCACCCTGACCCGTAACCCCTACCTAGCTACCCAACATTTTTTTTTTACTTCTTACTGCTCCTCCGGAGCAGAAGTATTTTCCACGCACCAGCCTCCTGCTGGTGCGTGCTACCCCGGGACAGCGGCTAATGGCCTCTATCCTGGCTGGCTTCCGATCCGTCCCTCCCCTCCCCACCCCTCCCCACCCAGACCATGTCCCTGGCTCACCCCTTTTTCAGGACCTGTCAATTCTGCGCATATCGGGCCTTACATGTGTGACTGTGCCCGTTTTAAAATGCACGCTACATGCACAAGGCCCGGCCACGTGTGTAAATGCCTGGTTTTTATGCATGGCCGACTTTTAAAATCTACTTGTAAATCTGTAGTTTTTGTCTGAAGGTTTTGAGTGCAAGGTCTGGAGCAAGTGGTGGTAAGTGTAGGTGGAAGGAGAGGTCCTTTTGTGGATTGTAAACTGGCTAAAAGACAGGAAACAGAGAGTAGGATTAAATGGTCTGTTTTCTCAGTGGAGAAAGTTAAATAGTGGAGTGCCTCAGGTTTCTGTACTTGGACCGGTGCTTTTTAAAATATATATATAAATGATCTAGAAAGGGGTACAACAATTAAGGTGATCAGATTTGCAGATGAAATAAAAATTATCAGAGTAGTTAAATCACAAATGGCTTGTGATATAATTGCAGGAGGACCTTGCGAGACTGGAAGATTGGGCATCCATATGGCAGATGAAATATAATGTGGACAAGTGCAAGGTGATGCATATAGGCAAAAATAACCCATGCTTTAGCTACACGATGTTAGGTACCATTTTAGAAGTTACCACCCAAGAAAAAGATCTCGGCGTCATAGTCGATATTGTTAGGAACCCTGCCCGCGGGTCCCCCCGCGAGCAGGCATCTTACCCTGCTACTGCTGCTTGCTGTCCGACGCGGCATGGAGCCGCCGGTCGGGCCTTCCTTGTGGCTGGAGCCACGGACTTTCCTTCTCTTTTGCGGCCCGGAGGCCGCCCTTCCTGCTCCTCTTCACTGCGGCTAGAGCCGCGGACTTTCTACCATCTCGCAGCACGGAGCCGCCGCCGACGTGCAGGACCGCTGTCCACGGTCCTGCACAGTTCCTGTTTCCTGCCTTCTAGGTGCGCGGCCGTGTCTCTCTGCTGCATTTAAAGAGCCCACAGCCAGATATGCCCTGGGCGCCACCTTGAGACTGTGTCCTGCTTCAGCCCTATAAAAGGGCTGTTCCTGCATTTCCTTGTTGCCTTACATTGGAGTTACTTCAGTCCTGGAGGCCCCTGCCTGCCAGAGATCTGTCAGGTCTTCTGTCTTCTTCGTAGAGCTCCTCGTCTCGTTTTGTTGTCTTGTCATGCCATATCTTCATTGCCTGAGGTCCCCGTCCAGGTGTCCTGGTGTCTCATCTCCTGATGTCTCGCTTCCTGGTGTTCTCGCCCTCCTTGGTGTTTGTTCTTGCTCTGTTCTGCCGGCCGTGGATCTCCAGGTGACGGGTGGCCGTCATGGGAGATGCCGGCAGTGGCCTGGTGTCCTGTGCTCCTGAGCCGTCTTATCCTGCCAGCCCTTGTGGAGCTCCGGATGACATCTGGCTCCGTCGTCGAAGTTCTGCCTTGGCTGGATTCTTCCCTGCGCTTGTCCTGCTCTCTGCGTGGTCCGTGACCAGCCTCCTTGGGCTGTGTAGGGCGCGCAGTGGGACAGGGTGGTCCGCGGCCAGCCCATTGGGTCCGCCCATGAAGGTGGGCTGAGTAGGGCGCCCTGAGAGACAGTGCCAATGTCCTCCTTCCCAGCTTCTCGTCTCGTCTGGACTTCATCAAGTTCCTTGTCTCAACTCTTATGCCGTTGCATCAGTCTTGATGTCATGTCTTCAACAACCCTGGTGTCATGTCTTCGCTTCAACCCTCGTCTGTGATGCTGTCGCATCAACCTTGGTGTCATGTCTTCGTGTCAAGGCCTCCATCTGCCCTCATCCTCAGGCCGGCCTGCTGCTCCATGCCGATCCAAGCGGCAGGTCCGAAAGGGCTCGGAACAGTCGGAGGACCGTTCTCCTACTAACATCATCATGTTGTTGGCGCTGGGAGCTTGCAGGCCCGGCAGAGGGTAAGACCATGTTTCTGCCAACCTGGGACACGTCGCCAAGCCATGGCTCGATCCTGGATTGATCTGGGGTCAGGCTGAGGCCCAAGGGCACACTAAAACACCCGTCACACAACAGATATTACGTTGAAATCATTGGCTCAGTTTGCTGTGACGGTTATAAAAGCAATCAGATTGTTAGAAATTATTAGGAAAGGAATGGCGAATAAAACAGAGGATGTCATAATGCCTCTGTATTGCTCCATGGTGAAACTACGCCTTGAACACTGTATGCAATTCTGGTCGCCACATCTCAGAAAAGATATACAAGTAAATGTTAAATTGCTTACGCACGTAAATTTCGGGGTTTACGCTTGTAGCCAGGCCTTTTGTGCGCTGTGCGCATTTTACAATAGGTCCGTACACGCCAAAGTGTTGGGCCTCTCCAAAGGGGGCGGGCCATGGGCGGGGTCTGGGTGGGGAGGGGCAGGGTGAGGGATGGGCTGGGCCAATGCCATTTGATGTGGTCCCGGGGAAGCGTGCGCCGGCAGCCAGCTGGCACGCAGAGATTACTTCTGCTCTAGAGGACCAGTAAGTACTAAAATAAAAAATTTGGGGTTAGTTAGGTTAGGTTTAGGGGGTAGGAAGGAGCGGGAAAGAGGGAGGAAGATTTAGGGAGGAGGAAGTTCTCTCTCAGTCCAGTCCTTAATTGGAGCAGACTGGAAGGGAACTGGGGGAGGCCCGATTGTACCGCCGCATGTATTTTGCAAAAATTCCACCCCTGCACACTGCCCGCACATACGCGAGTGGATTTTAAAATCCGGCATTCACGTATGCGCAGCCATCGGATTTTATAACATGCGCACACCAAAGCACACATATTATAAAATTGGCACGCACATGGACACATGCGTGTTGCTTTTAAAATCGACCCCAGAAAGTACAGAGTAGCATGACCAAAATGATGAAAGGCATGAAATAGCTCCCCTATGAGATTGAGTAAAGGCTAAAGTGGTTAGGGCTGTACAGCTTGGAAAAGAGATTACTGAGGGGGAATATGATAGAAGTCTACAAAATCATGAAAGGACTTGAATGGGTAAATGTGAAATGGTTATTTATTCTTTCAGATAACATAAGGACTAAGGGCCCTCTATAAAGCTAGCAAGTACAAGTAACACATTTAAAACAAATCGAAGAAAATTATTTTTCACTCAGGGGCAGATCTTTAAACTTTAGATTTGTTCGCACAACCCAGCGCGAACAAATCTACGCTTGATTTTATAACATGCGTGCTCTGCAGCGCGCGTGTTATAAAATCCAGGGTCGGCGCGCACAAGGGGGTGCACAATTGTGCAACTTGTGCGCGCCAAGCCGCGCAGGCTGCCTCCATTCCCTCCGAGGCCACTCCGATTTCAGAGCGGCCTCGGAGGGAACTTTCCTTCCACCTCCATCCACCTTCCCCTCCCTTCCCCTACCTAACCCGCCCCCCATCCCTACCTAAACCCCCCTTACCTTTGTTCCAAAAGTTACGCTTGCCCGAGGCCGCTGTGTCGGAGAATTCGGCCCTGCCCCCGGACTGCTGTCACGCCCCCGGTCACGCCCCAGACCGCGGCCCCGCCTCGCCCCCACCCCCGGACCACCCCTTTTTTGAAGCCCCTGGGCATACGCGTGCCCCCGGGGCTACGTGCGCGCGTAGCCTTTTGAAAATCTGCCCCTCAATGCACAATTAAGCTCTGGAATTCATTGGCTGTGGAATTCGTTACAGCTTTCTTCCTGGAGGAGAAGACCATAAATTGCTATTAATCAATAGGTAATAGCCACTGCTTTTGCTGGCATTAGTAGCATGGGATCTATTTAATGTTTGGGTACTTGACAGATACTTGTGACTTGGATCGGCCACTGTTGAAGACTTGATACTGTGCTTGACGGACCCTTGATCTGACCCAGTATGGCATATGTTATGTTCTTATTTTATGTTCTGTGAGTGAAATGGCGAAGGTCTGAACTGGTGGAGGTCTCAGTGAACTAGCGCTTGGAATTATGAGCACAAGTAAGTATGTTCTTTTAGTAAGCATGAAATGCACATACATCAACCAACTTTATAAAATTCCTGCCACTGTGCATAAACTGATTATTTCAGGCACATGCTTTAATTGTTTAACACATGAAATGTATGCGGGCACTTTTATAAAATAGATGTATAAGATCCCTGCATTACAAAAATGTGCACATACATGCATCCGTTCGGGCATTGAAACACAGTATTTTATAAGTTGCAGTTTCCCTGCTTCATAATTTAGACATATTGACTTGTGCATGCATGTACTGAGCTAGCTACCACACTATTGGAAATTACCCTCCTAATATTTTATCTGTAGTTTGCATAGAAACATTTCCTCTTTTTACTATTGACTGAAGCAATATTATCTCTCATCTATTTTCCTGGTTCTTTAAAAGGAATTTTTTTTTTAATTTATACTTTATTAGATTTTCAAACAATTATTACATTGTAAAAAACCAAGAAAATATTTTTGTTAGTCTAGGAATAACAATTATAAAGAATATTCTTATTACCATAAATACAACATAACAAAAATATTTAGTCCTCATTATGGGAGGATATTTCAAAATATAATACTAGGAAAACTGTAATCTTAAGTTACAGAAAAAAATGAGAAAAATGACTTATTTGCACTTAAAAATCTCAACCTTGTTCCTTGTCTACCAGAAAGGACTCCAGGTGAGTGGGGCCTTGGAAAATAAATGTATTCTTCTGATGGACAACTGCACATTTACAGGGAAATTTTAAATAGAATGTTGCTCCTAAGGATAACACTCTAGGCTTTAAAGCCAAAAATTGTTTCCGTCTTAGTTGTGTCACCCGAGCTACGTCGGGAAATATTTGAATCCTTTGTCCACAAAACCTATAATCTTTATTAAGAAAATACTTTTGTAGGACCTGGTTTTTATCCCTTTTTCTACAAAAGGTAACTAAAAGAGTTTCCCTTTGTGGTATATCAACAAGAGATGACTCTAAAAAAGAAGTTAAAAATGGAGATTGCTGGACAAGGTCCATACCCTCTTGTCCCACTTGGGTCTTTAATCTGGATTTTGGAATATAATATATCTTTGATATGCTTGTCTCATCAGTTGTTGAGATCTCTACAAGATACTTTTTCAGTAATTCAAGGGCAGAGAGTAATCTGGATTCAGGAAAGTTTAATAATCTTAAATTTCTATTGCAATTTTCATTTTCCAGATTTTCCATCTGCCTATGAATCAATATACCATCCTTTATAAAAGAGTTATTAGCATCCTGAAATGCAGTTACTTGGTTTTTTTTTACCATTCTCTTCTAATTGAATCAAACGGTTATTATGCATTTCAATCATATTTTTAAATTCATCAGTAGATTTTCTATTCTGCTCAATTGAATTTGACACAATCTTCTGAAGGTTTTCTAGAGCCCTCCATACATCTCTCAGAGTAATATTCTGGGGGCGTATGGGTTCCATGACCATCTCTTGAAGTCCGGGACCCACTTGAACCCCTTCTCTCTGTGTATTCCTATTTATATCAGATTGTTCAGATTCAAAGTTCTCCATTTTTCTTGAGCCAAGGAAACTGCTCTGGGTTGTAGGACTATGCTCTTCCACCTTGGGTTGAGATGACTGCGGTGGTCCTTGACTGTCTGGGGAAACAGAGGAAAAAGATATCTCAGGAATAGACCCTCCAATAGGGAAACTTACCCCTCTTGCAACGTGTGAGTCCATAGGTCCCCTCACAGGAACACCCGGAGAGGAAGTCCAAACTTTAACTTTACTTTTCCTACCCATAAAGTTCTGGTAAAATAAAAAAAGAAAAACTTGAGAAGGGGCGCACCCCTTTGGCACACGGCTTTTGCTGTGCGCCAGCGGCTGTGCGCTGCAGCTTCCTCAAATTTAAAGCCCAGGCACTCTGTCCCTGCCAGATGACATCAGCGGGGTGGGGCTTCAGGTAGGTCTGCTGATGTTGCTCGGCTCTGATGCTGCAAGGGTGGGAACCCCAGACACAATCCCAGCCAGATACCTCTCTTTCGAGGGGTGTCTCCTCAGAGCTCCTCCAGGTAAAAAATGCCGCAGCTTCCTCAAATTTAAAGCCTAGGCAGTCCGTCCCCATCAGATGACATCAGCAAGGCCGAGCTTTGGGTAGGTCCGCTGATGTTGCTCGGCTCCGACGCTGCAAAGGTGGGAGCCCCAGACACAATCCTGATCAGATACCTCTCTTTCGAGGAGTCTCTCCTCAGAGCTACTCCAGGTCTTAAAAGGAATTTCTACCTAAAAAGACTCAGAGCAATGTTCTGCCTATAATTCATCTGATTTTGTTCTTTTGGGTACTGTGTATTTTTGTTTAGCATTCTTATATTCTGGAAAATCAAAAATATATGTGCAATGTGGATTGCAATATTACAACCATAATTATTCACATGCATAAAATAAAACACATAGTTAAAATACTATTATCTTTAAGATATAAAACATCTAAAATGTAAAATTATGTCTAGACATACACTTGTCTAAAAAGCCTTGTTTTCACCAATTTTCTGATCATCAGTGTTTTCCATCACTTTGTATATCGTTTCAAAGTGAGAGAAAATTGCAATGTTCCATCTCTTTACACATTATACAAATACAAAAGTAGAAATGATTAACAAGGCTGTATTAATTTCAAGGTACTACTGAGCTACCCTTATGGTTGATAGTGTCAAGAGAACCCTATGATTGAAACACAACTATCTAATTAATTTCTCTGTTATTATTTTATATTTTAAGACAATGAATGTGGAGTACACTCTGAAATAAAATGTTTCACAGGGAACTAAATTTAAAGTACAGGTGCAGCTGTAAAAGTTTATTGTTTTATTTGATTTTACCTTGGACTTGATACAGATATACATGCGCAGCCATGTTTTCAGGATATGTTTACTGGCGGTGACCAAATCTGATTGGTTGTTTTCAGCTTTTCCAATTAAAATAACTCTACACAATTTTTGCAGTAAAGATTTTAATTGGGTCATATTTATTTCATAGATAGTGTGCCGACATCTCAGCAAAATAAGAATGCTACACAACTTTAATTCTAGTGCTCGATTACGGCAGGTTGCTTGTGAGAGTGGATTTTTATTACATTTTTATTACTTTACACAAATACCTGCTTTAGTATCTGAGTCTGCAGAACTATTACAAGGGTAGTAGCATGCTACTTGATAACTAATATCCACATTTTTTAAATATACCCAGCAAAACGGCTCTTTTAGTCCTCCTTCTTCCACTGGCCTTAAAAAAAAAAGAGCAGTTTGGGTCCAAAATAGTCTCACTAACAGTTCTTAAAGAAGCAGCAATATTTAAACTTTGTATTGTGGACAAGGAATTGAGAATGACCAGTGCACAATAGTGCCACAAGAACCAAAACAAAATTTTTGTGTGCATTGATAGTTCTATATAATTTGCAGGGTAAGCAAAGAATTCTAATGCCATAAGCTCAATATTACATAGACAGTGTCAGAGTAGAGTCTTGAACTCATATCCCAGAAACCATAGTCTAATACTCAACCTGATTATTCTTGCTCAATTTTAGTTCATTCATATTTTATACAAACAACAAAGAGAAACAAATGTATATTCCAAATATTTTTCATGTCAAGGCACACTTTATTTCAAAGCAACCTACCTAAGCAATAGAAAATGCGTTTTCTTCCCAATTCTTAGCATGCAAATACAGTGTATATGTTACGCCTGCCGGTCGCAGATGGCTGCGACCACTCTTGTTCACCTCTTTCTTTGCTTCCCTGACTCCGTGGGGTAGACTGGCAGCCTCCGCCAGTTGCCGACAGCCTGTCTGCCACACCTCATCACTACTGAGGACCCTCTCCGGTGTACCCCGCTTCACAGGCCATTACCACCTTCACTAAGGACCTCATCAGTGTACCCCACTCTGCAGATCACTGCCGACTCAGCTGAGGATCTTCTTCGGTGTACCCCGTCCTACGGGCCACTACCATCTCTTCTGAAGACTTCACCAGTGTACCTCACTCTGCAGATCGTCATCTACTCTACAGAGGTATCCATTTGGGGTATTCTCCCCATCTACGGACCCTGTGTCTCTAGGTCTGTACGACCTCCTCTCTGGCACCCCCCACTCCATGGGCTGTGTCACTCTTTCTCTTTAATAAATATTCTAGGCTGTTAGTGTCTGACATCACTGAGACCTCGCCTCCCGATGGTGAGGCTCACAGGGCTCCTCCCTGTGGGCTGTACCATCTCTCACCTCATCCCAGGGTCCACACATTAACTGATTCCTGACAGAATCCTAACAGTATATGCAGAGATTAGATCACAAAGTAAACTTAGTCATGAAAATAGTCACAGGACTTTGAAGGTTTAAAAAATTGTTATTATTATTATTATTTTTAGACCAACTTTCCAAAGGATGGGGTATAGTAAGCCTCTACCCAAAGCGCTGACAATCTAAGTGGGTACCTGAGGAAACAAACAATAAAGTGACTTGCCCAAGGTCTCAAGGAGTACAAGTGGGGGAAGTGGAATTTGAACCCTGGTTTTTTTTAGGATCTTAGTCCGTTGTGCTAACCACTCCTGCACCTAGAGTCAGAAGAAAGGAAAGTTATGTTAGGTCAGGTTTAGTTGCTCTGTCTCTGGGCTAATGGATCAAAATAAAATAATGCTATCCTGATTCACCACCAAAACAAGTAGTAAACAGAAAATTATATTTTATGCTTGTTTGTGGGCATATGATGTAACAAGGCGATAGCTAAAGCCAGAAGAATGCTGGGCTGCATAGAGAGAGGAATATCAAGTAAGAAAAGGCATGTGATTATTAGGAATGTGAATCATTTTTTGACGATTTAAAATATCGTCCGATATTTTTTAAATCGTCATTAATCGTTAAAGAGTGCGATACAATAGAAATTCAACCGATTTATCGTGAAAAAATCGTTAATCGGGTTAGTGCACACTAACGGGAGTTAGGACACAACCTAAAAACGCACCCCGACCCTTTAAAACTGCTCCCTTAGCCTCCACCACCCTCCCGACCCCCCCAAAAACGTTTTAAAATTACCTGGTGGTCCAGTGGGCCCCAGGAGCAATCTCCCGCTCTCGGGTCGTCGGCTGCCACTAATAAAACCGACAGGGGGAATGATGTAAAGATGATTTATATTCAGTCAACAACCAACAAGGACTGAGTTGCACAGGCTGGATAAACATGCATGGGAGTAGCTTGCTAAGACGGTGGTTACTACCCCTAAACAATTAGCTAGATTCTTCACTTAGATGCAGCTCCAGCACTGCTAACTATATTGATGGCGGGGGTGGAAGGGAAATAGATCGATGGCGAGTGTAGAAGGGATGGCGGGGTGGAAGGGAAATAGAACAAAAAGTCACTTACAAGGGACAAGAGAAACAGATAAGTATGGGAAAAAGAAAAAGTGAAAACTTGCTGGGCAGACTGGATGGACCGTTTGGTCTTCTTCTGCAGTCATTTCTATGTTTCTATATGATACTTTCATAGTCAATATTACTTTACTTTTGAAGTGAAGTTCATGATTTCATTGCACCTACATTTGTCCAAAGTTTCCATAGATTATATCATTGATGGCATTGGAAATACAATAGAACAGAAAAGATGAATTAATAATCATAAGTATCTCAAACAGAGATACAATAATGAGGTGGCAGGAAATTTGGTATGTGGGGGAGAAGGAATTGCAGATGTCAACAATGTTATTTTCACAATCTCTTCAGATCCTGAAGCTTTCTGAATGCAAACTCGCTAAATAGCTGAGTCACACTCCTACTAGTGGGCAGAATTGCATTCCTGGGGATATTAACCAGTATGCTTTATCTTGGCAATTTTTGTGCTATGTAGAAGTAACAATGACATTGTCTGAAGCTGTTTTATTTCAGATTTCTGCCCACTGCTTTAATATGCATCAGGAAATATGCCTGAAAACAGAAAATAGACTTTAGTGGTCATGTATAATGATGTCCATTTAATGAACTGACTTGCTTAGAAAACATTTTTCAAAACTCTAATTTTTAAAATAATGTTTCCAAGTTCATAGCACATTCACATGCTCTCTAAATGCATCATAGTAACACAACAGATGATGGAAAAAAATAGCTGGACCATCCAGCCTGCCCAGTTTTATTTATTTGATTTGTTTTTTGCCTTTTGGATTTCATAGCAGATTACATTAAGGTACTGTAGGTATTTCTCTACAGTACCTGAATATAATTTTAAGAACTTAAAATACAAGGCCTGATTTACTAAGACTTTTCTCCCATTCAGTGTCTATGGGAAAAATGCTTAATAAATGAGGCCCGGAGGCAATGGAAAATAAAGTGACTTTCTCAAGGTCACAAGGGCCAGCAGTGGGAGTTGAATCCTGGCTTTCCTGGCTTTACAGCCAGTTGCTTTAACCACTAAGCCACTCCTCCACATTACAAGAATATATCCCTGCTGCCAGCCATTGAGTGTGATTGCTTAAATGCTATCTCTCCTTATCCAGAAGAGTTTTTGTCATCTTTATACTCCACCATTTTAGGAAGATTTGCAGACAAGATCTGAAACTTAGTTCACACCTAGCACCACATGTCTAGCCACAAAGCATGTAGCAATGTATATAGCTACCAACAGCAGCATGGCTATTGTTCAAGCCATGGCCTATAGCTCCTAAGTGCCTGAGTATTGTACCAGACAGATCTAGTTATATGAGCACCTACCAGGGGCATAGCCAGAACTGAAGTTTTGGGGGAGCACAAGGTTATCATGGGAGGACATTGTGCTAACCTTCTGCCCTGCTACCATCCCTTCTCCTACTGTATATGGAGTTTTACGGCAGTGGCTAAAAAAAACCCCTTTAATTTCTGACAAAACTCTGCATCTTCTGTCTTTTCATTTTCTCCTGGCCATAGCTATCTCTGTTTCTCACTCTCCCTCTGTGGTTATGACAGTTACTTTGAGGTGCCTCCCTTGGCTCAGCCATTGGGCCATAATTTGGCCACATAACTGGCCCAACGTGGTCAAGGGCTGGGTTAGGGAAGGGCTGAGACTGGGGCTTGCTGACACATCTGTTCACACATTGAGGGGGACAGGGGGACCTTTCAGTGGCATAAAAATGAGCCACTTCATCAGTGGCTGCAGGCTGAAGAAATCGCTGGGAATTGTCTTGCCTGTGAAATCCTCCCTCCTATGAAATTCTCTTGTGCTTGTGGGCCCCTCACTCCTTCCAGTTCTTCCCTCCCTCCCTCCCACCCCGGAACTGAAGCCTGCTCGCAAATCTAGTTCCCACTGGCTCTTCATCACTGCCCTCTCCCTGCAAAAGGAGACCCTGGTGCTGGAGAAGCACACCAGCAGGCCCAGACAGGTCCAAGCAGAAGCAATCAGTCGCTGTGCACAACGATCAGCTTCCTCTCAGTAATGTTTCACCGGTGATCAATTGGCATTCTGCCTAGAAAATGGCAAGATCAACAGGGTGCTTAGCTTCCCCCAAAAGTGCAGGCTCAAGAGAAGGCTGACTGCCGCCAATCACACAGAGGATCCCTGCAGCTTGAAAGAAGTCTCCAGGATGTTTGAAGGCAAGCACATGTCTGAAAAGTTCTAGGAAGGGAACAAGGTACCTGCAACGTAGGCACCGCCCCGAGTAGCGGGGAAGTGCAAGGCAAGTTGCTGGAGTAGAGACATAGGCACTGCTCCAAGGAGCGGGGAAGTGTGAAGCAAGTAACTGGTGTAGAGACGTAGGCACAGATGTAGACATGGCCCCGGGGAGCAGGGAAATGTGGAGCAAGAGTCTCTGTAAGGTAGTTCCAGGGCAACCCCAAGGAGCGGAGAGGCCAACAGACAGGAACTATGGAGAGGCGCAGGGACTACCCTGAGGAGGGGGGAGGTCAGGAGACAAGTCTCCCATGAAGTGCACAAAGGCCCCCAAGGAGCAGGTACCCGAGCCAGAATCCAGGAACCAAGGTAGAGATCCAAGCAGGAACAAACATCCGGGCAGACAGGCACAAGCACCAAAAGCGAAGGAACTCATTGCCAAGTCGATTAGTGCAGGGCCAGGACGGTGCTTATGAATCCCAGCTGGTGATGTCATCAATAAGAGACGCCCATGAGGTTCCCGCCATAGCGTCCTTAAAGGTAGACTCAGTGGCCATGCGCACACCTAGGAAAGCCCAGAGGAGGTATGGAGGTCGGTGGTGTCCCAGCCGCCATTAGAAGTCCCAGGAGCTTAAATAACACATTCATTATCATTTTCATCTTGCCGTTTCTATTGACCATTACTAGATTCTGTCCACTTTCTAACCCTCGAACATCATTCCTTCTTAAATCCCCATAACCGTCCACCTCACAGAATTCACCCTCCTTTCATCATTAGACTATAAAAAAGACTCATCCGGATGCAACTGATCATCAGTATCGCTCTGAACTGGTGTGCTATGCTGGATGGGTACCTCACGGCCCACCGTAGTCTTGTGAGCACTCCTCTTCTTTTGAGATGTGTTATGGCTGTTGGCCGCGGCAGCCCGCAGCCGACCAAACTCACTTCATGTGCTGCCCTGCTCTCCTCTCCAGGCGAACTCGAGTCTGGGGCCAGCCGCTCCCAATGCATGCCATCTATCTCCCTGGACTTCTCATAGCGGCTGGGATGCCGCCGACCTCCATATCTCCTCCGGGCCTTCCAAGGCACGCACGTGCGCGCCACTGGGTCTACCTTTAAGGACGCTAGGGCGGAAACCTCAGGGGCATCTCTTATTGATGACATCACCAGCTGGGATTCATAAGTACTAATCCTGCACTAATCGACTTGGCAACGAGTTCCCTCACTACTGGTGCTTGTGCCTGTCCGGATGTCTGTTCCTGTTTGGATCTCTACTTCGGTTCCTGGACTCTGGCTCGGGTACCCTCTTCTCAGGGGCCTGTGTGCGCTTCACGGGAAACATCTCCAGACCGTCCCACTCCTCGGGGTAGACGGTGCGCCTCTCCAGAGGTCCTGCCTGTTGGCTTCTCCGCTCCTCAGGCTCACCCTAGAACTACCTCAAAAAAGATATAGTTGCGATGGAGAAGGTACAGAGAAAAGCAACCAAAATGATAAAGGGGATGGAACAGCTCCCCTATGAGGAAAGGCTGAAGAGGTTAGGGCTGTTCAGCTTAAGAAGAGACGGCTGAGGGGGGATATGATAGAGGTCTTTAAGATCATGAGAGGTCTTGAATGAGTAGATGTGAATCGGTTATTTACACTTTTGAATAATAGAAGGACTAGGAGGCATTCCAAGAAGTTATCAAGTAGCACAGTTATGACTAATCGGAGAAAATTATTTTTCACTCAACGCATAATAAAGCTCTGAATTTGTTGCCAGAGGATGTGGTTAGAGCATTTAGTGTAGCTGGGTTCAAAAAAGGTTTGGATAAGTTCTTGGAGGAGAAGTCCATTAACGGCTATTAATCAAGTTTACTTAGGGAATAGCCACTGCTATTAATTGCATCAGTAGCATGGAATCTTCTTAGTGTTTGGGTGCCAGGTTCTTGTGACCTGGTTTGGCTTCTGTTGGAAACAGGATGCTGGGCTTGATGGACCCTTGGTCTGACCCAGCATGGCAATTTCTTATGTTCTTATGTTCTTAACTTATGGGACTTTTCTAATTCTGAGTCCTCCATCTCCAGCGAATCATCCTCAGATTCTGAATCTGAGGTTGCAGCACATAGTAGATCAGTGGGTGGTGTCAGGGTTGGGCCCAGGTATGGGAGGAGGGTGGCAGTATGGGCACATGTCCGATAGCACTGCTGGGTTTCCAAGTCTCATATAAGATAGAATTTAAAATTTGTAAGGGAAAGTGTAGATATGTTTAATTTATTGTTGAGGGATTCCGAGAAGGTAGGTGAAGGAAAAAAGGTTGACAAAAAAGAGGGCAAGGATTCTAGGGAAAAGCAGCGAGTACCCAGATCTATAAATACCTGAAGGTTGGGTTTTCATGTAATGGCCTGAGTTGCATGCAGGTTTCATTAGAGCCCACAGAATCTACAACAGCTGGGCTTGGTTAAAACTATGATGAAAAGTTTATAAAGAATCTAGCGTGTAGCAACTCAGCAATTGGGGATTTTGAGATTTAGACCTACAGCTCAGTAAGATGACTCTGCAACAGCCAAGGTCTTTTTAGCCAGGGTCTGGACTTGTGGAACCCACCAGTCCTTGATTAAGCAATATGAGACAAGGCAGCTTAAGCTGTCCCCTACACTTGACTCTCAAGTGGGTACCACCAAGACACTCTTTTGGCAGTACATCAATGGGCACTGTGCCTGGATGCAAGCCTGCAAATTCAAGCACAAATGTGCTAACTGTAGGGGTGGACACCAGCTATGGAGTGCCAAAAGAGTGCTCAGGAGCTCCCTACTGCACCCATAGCATACCTTTTGAAAAAGCAGAGACCCCAATTTCTTTACATGCAATGAGCTCATAGCATAAGAACATAAGAACATGCCATGCTGGGTCAGACCAAGGGTCCTTCAAGCCCAGCATTCTGTTTCCAACAGAGGCCAAACCAGGCCACAAGAACCTGGCAAGTACCCAAAAACTAAGTCTATTCCACGTTACTGTTGCTAGTAATAGCAGTGGTTATTTTCTAAGTCAACTTAATTAATAGCAGGTCATGGACTTCTCTTCCAAGAACTTACCCAATCCTTTTTAAAACACAGCTATACTAATTGCACTAACCACATTCTCTGGCAACAAATTCCAGAATTTAATTCTGCGTTGAGTGAAAAAGAACTTTCTCTGATTAGTTTTAAATGTGCCACATGCTAACTTCATGGAGTGCCCCCTAGTCTTTCTGAAAGAGTAAATAACCGATTCACATCTACCAGTTCTAGACCTCTCATGATTTTAAACACCTCTATCATATCCCCCCTCAGCCGTCTCTTCTCCAAGCTGAAAAGTCCTAACCTCTTTAGTCTTTCTTCATAGGGGAGCTGTTCCATTCCCCATATTATTTTGGTTGCCCTTCTCTGTACCTTCTCCATCGCAACTATATCTTTTTTGAGATGCGGCGACCAGAATTGTACACAGAATTCAAGGTGCGGTCTCACTATGGAGCAATACAGAGGCATTATAACATTTTCCGTTTTATTCACCATACCCTTTCTAATAATTCCCAACATTCTGTTTGCTTTTTTGACTGCCACAGCACACTGAACCGACGATTTCAATGTGTTATCCACTATGATTCCTAGATCTCCTTCTTGGGTTGTAGCACCTAATATGGAACCTAACATTGTGTAACTATAGCATGGGTTATTTTTCCCTATATGCCTCATCTTGCACTTATCCACATTAAATCTCATCTGCCATTTTGATGCCCAATTTTCCAGTCTCACAAGGTTTTCCTGCAATTTATCACAATCTGCTTGTGATTTAACTACTCTAAACAATTTTGTATCATCTGCAAATTTGATTATCTCACTCGTCGTATTTCTTTCCAGATCATTTATAAATATATTGAAAAGTAAGGGTCCCAATACAGATCCCTGAGGCACTCCACTGCCCACTCCCTTCCACTGAGAAAATTGTCCATTTAATCCTACTCTCTGTTTCCTGTCTTTTAGCCAGTTTGCAATCCACGAAAGGACATCGCCACCTATCCCATGACTTTTTACTTTTCCTTGAAACCTCTCATGAAGAACTTTGTCAAACGCCTTCTGAAAATCCAATTACACTACATCTACCAGTTCACCTTTATCCACATGTTGATTAACTCCTTCAAAAAAGTGAAGCAGATTTGTGAGGCAAGACTTGCCTTCAGTAAAGCCATGCTGACTTTGTTCCATTAAATCATGTCTTTCTATATATTCTGTGATTTTGATGTTTAGAACACTTTCCACTATTTTTCCTGGCACTGAAGTCAGGCTAACTGGTCTGTAGTTTCCCGGATTGCCCCTGGAGCCCTTTTTAAATATTGGGGTTTCATTAGCTATCCTCCAGTCTTCAGGTAAAATGGATGATTTTAATGATAGGTTACAAATTTTTACTAATAGGTCTGAAATTTCATTTTTTAGTTCCTTCAGAACTCTGGGGTGTATACCATCGGGTCCAGGTGATTTACTACTCTTCAGTTTATCAATCAAGTCTATCACATCTTCTAGGTTCACCGTGATTTGATTCAGTCCCTCTGAATCATTACCCATGAAAACTTTCTCTAGTACGGGTACTTCCCCAACATCCTCTTCAGTAAACACAGAAGCAAAGAGATCATTTAATCTTTCCATGATGGCCTTATCTTCTCTAAGTGCCCCTTTAACCCCTCGATCATCTAACAGTCTAACTGACTCCCTCACAGGCTTTCTGCTTCGGATATATTTTAAAATGTTTTTACTGTGAGTTTTTGCCTCTACGGCCAACTTCTTTTCAAATTTTCTCTTAGCCTGTCTTATCAATGTCTTTCATTTAACTTGCCAACGTTTATGCATTATCCTATTTTCTTCCTTTGGATCCTTCTTCCAATTTTTGAATGAAGATCTTTTGGCTAAAATAGCTTCTTTCACCTCCCCATTTAACTATGATGGTAATCGTTTTGCCTAGAACGGGTAGATGTGAATCGGTTATTTACTCTTTCGGATAGTAGAAGGACTAGGGGACACTCCATGAAGTTAGCATGGGGCACATTTAAAACTAATCGGAGAAAGTTCTTTTTTACTCAACGCACAATTAAACTCTGGAATTTGTTGCCAGAGAATTTGGTTTGTGCAGTTAGTATAGCTGTGTTTAAAAAAGGATTGGATAAGTTCTTGGAGGAGAAGTCCATTACCTGCTATTAAGTTCACTTAGAGAATAGCCACTGCCATTAACAATGGTTACATGGAATAGACTTAGTTTTTGGGTACTTGCCAGGTTCTTATGGCTTGGATTGGCCACTGTTGGAAACAGGATGCTGGGCTTGATGGACCCTTGGTCTGACCCAGTATGGCATTTTCTTATGTTCTTATGTTCTTATGCCTTCTTTCCACGTTTCTTAATGTGTGGAATACATCTGGACTGTGCTTCTAGAATGGTATCTTTTAACAATGACCACGTACATTTTTTACTTTTGCTCTTTTCAGTTTTTTCCTAACAATTTTTCTCATTTTCTCAAAGTTTCCCTTTTGAAAGTTTAGCACAAGAGCAGTGGATTTGCATACTGTTCCTCTTCCAGTCATTAATTCAAATTTGATCATATTATGATCACTATTGCCAAGCGCCCCCACCACCGTTACCTCTCTCACCGTCCTGTGCTCCACTGAGAATTAGATCTAAAATTGCTCCCTCTCTCATTGATTCCTGAACCAATTGTTCCATAAAGCTATCATTTATTTATTTATTTATTTATTTATTTATTTATTTAGAGTTTTTCTATACCAGCATTCGTGATTAAAAATCACATCATGCTGGTTTACAGATAACAGGGGGAGTGAGTCCAATAACAGAGCATTAACAAGTGCGAAGGTCGTAAAGTTACATAAAACAGGGTCAACTTTAACTGTGATAAAGAATTAGAGCAGAATTAGTGCAGAACATTAACAAGTGTAAGGTCGTAAAGTTATATTAAAACAGGATAAAGTTTAACTGTGGGGAAGGATTAGAGCAAGATGACTGATCAGTTAAGGAATAAATATTTAAATTATATTATGAATATAATTTATTCCATCCAGTAACGTTATTGTGAATATAATTTATTCCATCCAGTAACGTTATCTCTCTAGCGTGTCCCGATGATACATTTACCCAGTCAATACTGGGGTAATTGAAGTCTCCCATTATAACCGCACTACCAATTTGGTTAGCTTCCCTAATTTCTCTTAGCATTTCACTGTCCGTCTCACCATCTTGACCAGGTGGACGGTAGTATACTATCACTATAGTCTTCCCCGACACACAAGGGATTTCTACCCATAAAGATTCAATTTTGCATTTAGTCTCATGCAGGATGTTTATCCTGTTGGACTCTATGCCATCCCAGACATAAAGCGCCACACCACCTCCTGGGTGTTCCTCTCTGTCATTGCGATATAATTTGTACCCCGGTATAGCACTGTCCCATTGGTTATCCTCCTTCCACCATGTATCTGAGCAGTGCTGTGCTGGGCCAGGACCTACATTATGCAAGCTGCTGAAATGCAATTATGTAAATAGGTTCCCACCCTCACCAGGCATTCCTTATTTTTAAAGTGCTGAGAGTGCCCAAAGTAAACAGAAAGACTTGAATGGACTCAAACATTTATAGGATTAACCCAATGGCAGTGATATTTCCCTGTTTAAGTAGTCCTTCTTAAAAATGCAAGGGATCATGGCCTAGCAGTGATTCCAATGCCTCCAGGCCCCCTAACTCCTACACCTTTGAGGACTAACTCAGATATGACATCACTCTTCTACTGGGAGGGTGGGAGACTGCGCCAAAAGTGCAGGGGCAAAGGTCCCTGAGACCCACCCATAAGTATGCCCCTGGTACCTACATTTCTGCTAGTTGTTATTGTACTTGCAACCTGCTATATATATAATCAGCTGCTAGTTAATTCTGTCATCACTGTCTGACAGACAGACCCAGCTCTGGGGTAGCCTATGTTTCTGTTAGAACTTCCAGCATCTCATATTTCCAATGCCATTCATTCTGGCAACCCCAAAACTAGTTAATGAATCCTCCATGTAGGGCATTTTAAATATGTAAATGTGCCACTAGGTTCTGCTTCTGACATCTCTTCCCATTTTGCAAACAAAATTCCTTTGTGCTTATTCTATGCCTTTTTAAAGTTAAGCCTTCATCGAATTGTATTACATTCCTTAAAAACATATTCCATTTGTAGCGGACAAATGCTTATAAAATTAATGCAAGGCTAAGCCTGAGAAAGAATGACAACAAAAAAAAGTTCATCTGTAATTCTTAAAAGCACTGCATAAACAAATTAATATCCTGCTTTACAGCCTTGTTTGTTTACATAGATGGTCTTTTATGTCAGTAAGTATGACCCACGCAGGGTCACTTTAACCCAAGGAAGAAAGGAATTAATAGCCTCAGAAAAGATAAATGCTTTTTGAAGAGATGATTAACAGTTTTGTCACATTGCCAAATGCTGAACAGCAAATAAAAGACGTGTCTCAGAGATCAAAATAAAATATCATAATTAAGGCCTAGCCTGTCACTGGGAGAGGTTATATTGGAAAACTGAAGTAGTACAAAAGTGCCCCCCCCCCCCCCCCACCTTCCTTCCCTCCCAGTGAGACAGCATGCACATTTGGGCCTGAATTCATGTTAACACAGTCCAAAACTTGATACTTTTATCTCCAACCTTTGACCTGTAACATCTGGAAACTTAGCCTGAGTCAAACAGAAGGAAGTTTTCTTTTCTATTTCAAATAGTTTCAAGACAAAAACTTCAAGCATCTACAGTCAGCTCTTTCAGAGCAAACTGTTTTTATTGGTGCACTTGTAGTGAACTCTGAAATATGGAACATTTGTGCAGGAAATGCATGCTTCAGAGCTGTTGGGAAAAGACAATAACTTGGTGAGACTGGCATATTGTTCACGACCTGTATGGGAGCCAGATAACAGCACAGATAAACATTTCCTAAGAGGTGTGGAAGAGTAGAAAGATCTCATTCCTTTGATGTTTTCTTGAGGTCCTAATTTAACAGACATCAGCTCCAATGCCAGAAATAATCATGTTTTTAACATTCCATTTATACAAAGCAGATTCATCTAGCACGACCTGTTTTTTTCAAAGTTCAACCACATATATGGAAGGACTGTCAAAAATGATGTGACTCACCACCTCCCTGTGAGGTATCTTCACTGACATATTTAATGCCCAGTTTAAAGATTCTTCTTTTGAAAAGAAGATTTGTGACTGTGAATTACATATTAGATTGTCAAAAACTTTGGGCTCATAAAAGAACATCTAAGCTACAGAAGCTTTTCTAACTTCACCATTAGCCAATAGGGATGTGAATCGTTTTTCTGACGATTTGAAATATCGGTACGATTTCGGAGTGGCCTCGGAGGGAACAATGAAAGCCATCGGGGCAGCCCCTTGAGCATGCCGACCCCCGGATTTTATAACATGCGCGCGACTGCATGTTATAAAATCGGGCATGGATTTGTGCGTGCTGGGTTGTGTGCACAAATCTACGCCTGCGCGTAGGCCCTTTGTGCTATTACATGTATGATTGCTCCTTCAGTCACAGCCCATGGATAAGTAGCCCTAAAGCTGCTAAAAGTTTTCAGTTTTGGCTGGGAGTACAGCGAAACCATATCTGTGTGCCAAGGCCTTGTTCCAACGTATGTGGACAGCTCTTTTCTGACCACCTCAGGCAATGACTAAGTACAAGGAAAAGTGTCTAGTTTGCATTTACTGAATGAATCCTTGTTATTTTACCTGTTACTGTTTGCAAATTGAATATTTTTTCTGTTCAGTATTCCTGCTTTTTGCTAATAAACTCTTCAGTTTTTTAGCTTTATCCTAGACTGATTGATGATCCCAGTATTTTCTGTATTTGGTTTGAGGTGCATTTCTAGGAACTCTGTGACCCCTGGGTTGTGTGGGGTCTCAGTGTCCCTAGAAACCATCAGGTGATAGCTGGCAGGTAGGGTACTTGCCCAGAGATAAGTGGGAACCCAGCTGGCAGGTGAGAGGCTGTCAGTGTAGCATCACATGCTCAGATAGAAGTGGGTCTAGGCATTGCTTCTATTCTTTTTTATTAATCATAACATTTTTTTAAAAATTACATTTAGGACTCAAAAGATTCTACTGGGAAAATTACTATAGATGAATCCATTCCTAAAGTTAATTGTGAAGTCAACAGGACTATTGCACGCAATGCCACTGCTTAGTCTGCCTATTGCCTTATTAGAAATTGATTTTTAAAGCATATAAATTAATTTCAGTTGTTGATTTTCTTAATATATTTAGATATTTATTGATTGTTTTTCTTGTACATTTTAAGATTGTTTTAACTATTTGATGTATTTATGATTTAAATTATATTATCATTGTACATAATATTCTGTACTTAGGGCCAGGGACACAAGAACACTTAGACTCAGTAAAAGGTATAAAGTAAATTTTATTTGGCATTATAAGTGTTCTTGGGAGATGCTGGATACTGGGTGCCCTTTGTCTTACAAACTGACCAGCATCTCCTTGGATACAGGAAGTGACCCTTCTTTTATAGTTAAACATACAGTATTGTCGAAGTTTCTAGAATTACGTGACAGCCCAAAGACTCATTTACAGAGTCACATCATGCTGTTGACATGACAACCTATCCCTGAACTGCCCTGACCAGTATTCCCAGATGTAGCCCATTTGCCCTCACTCTCCAGATAATCCTTTGTTTTGTTAATCATCTTGTCCAGTGAGATTTCAACAGAATAGTGCCTGAAGCTCCCGCGTTGGTTCCTTCTTTGTGACCCATTGAATAGCCTCCCTTTTTGGTGCCAGGTTGTCTACCTGCTCAGGGACAGTCTGCAAGTCATGCTCAGAAAGTCACTCAGAGTTCATTCAGCCCAGGCAGGCCAAAGGAATAGCAGAGGCATCTGGGTATTTTTCTTCTCCATATTGGTTTGCTGTTCAGGCATACTCCTCATCATGCATTAATATTTAATGATTTTGGTATACACAATTTTGAGGTTACAAGGAATCACGGTATATTAAATAATAAACTGAACTAATAATACAATAACTACTACTATTACTTATCATAAGGAAGATAAAATATTCTAGATTTAGAAGCTTTTTATATAATCAAAGACATTTACAAAAGTGGTTTATGGGAAACCAAGGATAACAAAAGTGAAAGATCTCTTTTACCTAGGTACATTCATTTTTAGTACTGACCTCATTGAACTGTGTAGACAATGAACTGAGATTGCATTCGTAGATGCACTGAAAGTAAATACCAGCTGGTTGGCAATAAGTTGCATGGCAGTTGAGTGAAATGGAATGGGTAATTTTACCATTAGGGATGTGCAATTGTTTCATTCATTCATTTCATTTGCTTTGCACACATAACTTTTTTACATGCATAAAATTATATTTATGTATATGAATCCAACTTGTGCATGTAAACTAACAAAGCAAATGGAAATAATATTTTAAAATGAGAGGAGAGGATCACCTTGCTGATGGATGAAAAGAATCAGTAAGTACTGCTTGGGGAATTTTTTAAAACTTAAAGTAATTGGGAGAAGTAAAACTATTGGGGTATTTTACTTAGTGTGTTTGTGTATCTGTATTGATTAGCTAGTCAGAGGGCAGGCAAAAACCAGGAGTTTTGTGTGTTTTGTATCAAATAAGTAGTCAGAAAGGCAGGCAAAAACCATGAGTTTTGTATGTTTTGTATCAAATAGGTAGTCAGAAAAGCAGGCAAAACAACAGAAATGTATGTGTTTTGTATTAAACAGGTAGAAAGGCAGGCAAAACCCAAGAGTTTTGTATTAAATAGGAAGTCAGAAATGCAGGCAAAAAACAGAAGTTTGTGTGTTTTGTATTTCCCAACCCTCCCACCCCTCTCCCACCCACCCGTAACTCATCCTTTAATTTATAGGCAGAAGACACTTCACACAAAAAAATAAAAAAATAATAAAAATATGTATCAGCCTTTTAACTTAAATTCAGAAATTCCCCATACCTTATCAAGAGTTTAATCATTCCCTTGTAGGTCACTACCAGATATATAGGGCCAGATTTTCAAAGGGGTACGTGCGTAAGATACGTGCGTACCCCCCGAAAACCTGCCCGAAGTTCCCTCTGCATGCGCCGAGCCTATGTTGAGTAGGCTCGGCGGTGCATGCAAGCCCCGGGATGCATGTAAGTCCCGGGGCTTTCCTGGGGAGGCATGTCTGGGGGGGTGTTGTGGCAGCGCATCATTTTGGGTGGGGCTGCGGGCGTGGTTCCAGCCCGGGGGCATTTCGGGGGCATGGCCGAGGCCTCCAAAATGTCTCCCGGGCCTGGGAATCGCACGCCGGTGGCCGGCCTGGCGTGCGTAACTTGTGCAACAAAAGTAGGGGGGGTTTAGGTAGGGCTGGGGGGGTGGGTTAGGTAGAGGAAGGGATTTTGGAGCAGCCTCGGAGGGAACGGAGGCAGGCTGCGTGGCTCGGCGCGCGTAGGCTGCCGATTTTGCACAGCCTTGCGCGCGCCAATCCCGGATTTTAACAGATACGCGCAGCTACGCGTATATCTATTAAAATCCCGCATACTCTTGTTTGCGCCTGGTGCGTGAACAAAAGTATGGGGGTGCACAAATTTGTAAAATCTACCCCATAGTGAATACACTAACACATTTAAAGGACACTAATTGAATGCAGTCCTACTCCCACAGCAACCTAAAACTTAACTAGGAACTGAACAAATTTAAGATGAAGGCAGCAGTCCAGCAGCAAGATGGGGGCTTCCCAGTCTTTTGCATTGAGTGTTACATGTATGATTTTTTACCCACCGGTGAGAAATTGTACATGTACATCTGGTGCAAAGAGCTCTGTCTCTCAGAAAATGAGTCTGATCTCTGGTGGCTAGAGTGGCAGACCTGGAGGAGATGAGGCAGACAGAGAGGTATATAGATGAGACCTCAGGGACATCGTAGCCAAGTCCCAACTAGTCTGGCAGCCCTGGTGTTCCTTGGAGGAGGAAGGTCTCATGATTGGAGAGCATTAACTTGGTGCAGCAGGAAATGATCCTGTAACAAGGACATGTTCTCCAGGTGGTGCATTGTCCTCTCGCATCAAGGTTGTGTCTCCTAGGGAAACTGCTCAGGAGGGAAGTATAAGGTTGGCCATCATAATTAGTGATTCAATTATTAGGAATGTAGACAGCTGGGTGGCTGGTGGGCATGAGGATTGCCTGGTAACAGGCCTACCTGGAGCAAAGGTAGCAGACCTCACACGTTACCTAGATATGATTTTAGACAGTGCTGGGAAGGAGCCAGCTGTCATGGTACATATGGGCACCAACATCCAGTCCATGATGTACCTTAACATACAAGCCAAGTAATATGTGCATATTTGGACATTTTGATTCTCCCTTATCAATGGGTTTTACCAATATCTCCAAGGGAATCCTCGCCCTTTTCCCATTCCACAGAAACAGTCTGATGTGCTTATTAATATCATTAATATCTGTTTTCTGTAACCAAATGGGAAGTATTTGCAAACTATAGAGCCATTTGGGAATTATAATCATTTTTAGTAGTTGGATTCTTCCCATCCGAATGAACTGCATTCGATGGGGGGAGAAAGGCTGATGTGCACGGAGCAGGAGAGAGACTTTGGGGTGATAGTGTCTAATGATCTGAAGTCGACAAAACAATGTGACAAGGCAATAGCTAAAGCCAGAAGAATGCTGGGCTGAATAGAGAGAGGGATATCGAGTAAGAAAAGGGAAGTGATTATCCCCTTGTACAGGTCCTTGGTGAGGCCTCACCTGGAGTACTGTGTTCAGTTCTGGAGACCGTATCTCCAAAGAGACAGAGACAAGATGGAGGCAGTCCAGAGAAGGGCGACCAAAATGGTGAATGGTCTTCATCGAATGATTTATGAGGAGAGATTGAAGAATCTAAATATGTACACCCTGGAGAAAAGGAGGAGCAGAAGTGACATGATACAGACTTTCAGATACTTGAAAGGTTTTAATGATCCAAAGACAACGACAAACCTTTTCCGTCAGAAAAAAATCAGCAGAACCAGAGGTCACGATTTGAAGCTCCAGGGAGGAAGACTCAGAACCAATGTCAGGAAGTATTTCTTCATGGAGAGGGTGGTGGATGCTTGGAATGCCTTCCGGAAGAAGTGGTGAAGACCAGATCTGTGAAGGATGTCAAAGGGGCGTGGGATAAACACTGTGGATCCATAAAGTCTAGAGGACGTGAATGAAGAGTGGGTGGCTCACGGGAATGACGGCTACTGCCTGGAGATAATACCCTTGTTCAATAAACATACACACGGTTAATGCGACTCCAACATTGCTCTAAGCTTCAAAGGCAAGAGGAAACGTGGAAAAAGATTTGCATTCACAAAAAAAGCAGGGAGTAACTTGCTTGTTACGGCAGTTACTACCCCAAACCAAATAAGCCTGGTACTTCACTTTCAATGCATATCCAGCATAGCTCTCTGCTTCAACGGCAGGTGAGAAAGACTGATACATCACGCATATCCAGCATAGCTCTCTGCTTCAACGGCAGGGGAGAAAGACTCATAGTTCACTTTCAATGCATATCCAGCATAACTCTCTGCTTCTATGGCAGGGGAGAAAGACTGATACTTCACACATATCTAGCATAGCTCTCTGCTTCAACGGCAGGGGAGAAAGTCAGATGCTTCACTTTCAATGCATATTCAGCATAACTCTCTGCTTCAACGGCAGGGGAGAAAGTCAGATGCTTCACTTTCAATGCATATCCAGCATAACTCTCTGCTTCAACGGCAGGGGGAATGAAGAAAATTAGATCTATATACAGACAAAAACCAACAAGGTCTGAATTATTTAGTCTCGGTAAACAAATAAGCATGGGTATAGCTTGCTTATTGCGGCAGTTACTACCCCTAACTAATTAAGCTAGATATTTCACTTAGAGGCAGTTCCAACACTGCTCTCTACATTAATGGTGGGGGTGGAAGTGAAATAGAATCAAAAGGTTACTAAGAGCCAAGAGTAACAGATAAGAATGAGGAAAAAAAAAAGTGCAAAACTTGCTGGGCAGACTGGATGGGCCGTCTGGTCTTCTTCTGCCGTCATTTCTATGTTTCTATGTTTCAAAGAAAGAGGTCCCAGAGACTGAGAGCATACATCCACCCAGGCTTTCCAAATCACATAACCTCCTAGTGTGTGTTATTAATTATTAGATATTGTTCTATTCATTGGCTGATTTGATATTTTTTCTTTTAATTGTTATGGTTAGTGTTTTATATTTCTTGATTGCAGTTGATGTTTAATGAGGAATGGTGATGTTTATTTTTTCTCCTTTGTTGAACTGCATACAGAGACTGGCTTGTTGCAGTTTCCAGTTAATTTTTTTTTTCTACTTACACTTTATAATCTCTTTATTCTGTATTTGACTCATCCCTCCCCATGGGGATCCAAAGCTGAGATAGTCTGGTCCCCTCTTTCTAGATTCTTTTCCTGCAAAAGAAGTCCCCAACAGCAAAACTAAGGAGAATGGATTTGGGTCTCCCAATCTTGACCAATTTCCACTTATGGGACCAGGATAGGCTGGGTGTCCAAGAATGAGATGATTCAGCTAGAATTTATTTTTTCTGTGTTTGAGGGGAACTCTCCAGTAGAATTCCTGTTTAGTAGCTAGGAGAGTTTTGTGCACGTCATACTACCATGGGAAGTTTCACTGAGATGACTGAAATAAAGGACACCTACCTAAAGAGAAAATTGCATTTGTATTCTGTACCATCAGCCAGCTGTAACTTTAATATTATGGAACAACTGGACTTTAATTTAATTGTTGCAAAATCAGTAAACTTTATTTTAACGCCCAGAGCTTGGTCCTGCCTGGTTTGTCCCAGCATCTCAGCCCTTGGGATGCACTTACTTATAACATACGGGGAATAACACACCACTGTCTGGGCCTTAATTGAGAGCTTTTCCCCACAGGAAGAATCTACCCTGGGATAGACACTTAAGCATGGGAAAAGTTCTGGCTGGTTCATGCCCCAAACAGAACAAATAAGTTTCTATGCCCTTGGGACCTAAATCTCCCAAGTAAGAGTTACATCAATGTAACTATATATTTTATTTTTATTATATTTGGTGAGATAGTACTCTAGGAACAGCCTCACATGGAGCATTACAGAGGCATTTGCTGTTTTGTTCTCCCTTTCCCAATAATTCCTAACATTCTATTTGCTTTTTGTCTTCTGCCTCACACTGAATCGAGGATTTCAAAGTATTGTCCACTATGATGCCCAGGTCATGTAACTACAGTGTGGGTTACTTTTCCCCATGTGCATCACTTTGCACTTGCCCACATTAAATTTCATCAGCTATTTGAATGCTCAGTTTTCCAGTGTCCCAAGATCCTTCTGCAATTTTTCATACTCCACTTGTAATTTAACAACTCAGAATAATTTTGTATCATCTGCAAATTTGATCACTTCACTCTTTGTTCCCCTTTCCAGATAATTTATAAATATAAAACATCAGTAAAGTACAGATCCCTGAGGCACTCCACTGTTTACCCTTATGCACTGAAAAAAGTATTTATTCCTATTCTGTTTCCTATCTTTTAAGCAGTTTGCAATCCACAATAGAATGTACCTCCTATCACATGACTTTTTAGTTTTCTCAGGAATATCGCATGGTAGACTTTGCCAAATGCCTTCTGAAAATCGAAGTACACTATATCCACTGAATCACCACTATTCATATGTTTATTAACCCCTTCAAAAATGTAGCAGATTGGTATGGCAAGACTTCTCTTGGGTAAATCCATGCTAGATGTGTCCCATTAAATTATGCCTTTCTATATGTTTTATGATTTTTTTCTTGAAACCAAACTCAGGTTCATTAGCTTATAGGTTCCCAGATCACTCCTGGAGTCCTTTTCATTGGTGTCACATTGGCCACCATCCAATCTTCAGGTCAATAGACAATTTTAATGATAGGTTTAATGTTGCAAACTTTTCCATAGACCATGACTGGAACTTGAGGGCAGGAGGGTAGTGGCGTTTATTCCCTCCCCCTCTTTTGCATACATTTGCATGTTATTTTATATCATATCACTTGGAATCCATATAGTAGGCCTATTATAACATATGTTGGGTATAGACTTGACCCTGACCCTCAGAAAGCCTTACTATTATAGTAAACTTCCCATATACAAAATAGGACTAATTTTCAGCACTCAAATAGTAACAATCTTATCCATGAAAAAGCAATAATACAAGTGTTACACCAAGCCCTAATATACCAATACACAACCTATTAAAAAAAAAAGAACAAGCCAAGTTGCTGTAGATTCCTACACATAAGCTACATGCTAGCAGAATACCTCCCCTCAGTCACAAAGGAAAAACACAGAAAGACCCTCACCAAATATAGAATAAAGAGACCATAAAGTTTAAGTAGAAACATGCAAACAAAAACTGAACTGGAAACCCCAACAAGCTGGACTTTGTATGCAGTGCAATAATGGATAAACAGAAACATCATTTCTCATAAATCAAAAAACATGACATAATAAAATCAAGAAATATAAAACATGAATCTTAATAGTAAACCCATACTGATAAAAATAATTAATATTTCAAAACAGCTGATGAACAGAACATACAATAATTAAAAACATATTTCAACTTAAAAAATGTTTATAAAATTTCCCAAGAACCAATAACATATTTCAAATCAGCAGGCCCATCAAATAACACCAATAAATAAAGCTAATAAAGATTGTAAAACCTTCTGCTCTCCATACCTGGGAACGTTTGATTTCCAGTCATCCCACAATTGTCATGGATTATTGGGGGATGGGTGGATGTGAAGGGATGCACAAACATTCTCCTCTTTCTCACATACAACACATATATCCTCTCATACACACACTCACTCCGTCTCTCCCTCATGGACGGACTTACTAACAACATATACACACACGCTCCCTCTCTAACTTATGTCCTCACATGCTCTCACACATACATGCTCCCTCTCACATGCTCTCTCACTCTCACACATATGCTCTGACAAGCTCTCACTGACACACACATGCTATACAAATTACAGTTATAAATGAAGAGGCAGGAAGGGAGGTTAAGGGAAAAAAGAGGAGTCCCTTCACTTGTATACCACACAATTTGTACATGACATCAACCTGCTAAGGTGGTTTTGGATTTCCTTAATTTTTTTGCACTATAAACTTTTTTAACTGGCTTCTGGCTCCTCTGGCTGCAGCAGCCTGTAGCAGGAGAGACGACAGAAAACACATGGCAGCATGAGGTGACTGACTGAGCCTGCGGGCGGGGACCAGATTGAGACCAGACTTGCCTGTCATGGGAGAGAGGGGGGGCAGACAATAAATTAGCGTAGAGCAAAGCTACGGTGGGCCTGTGTGGGGGTACCAGGATTACACCAACCATAAGGGTCAGGATAGGAGTCCTGAAACTGAGACAGCCGAGGGACTGTGTTGGGAGGGAGAGAGAAGGAGGCATGCAGGGCATCAGCAAAGCAACTTTACCCATAAGCTGGAGTCTGAGAAAAAAGCTGCAGCTGCAGTCAGGGTGTAAGATGACGTGGGAGGGTGGGGCACATGATGTTATGGCATGTGTGCTGAATTCAGCTCTGAGATGGACCCCTGGCAGATGCAGGCAGGCAAACCATGAGGCAATTCCAGCAGGCAGGCCTTGTAGACCACCTGAGCCGTCAAGGGAGGAGGAGCGGTTTCTCAGTCAGTAACTCACGCTGAGCCTGCTGAGTTGAAAGAGGAGAAGATGCTGGGGAAACAAGCTGGGGAAGTTGAAACATGAACAAATGCTTGGGGCAAGCAACATGCGTCTCTTCTCTCTCTTCTGCGGCTGTTACACCACCACTGCTGATTAGCTACTGGCCAGAGTTAGACTAATCTTTGGCCTGGATTTATCAAAATGCAATAGCAAAAGGGATGTGTTTTATGCTAATAGACAGTTTATAGCAATTTGTGCTAACACCTATGTGAAGAACTAAGTTAGCACAAATTGCAATAATGTTTTCACACCACTGGATGACCATTTTTGAGAGTGAGTGAGAGAGAGAGAGAGAGAGAGAGAGAGAGAGAGAGAGAGAGAGAGAGAGAACAGCAATAATAGCCTCTCCCTAGATAGGTATTAATATCCCTATGGGAGGCCCACCTAATAACTCGAGGTGAGGTTTAGGTATTAGTGTAGGGGGTTAGGGGCCACTTTGACATTCAACGTGAGATGTACGAACAGAACAATGGTCTCTAGTGAAGATTTGATGACCTTTGGAGAGAGGAAACTCACCCAAAGATGAGATTTGTGCAATGTTCTCTCCACCTAGCTTGATGGACTCTCTACCTGGGTAACATCAAGCTAGGTGGAGAGAAATAATCTTTTTAATCCAAATCCCTATTAGGCAGTGACATTAAAATCCATGATGTCAGGGAAAGGTACAGGTTGAGTAATTGGCACTGGCAGAGGAGGCACTTCAAGAGGCAGTCCCCCATTAAAGTTAAAAAGGGACCTGTTCCAATCCAAAATCTCTGGAGGGGCAGGCAGTTCCAGCCAGAAAAAACTGAACAATTTAATTGTTAGCCTTTATTGCTACAAATCCAAATGGACTAATGCAGCAAACACTATTTTTTACATGGAATTTATAAATATAATACAATTATACTGCCTAGGGCAGTAACAAACACATAAATAAAGTTACAATCAATGTTTTCTTTCCATGAGACTAGGCTACTCCCAATGGATTTCTAGTTGTTAGAGCAGCGGGGTAGGAACCAAGGAAACCAGGGGTCAGATCCCACTGTCGCTCCTTGTGACCTTGGGCAAGTCACTTTACCCTCCACTACCTCAGGTATAAAATTAGATTGTGAGCCCTCTGTGGATAGGGAAACACCTATAGTAACTGAATGTAATCCGCTCTGAAGTGCTGAAAAGCAGAATATAGAAAGCTAAAATAAATAAACACATTTCAATAAATCAGACCAAAAGACAGGTACAGTGGGATGAAATGCTCATAGGCAGAGGTGTAACAAGATTCCTATCATTTTTTTAAAAGTAATTTACAACATCTGGATTGCTGAAGTCCTAGCAACCATTTGACGTCTTATTAGATCCTTTAAATGGGATACCCAGGAAGTACTGAAAGTATTCAGAAGGAAAAAAGAGCAACAGAAGGATTTGTGGGGGGGAGGGAGGGGGAGGACAAACTGTTCCTTATGTGAGAGAGTCACAGATCGCACAGAGAAAATATTTTTTAAAAAGTTACTTCGTTTTCCAAAGTGCATGAGTACTTTAACATAGCCAATTCTTTGGTCAGCTGTGTTGAAATGTTTTTAAAATATTGTAAATTATTTTATTGTACTGTGTTAAGAGTAAGTTACTGCAGTTATGTGAAACTCTGCTTCAAGGGATAACACTTTATCATTTATGGAAATAACTATAGATAATGATGGAGCGTATTATCTCTTCCTTTCTCCGACTGCTTTCTTATCCACAGCAGGTTATAGGCAGATAGCTAATAGATATGGAGGTCCAGGCATATCCAGAGTTCAGGCACTGGTCAAGGGCAGTCAGGCATCAGGTATATCCAGAATTCAGGCAGTGGTCAAGGGCAATCAGTGGTCAGGAGAATCTGGAGTTCAAGCAGAGGTCAAAACCAGGAATCTGTCCAAGGGAAAAGAAGAGGAACGGATAGGGTTGAGGCAAACAGACAAGGCAAGAGCAGGTCAGGTAGGCGAAGACTGAGGCAGGCAGAGTCGAAGACTGGAACAGGCAGAAGATGGAATGAAGACAGGAATGTTGGGATGCAACATGCACTACTAAACAGTAGCTGGACCTGTTGCTGAGGCAGTGAGGGAAGGAGAGCTTTTTTAGGAGTTAGCATGAGGTCATCAGGAGGTGCCACTGGGCTTTTCCCACCATGGGCCCTTTAACTATCATGACATTGGGCATGCACGCACCAAAGGAGAAGCACGGCTGGTTGGGCTGGCAGCATCCTGCTGCGTAGTGCGCTGGCAGTGCCTCACCATTTTGCAGCGTGGCATCCCAGCTCAATAAGGGCTGGCAGCATCTGGCCACATCAGGAACCAGTTGGCACAGTCCGGCCAGGGATGTAGCTTCAGCATTTTGTGGGGGCAGCCCATGGATGGCCAATGCAACATTAATAAACTCAAAACATTCTTTAGGTAATTTATTTCTTAAATCTTCCTGTGCTTTGGCTTAATTTAGTATAGTTACAAAGACCTGATCACTTAACTGCTTTGCATAAACACTGAAATGGTCTAGCATAGCTATGGAATTGCCTAGGGCAGGGGTCGGGAACCCATGGCTCGCGAGCCAGATATGGCTCTTTTGAGGGCTGCATCTGGCTCGCAGACAAGTGTCGCCATACTTCGCGGTTCCCCGCTGACCCAGCTGCTCCCCGGTCCTCCGCCGCCCGGGCTTAAAATGCTGTCAGCCCGGGCGGAACGCGGCAGGACAGCTGGAGTCAGCGGCACCGGCGGGCTCTCTTCTCCCCCCCCCCCCCCGCGGCCCGGAAGAGGAAGTGGAGAGCATCGGGTGCCTGCGCGGGAAGAAGAGACCACACTAGCGTGGTCTCTTCTTCCGCGCAGGCACCCGATGCTCACCACTTCCTCTTCCGGGCCGCGGGGGGGAGGAGAAGAGAGCACGCCGACTGGAGTCATCCGGGTGCCTGCGCGGGAGTCATCGGGTGTCAGCCGGGTGCCAGCGCTGGAGTCATCGGGTGCCTGCGCGGGTCTTCCCGCGCAGGCACCTGATGCTCTCCACTTCCTCTTCCGGGCCGCGGGAAGAAGAGAGCACGCCGGTGCTCTCTTCTTCCCGCGGCCCGGAAGAGGAAGTGGAGAGCATCGGGTGCCTGCGCGGGAAGACCCGCGCAGGCACGCTAGTGTCCGATGGGAAGAAGACTGCAGCGCGGCTCGGAGGAAAATGAAAATCTTCAACCGCGGCCGATGGGACTCCGCCTTCGCCTCCGCGAGGGCTGAAAATGACGGAGGTTAGCGCTGGGAGGTGGCTGCTGCTGCCGCGAGTTCCCGGGGGGGGGGGGGGGGGGGAGAGAGAGAGTGAATGAATGAGCGAGCAAGCATGTGTGTTTGAGATCCTGTGTGTGTAAGTGAGAGATTGCATGTATGTGAATGATTGAGAGCCTGTATATGTGAAAGAGAGTATGTCTGTGATTGAGATCCTGCCTGTGAGAGAGAGAGCATGAATGTAAGTTTACCATTGGGAACCTGTATGTGTAAGTTTGTAATTGAAAACCTGTTTGTTTGAAAGAGTATGTGTGTATGATTGAGATCCTTTGTGTGTGAGAGAGATCATGTGTATGTATGATTAAGAGCCTGTGTATATAAGTAAGAGAGAGATCATGTGTGTCTGTGTCTGATTGACAGCTGGTTTAGGTGATGGAGCATGTGAGTATGTGATTGAGAGCCTGTGTTTAAATGAGAGAGAGAGACCATGTGTGTCTGTGTGATTGAGAGCTGATTTAGGTGAGGGAGCATGTGAGTATGTGATTGAGAGCCTGTGTTTAAATGAGAGAGAGAGACCATGTGTGTATGTGTGTGATTGAGAGCTGATTTAGGTGAGGGAGCATGTGAGTATGTGATTGAGAGCCTGTGTGTAAATGAGAGAAAGAGAGGACATGTTTGTAAGCATGTGAATGAGAGTCTGTGTGTGAGAGAAAAAGACAGCATGTATTTATGTGATTGAAAGCCTGTGTGTATGTAAGCGTGAAAAGATAGACAGCATGTGTGTAAATGTGTAATTAAGAGCCTATATAAGTGAGAGAGAAAAAACATTTGTATATGTGAGTGACTGAGAGCATGTGTGTATAGGTGTGTCATTGAGAGCCAGTGTGAGAGAGAGCGCTGTATGTGACTGAGAGAGGAGAAAGTTCCAAGCAAACCACCCCACCTCCTGCTAATTCAGAACAATCTCAGGACACCTGGATATCAAACGTTCCCAGGTATGCAGAGCAAAAAAATTTTTGTATCCTTATTATTTTTCATTACTGGATCTTTGTGTCTGCTATTTTGAAATATTTTGTTGGTATCTGGAAATGTTTTATATGAGTTTTTAATTATTGGATATTCCACTCATCAGCTGTTTCGAAATATGTTCTTTTTGTTAGTACAGTTTTACTGCTGATGATTTTATATTTCTTGATTTGTTTTATAAGGATGTGTGATGTTTCTTTTTTCCTTTGTTACACTGCATACAGAGACTCTGGCTTGTTGCAGTTTCCAATTCAGTTTTTGTCTGCATGCTTCTTGTTATGCGTTTTGGTCTCTTTATTCTATGTTAGGTGAGGGACAGCACGTGATTCAGGTGAGGTTTTCTGCTGGCGTGTAGTTTCTGTGTAGGACTCTATAGCAGCCTGACTTGGTCCGTTTTCCTAATAGGAGATGTATTGGTGTCTTAAGGCCTGGTGTAATATTTTCAGAGACTTATTGTACTTTAAAAGTGTGATCTTACATAAAGGGGCGGATTTTCAGAGCCCTGCTCGCGTAAATCCGCCCAAAACCGGGCGGATTTACGCGAGCAGGGCCCTGCGCGCCGGGAAGCCTATTTTACATAGGCCTCCCGGCGCGCGCAGAGCCCCGGGACTCGCGTAAGTCCCGGGGTTCTCGGAGGGGGGCGTGTCGGGGGCGGGCCCGGTCGTCGCGGCGTTCCGGGGGCGGGTCGGCAGCGTTTTGGGGGCGGGTACGGGGGCGTGGCTACGGCCCGGGGGCGTGGCCGCGCCCTCCGTACCCGCCCCCAGGTCGCGGCCCGGCGCGCAGCAGGCCCGCTGGCGCGCGGGGATTTACGTCTCCCTCCGGGAGGCGTAAATCCCCCGACAAAGGTAAGGGGGGGGGTGTAGACAGGGCCGGGTGGGTGGGTTAGGTAGGGGAAGGGAGGGTAAGGTGAGGGGAGGGCAAAGGAAAGTTCCCTCCGAGGCCGCTCCGATTTCGGAGCGGCCTTGGAGGGAACGGGGGGAGGCAGCGCGGCTCGGCGCACGCAGGCTATACAAAATCGATAGCCTTGCGCGCGCCGATCCAGGATTTTAGTGGATACGCGCGGCTCCGCGCGTATCTACTAAAATCCAGCGTACTTTTGCTTGAGTCTGATGCGCAAGCAAAAGTAGGCTGTTCGCGCGCCTCTTAAAATCTACCCCAAAATGCACACATTTACTTGTATTTAGTTTTAAACATATTGTATGGCTCTCATGGAATTACATTTTAAAATATGTGGCGTTTATGGCTCTCTCAGCCAAAAAGGTTCCTGACCCCTGGCCTAGGGGATGGCTTAAGGAGGTGTTTTTTTCCTTCCCTAAGAGCTGAATGGATCTTATTCTTAACCACCTTTAACATTGCCCATTAAAATGAATAGGGAAAATTCATTCAATAAAACCAATAAAAACTCCACACATAGTTTCAAACCACATCAATTCAGTTTAATTTCCAAACAAATTCTACAGGTGTCCTGTATCTTTTTATTAGTTATTTTAGACAGTCGTAAAGCTAATTAAATTTATTTTCTGCAAATTAAATATTTTTTCAAAACCAAAGGTCAAAACAGTGTTTTTATAATTCCATCTGGTGACCACCACCACCAAACCCCACTTTCTGAGATGTTTTTATTACTTTTTAATCCTAAAGACCCCATGGGGAAATTGGATGGAATAACTCTTAAAATTCACTTTTGACCACTAATTCTAATTGTGGTCAAGTTACTGTAACCCCTAAACAAAGGCAAAGAAATTAACTTTTATTAAATTTAAGAAGTTTATTAAACTTAATGGTGCTGAGTTTGCCAGGTGCTGAAATTAAGGTGGGACTCTCCCCTTGCTCCATAACAAAAATGCTGTGTTTTTAAACCTTTAAAATTGTGAGTTTTATGTTTAATTTACTTTTTAAAACATCAAAATTGCCTTTGGGCACTTCTTAAGGCAACCTCTCGCTGATGTCATCACTGACATCAGCGAAGACCCCTGGGCCTACACTCACATTGCACCAGGGCTTTGCTTATAGCCCCGATGCTGTCTGACTTCTCAGTATCACAGTGGCAGTGTTTCCACGGCTGCCACTGTTTCTGGAACCTAGCCGCACTCAGCAGCACAGATTTACATTTTAAAAAATGATGTTGCGGCCATTTCCCAGCTGAGTGGGAGACTAGGAGCAGGAGCTACAGCTTGAACAGCTATTCACTCCTCTCCCACTCAGCTTCTGTCTGGGAAGAGTTAAGAGGTACTGTGTGGAAGACTTTTGAGACTGCAAGAGGAACAAAGGGAGCTCCCTTCAGTAGAGACTGGAGAGCCAACTAGGAGGATAAAGACCCTCAGAATAAATGGACATCCAGAACTGACTCTTGGTTAACTGGTGCCCTGTGAGATAACTGAAATTGGGGCCCACCCCCACCTCCCCAGTCCTTCGCCCTCATGGCAGCTCTTGCACAGATTTCTCTCCTTAGGCAGTGGCAGAGGCTCTGGCACCGTATACCCATCCCTCCCCCACCCCCCACACTTTCCTAACTCTTGCTCCAGCATCAGTAGCTTCTCTGCCCTAATCTCTTTACCCCTGCTCACAATGCTCAGCATTCCCCTCTTTTTCTCTCCCCCCCCCCCTTCTTCTCCCTGCAGGCTGATCCTTCATCTACCATCAAGATAGAAGCCTCCTTCTTCCTGCACAGCATTCCCAAGTCTCCTGCTTGCATACTTAATAAGAAAGGATGCAGAACGGAGGGGGCGGTGACGCCCCTTGTGCATGATGCCCCGTGTGGCCACAGGGCTCACAAATCCTAAAAGCTAGAACCAGAGACACCAAGGGCTACCAAGAGAGGTTTCCTGCCCTTCATTGGGGCTTAAAGGAAGGAAAACATTAGTGAGGGCTGAAGAGAGAGGCAAATTCTATGGGACTGTACTCAAATGACACAAGACATGAGTAACAACCTGGAAATTTTCGAAACTAAGGAGCTTTATTTTCGATGTTTTTTGTGCTTTCTGAATTTTTCTGCCTTTTTCTGGACTATGATTGGTCCACAATGTACAAATCAATTGTGAGGTCTGAGAATAGCAGTGAAAAACGAATTGAACTTTCTAGTAGTTGAAAGATGGTGAACGTTTTGTCCCTGGGTAAGCTAAATCCAGAGAAATCATGAAATCTCTGGAGGAGGTGCTGGTGTATTTTCCCTATGGCATCAGCTTTGGAGATTTGGATGTTCTTTCGATTACCAAAAGGAGAACTTTCTGACAGGCAAAATACTCCTCTTTTGCGATAATCAGTGCCCCCAGGCTCCTGCGATTCTGTGACCAAGAAAAAGCACATACTTAGCCTGTTGCAACATAATTTTTGTTGATGCTAATTCTTGTAGTGGGAGATGGGGGTCCCAGCAGGCCAGTCTGCCCTGAAAACAATGGGAGAGGAACAGAGCAGCAGGAGCAGTGGCAAACCACTGACTGTGGGCCAAGAACTGAGCAGCCCCCATTCCATAGCATTGACTGAGAGGAAGAAGAGATCAGGAGTGGAGGCATAAATATTCCAAGACAAGAAGAGACGCGGTGACGCGACTCTAGGGCACCAAGAGAAAGCAAAGTGGCAGAAGTGGTGGCCTCTACACCTTAGGGCACTGAGATGCACAGAGTAACAGGAGTAATGGCATCGATATGCCAAGGTGCTGAGAGGATCAGAGACCAAGCAGCTGTCTCATTAACATTTCAAGAAATTGAACCAGGACCAGAGAGGCAAGAGTGGAGATAAAATCAATACCTCAAGGAAGTGCAACAGTGGCATGAAGACCGGCATAAAGCAATATCTTTTTTTTGTGATCAAGGTGATTGAACATGCTGTGTTGGTTCCGCTTGAGAATTTACAAAAAGAAATAATGTCCTGGATCGAGATTTAGGGTGGAGCATGGGACTTAATCCCTGCTGTTTGGCCTGAATGATATATTAAGATCCTGTGCTTCTATGGTACCATCAGTATTGATCTTGCTTGACTATTTTAAAGCTTTTGATCCTGTCAGTCACAGTCTTTTATTACACAGGTTAGTTGTGCATGCTACCTCCAGGATGGTATATAGGTGGTTTGCTTTTTATTTGGCCAATTGTCTTCAGCAGGTTTCCCTGGGAACTTTCACTCAACAGAGTTTCTTCTTGGCTGCGGGGTCCCTCGGGGTTCATGTCTTTCTCCTGTTTTGTTTTGTTTTTTAATATATTTTTGCAGCCATTAGCAGGATTCAATTTTCAGTTTAATGTTAGCTTTCATTTATATGCTGATGGTGAGCAGCTTTATGCTTTCCAAAGACCTGACGTTGAAAGATTAGTAGCCATCCAATGTCAATGACTCATTGGTGTCAGTTTGGGAGGGTTCAGTACAAAATAAGTTGCAATTTAATCTTTCAAAGTCAAAAGCCATGTTGATTTGCTTTGAAAACGATTCAACTAATATTTTTCAATTTAATCTACTGGGTGTATCTCTTCAGTTTACCTAGAAAATCTATAATTTGGGGAGTACTTTTTTTGATGAGAGTCAAATTAGAATCACAAGTTATAAAGGCATCTAATACCAATTTTTTCAGGTGTGCAATATTACAATGATCAAGCCTTAGTTTGAAATATTGGACTTCAGAGTCTTGATCCAGGTATTGGTAGTGACACACCTGGACTATTGCAAAGTATTTAACATTGGTTTGTCCTATATTGGATTATCTTGGTGACAACTGGTCCATAAAGTGGCAGCATGCCTGCTTATTGGAAGAAGTAAATGAGAATATATGGCTCCCATTTTAAAAGAACTAAACTGGCTTCCAGTGAGTAGGCATGTCAAATTTAAAGTATTTGGCTTGATATTTAAACACGTACAAGGCATTTGTCCTCTTTATCTTTGGGATAAATTGGTCTTCTATGTCTCTGAATGTTCTTTCGATTACCAAAAGGAGAACTTTCTGACAGGCAAAATACTCCTCTTTTGCGATAATCAGTGCCCCCAGGCTCCTGTGATTCTGTGACCAAGAAAAACCACATACTTAGCCTGTTGCAATATAATTTCCACACAATCAACAACTTTGAACACCCCTCCCCCATCCTAATCCAGTCAATTGAAGGAAGCTATAGGGTACATGCAGGGCTGTTCAACAGCATTCTGTCTCAGATCTCTTCAACTAATCTCTCTGCTTCATGCTCCAGCCCCTCTCCTCCCAGGCAATTTGCAGAAAACAGGAGGGGAGGGTGAGGCTAAATCTGAGGCTAGGGTGTACAAGAACTAAACTACTCTGCTCCTTAATCCAGTCTTTCCCCTCCTGTTGCTCCTCCTCCCCTCCTGACCTGAAAGGAATCTATTGACAAAGACTGGGTACATTTTGGAAGTCTGCAGTTGCTCATGTCCCACACTGGCAAAGACTGAATTAATTTCAATTGACAACCTGAAAAGCTCAGCTTTAGCATACATGTGCTAATATACTCAGAAGGATGATAAGGACTTTCTCAATAAAACATAAGTAGGATGGTTGTTCTTTATTTCAATCCAAAACAAAAGTGACATTTCACAGAACTTGTAATATATATGTCTTTACTTAATAAATAGCTGATTTTTTATACATGTAAATTTTATATTTGCATATAGTTTAAATGTTGTTTACAAATAATGTGAAAGGTTTTCAATAAAAAATAACTTTTTTTGCATTAGTAAGAGTAATGAAACTTTGTGCAAAATTATGCAAATTGCCACAAAATTTTGGAAACTCTGTCACAGCATTTGGTAACTCCTTCTGCAGAATTCTGAAAAAATTTAGATGGTATTCAAAAGGGCATGGGATAAACTTGGCAGCTCCCTACAAGCTAGAGAATGGAAATGAAGAAAAGAGGTAACCTAAGTTAAGTTTAGGTGTAACACTTCTGCATGGGGGTAACCTGCATAAAACAGCAGTTACTACCAAAAGTAACAGTTACAGGGCAGAGCGAGTGTACCATTTTTTCTGCCATCAACTACTATGTAAATATTACTATGTTATGCTGCCAGAAACCAGGGGGTGTGGTATAACCAGACCGGATAACCCCCTTCTCGGAAGCATCAAAGATTCCAAGTTTGGCAGCTTATTGCAAACGTAGCCATACTAGGCTGCTTGGTGATAGCTCTTTATCAGGTCTATCCAGTACCGAGCGGTAGGAAGAGCTGCGTTAGTGCCTGCAGCACCCGCGGTTGCCGCACGCACAGGGCAGCTCACCTACCGCTCGATCCTGAACACTAATTTTATTTAAATGTAAACCGCATCCGTGAAGCCTTAGGCCCGCGCAACCCATTTTACTGGATAGAGCGCCTATACAGTATCCTGGGTGCGCAGGCCTAAGGCTTCACGTGGCGTGAAGCCTTAGGCCTGTGCACCCAGTTCTGGTATCTGTCATTTCAAATGTCATTTGAAATGACAGATACCAGGAAGTCGGGACTGCCAGTCCCCCCTCCCCTCCTCCCGAAGCAGGGCGCGAAAAGCAGCCTTGCTCCGGGAGGAGGGGAGAAGAGATGACAGCGGTGAAGCAAAAAAAAAAGCGAAAAAAGCAAAAGCAAAAAGTAAGTCGCTTCGCCGCTTCACTCTTCCCTCCTCCCGGAGCAGGGCGCGAAAAGCAGCCTTGCTCCGGGAGGAGGGAAGCGGCGAAGCGACTTACTTCTTGCTTTTGGTTTTTTCGCTTTTTTTTTTTTTGCTTCGCCGCTGTCAGTGTCTCCCTTCCTCCTGGAGCAGGGCGCGAAAAAGCGCCCTGCTCCAGGAGGAGGGGAGACACTGACAGCGGCGAAGCAAAAAAAAACCAAAAGCAATTTTGTTTTTTTTTTCCAAAAGCGACAATTTTGTTTTTTTTCCAAAAGCGACTTACTTTTGGGATCTGTCAAGATCCCAAAAGTAAGTCGCTTTTGGACGCCTGCACAACTTACTTTTTTTTGCAGCCATCAGCAGGAACACATAGCGATCGTGGCTCCGGTAGCTCCTCCCGACGAAGATGGCCGCCTGCACGGGGGAAAGCGTGCAATTGGCCGCTCAAGACGTGGCGTCACATCCCGTGACGCCAAACGTCGTGACGTCACGTCTTCAGCGGCCAATTGCACGCTTTCCCCCGTGCAGGCGGCCATCTTCGTCGGGAGGAGCTACGATCGTGTTCCTGCTGATGGCTGCAAAAAAGTAAGTTGTGCAGGCGTCCAAAAGCGACTTACTTTTGGGATCTTGACAGATCCCAAAAGTAAGTCGCTTTTTTTCGCTTTTTTTTTTTTTTCGCTTCGGGAGGAGGGGAGAGGACTGGGGCTGCCACGGAGACCGGCACCCATGATCGCGGCCGGGGCAGGTGAGCGGGGGCTGGGGGAAAGCTTGCCACCTACCCTTACCCCTGCCTCTTCCGCAGGGGTCAGGGTAGGCGGTAAGTTTGCAGGTTAAACGCGCGACAAATCGGCAGGGAAAACTAGCGATAGTCGGGGCGCAGGTTACGGGATGCTAGGGAATAGCTAATTCGCTCGTTTGCATGCAATATACATGCCGCGTGCGGAAGGGGTTGCCCGGGGAATTTAGGACGCGGTAGGAGTAGGTTAAAGTGGATTCGGGATCGCAGGAAGGGCTAACGCGGCCGGAAAGTGAGTAGAGAGCCGGTTAGGGACGGGGAAACCGCGGACGCACTTTACAGGATAGACCTATATGTTAGGTTTGTGTTTTGCTTATTTTGGTTCTGGTTATAAAGCTGTGAAGGATAGATCAGCAACAGTATTAAAATGAAATCCCTCCTTACATGCTGACCCTGCTGCCTTTACAGAGTGACACCCTCGTGCACCCTGACCCTCAGAGAGAGAGGTGGTGACACACTTTCACAATTATCCTAATATAAATGTGTTTGTTTAGTATAGAGGTATAAAGATTAAGAAGTTATTAAGATTGGTACTGTTTACTTGCATTTCATTTCAGCTTTATGTTGTATCTGAAATATTTAGTATAGATAATATAAAACTATTTTGGAAATGGCAAAGCTACTCCATAAATCTCATTATTTTTTAACCGGTTCTGTGCAAGCTCATCCCACGCAGTGCTTTGAAACATTTTCCCCATTTTATTTTAATACACTGCATAAAATGCTCATAAACGGACTGATGAGAGTTTATATAATGCAGCATAAATGTAGACAAACAAAACACATCCATAAAATGAATCTCCATGCTAAAGAAACAGCCAGTGTCTATAAGTGCATTAAACTAGAAATAGGCACAATATTAAAAAAAAGAAAAAATGAACCTTTACTGTAGGGATATGGAGCATTAGCAAACCAAAAATGATCTACTGAGGCAGATTGCTGCAAAGTTGATCCACAAATGAGAAGACCCAGTTTTGGTTCACACTGACATTACATGGAAATGACCTCTTCCTGGTATTGTTGTGACATGATTGCGCTCTCTTCGTTCTGAGCATGCTCAGCCCAATTTTCCAATATAGGGGAGTGGGGGTAGGAAGGAGATCAACTAATTAGCTCTCTGTGGGCTCAACTTACCCAAATTCAGGACCAGAAAAATTTCAAATTGAAAATTATTTGCTTTGATGAATAAATGAATATATCCCATGTTAAAATGTATTTTATGAAAATCGACTATATTCCCATTCTATGACTTGTGCCTGCTCAGAACTGTGTAAAATATTATCAGTTTCGCCACAAAATGAATAACTTCTCATTCACATTCTGTCAAGGTTATCAGGGCTCAGCAAGCAGCAGCCTACCCCAGAGGGAAGGTTCGTACTTTGGAGAAGCAAGGCCAAGGCACGATGGTGGAGCTCAGGGACTGCACAGGAGCCAGGAGCAAGGAACCAGATGGGCGAGCAGGAACTCTGGAACAGGATAACTAGGCTAGAACACTGAAAACAAGATTACTAGACAGGAGCCCTGGAAACAGTACTGGAAGTGATTATTTTTGGTTACGAAAAAAACTGAAGGTATTTTTTCACTTAGTATTTTAATAAATTAGGATAATTTATATTTATGTTACTGTTTTTTATGTGATGGTATGCTTTTATGTTCAGTATTATAGTATAATTATTGAAATCTGCACTGAACAATGTATTATTGGATGTTGAGGAATAGAACATTTTTAAAATAAATTTAAATAAGGATTGGGATCAGCAATAAGCAGATAGCATTTCTTTGGGGTGAATACCAAGCAAGTTAGTTGGGGCCAGCACTGTGTGCCTTCTGAGCACGCCTTATTTGCTGATGTCAATTTGGGGCACCCCCAGTGCTAATCCAATCTGACTGCTGCAGAGGTGTGTCTAACTCTCCCTCGGAAAGTTCTATCATGAGACAGAATGAGGCGGCTCTCAGGCAGCAAAATTTAGAGCTGGCAAAATGTGCCCCTAAAATACTCCTGCTGCAGCAGCCTTACCCTGCATTCAGGCCAAAACCAGTGTCGCAACTTCAGTGAGTTACCCGCAGCATTCCCAACCCTGATGGTGGAAGAAAGAATCTACAGTGGCCCAACTTCAACGATACTGTCCCATGGCACATATTCAGTGACTCGGCTCCACCCCCGTGGAGCATCTTCAGTGATGAGATCCCGCACTGCAGCACATCTTCAGTGAGGTTCCTCTCCCCCAGCATATCTTCAGTGTTGAGGCCCCAGCAGCAAAACAAGAAATTTGATGGGGCCACTACATAAAAGGCCCAGCGGGACCACCTGAAAAGGCCCATAGGAGAAGGAGAGAGAAAAAGCAAAAGAGAGTGCCTGAGTGTGTCAGGGAGAGAGAAAGAGAGAGCCTGTGTGCATGTATGAGAGAGAGAGCCTGTGTGTGTGAGAGCGAGAGGAAGAGAGAGCCACTGAGTGTGAGAACGTGCCTGTGAGAATGTGAATGTGTGTGGGAGAGAGAATCACTGAGCGTGAGAGAATTTCTCTGTATATGTATGTATGTGTGAGAGATAGGAAGCCACTGAGTGTGAGAGTATCTTTGTATGAGGGAGAGAAAGCCACTGAGCTTGAGAGAGTGCCTGTGTGTATGTGGGAGAGAGAAACTGAGTGTGAAAAAGTGCCTGTATGTATGAGAGATTGCCTCTGTGTGTATGAGTAACAGAGAGATACTGCCACTAAGTGTGAAAGAGTACCTTTGTATATGTGTGTGTGGGGGAGTGTGTGGAAGAGAAAGTCAGTGTGAGAGAGTTCCTGTGTATGGGAACAGCCCACTGACTTCCTGTGTATGTATGTGTATGGGAAACAGGCCACTGAGTGTGAGAGAGTGCCTATGCATGTGAGGGAGAGATAGCCACTGAGTGTGAGAGAATTTCTCTGCTTATATATGTATGTGTGAGGGATAGAAAGCCACTGAGTGTGAGAGAGTGTGTGTATGTGTGAGAGAGAGCCACTGTGTATGAAAGAGTACCTGTATGTATGAGATTGCCTATTTGTATGTGACGGAGCCAATGAGCTCAAGAGAGTGTATGTATGTATGTATGTGTGTGTGTGTGTGTGTGTGTGTGTGTGTAACAGAAAGATATTGTCACTAAGTATGAAAGAGTACCTTTGTATATGTGTGTGGGGGGTGTGTGGAAGAGAAAGCCACTGAGGATGAGAGAGTACCTGTGTGCATGTGACTGTCTGTGAAACAGGCCACTGTGAGAGAGTGCCTATGCGTGTGAGGGAGAGAGACACACAGTGTTACTGAGCATGAGATGTGCCTGTGTGTGTGAGAGACACAGAGCCACACCTGAGAGTTGTCTGTGTGTATATATGTATGAGGGAGAGAGAGTGTGAAAGAATGCCTGTATGTGAGAGACAGAGAAAGCAACTTAGTGTGTATGTGGTAAGTGAGAGCTTGTGTATATGTATGAGGGGGAGAAAGTCAGTGAATGAGCATGTGAGTGTCAGGAATTGTGCATGAGAATGAACATGTGTATTAGAGAGTATGTATGTAAGAAAGAATGAACATGTGTTAGAGTGTGTGTATGAGAAAGACAAGATAAAGGTTTTGCACCCTCCTCTCCCCTCTACACCTCTCCAACTAATTTAGGACAATCTCAGAGTGGCTGGAAATAAAAAGCTACTAGGTATAGAAAGTGGAGGATTTTTTTTAATCCCTATTAGTTTTAAATACTTGGATCTTATTTGATGTGTCTGCTGTTTTGAAATATTTTACTGGTGTTTGTTAAATTTTTTATATTTTTTGTATGCATGTTTAATTATTGGATATTGTCGTATTCATCAGCTGATTTGACAATGATTTGACATATTTATTCTTTTTATTGGTATGGCTGATGTTTTATATTTCTTAATTGTATTTTATGTTTAACAAGGAATAGCAATGTTTCATTTTTTTCTATTGTTGCCCTGCATGCAGATCCTGGCTTGTTGCAGTTCCTGTTCAGTGCTGTTTGCCTGTTTCTATTTATAGTTTATAGTTTATTTATTCTATTTGGTAAGGTTTTCTGTATTCAATATGTGTGACCAAGGTGAGATATTTTGCTAGCATGTAGTTTCTGTGTAGGGATCTATAGCAGCCTGGCTTATTTTGTTTTCATAGTAGGAGGTGTATTGGTATTGTAGGTCCTGTTGTAATATTTACAGTGTTGCCTTTTCATAGGTAGGGTTGTTACTGTGAGTGCTGGCATTTAGTGCTGTTTTAGTATGGGAGGTTTACCATATTGTAATCGTAATTCAGTTTTCTCATGACTATCTGAGGGCCTAGCTTACACCCAACACGCTTTACAGTAGGCCTAATACCATATGGGTTCCATGTGTATCTTTTGCAGGGTTTTCAGGTTGGTATCACAGCTGTGCATGTAAATATAATAAGTGATATAAGTGATATTTTTATCTCAGAAGGCTGCACTTTGAATGCCATTTTTCATATAAAATCTCCCTTTTTGGATTGGGGAATTGGTTAATAAGACATTTTAAAATAAATGCATAATTTTTAATTGTGTGTGGGGAGAGATGGTGGTGGTGCAAGGTTATAAGGTTTGCCCGGGGCACCTAATAACATTGCAACTGCCCTGAAAGAGTGGCAGTTGATAGGTTTACCAGTTCCTTAGAAATATTATCACTGACCGGAGCTTCGCCAATACCAGCCCTTGTTCCCCGCATGTTGAACCCTTGGGTACCGAGGCCGGCTGGACTTAGGCAGGCCTCTGCATAGTTGATCCTGATGAAGGTGTCCAGCAGCAGGGTGCCTGATGAAGGTGTCCAGCAGCAGGGTGACGAAGGGTCCCAGTAGGGCGAGGCAAGAGCCAAAGTCGAGTCCAGGCAGAGTGTCGAGGCCAGCGGCTGGAGACAGGGTCTGGTTTGGCTGAGTAGTCAAAGGCAGGTGGCTAAAGGCAAGGTCAGGTCCAAGCAAAGGGTGGAAGGTAGGCCCCTGAAAGCAAGGTCAGGTCCGAGCAAAGGGTCAAAGGCAGGCAGCTGAAGGCAAGGTCAGGTTCAGGTCTGGGGCAAGCCAAGGAAGTCTGTCCGAAGGTAGAGCAGGAACAGGAACAGGAGCTGGAGCAGGAACTGGAGCTGGAATGGGTACTGGATCAGGAACTGGAACAGGAACAGGAATTGGAACTAGAAAAGATACTCGAACAGGAACTTCAGCAGCAACAAAGCACATGACAGAGAAGCGTGGAGACATGTTGCCAAGGCAAGCTCTGAGCGTCTGAGCCTGCCTTAAATAGTGGAGCTGGTTGACGTCATCACCTGGGGCCACAGGGGGCTTTCCCGCTGCGGCCCCTTTAAATCTTAGAGAGACGTGCACGCCTAAGGCCAACAGGCCGGAGAGGAGGAAGTAGCGGTGTCTCCCCGCGCTGCATGCGGGAAGGCCTGGTCAGCCCCGGAGGAACTTGCGGCAGCACAGGAGGGTCCCAGGAACAAGGAGGGAGCACTGGCGTAGAGGTGACTGCCCACCGCCGCCAAGGAGGTCAGGCCAGCTCCGGGGGGCCCGGGGGCAGGGTTGAGTGAGCCCGTCTGTGGGCCTGCTACGGCCAGGGAGTGCAACATTTCTTGTTATTTTAATCTTGTTTCTATAGCAATTGGGTCTTCATTTAACTATTGTCTTTGATTTATTATTTATTTTTTATTAAGGCTTTTATATACCGACTTTCTTGATACAAATCAAATCAATTCGGTTTACAATGAACTAAGCAGAATATACAATTAACCAATCAACAAGAGATACGGAGCATACAGTTACATTATAACAAGGAAGCCTTAACTTGGAGTAGGAAAATAAAGAAGGGGTGAACGGAGGCAAATAAATATATAAATAAAATGAAATAAAATAGAATAAATACTATATACAGAAAGAGGGGGCAAGGGGCCAACCTCTCTTTATGGATATTATGTATGAAAATTTGGAGAGTTTTTGTTTCCAGAGATGTGTGGTGTACAATTCTAGATCAGGCAATGGAGTTTGTAGAGGGGAAGGCTTTGCTGAACAGCCATGTCTTTAGTTTCTTTTTAAAAGTTGTTAGACAAGTCTCCAGTCTGAGGTCCGGAGGCATGGCGTTCCACATGGAAGGGCCTGCGGTAGAAAAAGACCGGTCTCTGAGGTATGCGTGGTGCACTAATTGATAGTAGGAACGTGTAAAGATCCCTTGTAAGCATCCCTTAAAGGGCCTGGCTGTCGAGTGCAGTCTGAGAGGATGAGACAGGTTCTAGCGGGGTTTGATGGTGGATATTTTTATGAATGATTGTGAGAGATTTATGGAGGATCCGGAAATTTACTGGGAGCCAGTGGAGATCTTTTAGGATGGGAGAAATATGCTCTCTCCGATTGGTATTTGTCAAAATCCTTGCCGCTGCATTTTGTAGCAGCTGGAGCGGTTTAATGGTAGAGGCTGGAAGACCATGCAGAATGGAGTTACAATAGTCGATCTTGGAGAACAGAATGGCTTGGAGGACGGATCTGAAATCGTAGTGGAATAGGAGCGGTTTGAGTTTTTGAGTACTTGTAACTTGTAAAAGCACTCCTTAGTAGTGTGTTTTATAAAATGCTTTAGGTTCAGGTGACTGTCGATTAAGACTCCAAGATCTCTGGCGTGTGATATATGTGGAATATTTTTGTGATTGGAGAAGTATGGGACTACCTTCTGGAGTAATTAGCAAGAGTTCGGTTTTAGAAGTGTTGAGCACAAGGTTGAGGCTGGATAACGTAGTGGTTTATAGTTTGTAGATGAGAGTTCCATAACCTGAGTGTTGAGTCCAATGATTTGGATATAAGGGATTAAAATTTGAAGGTCATCTGCGTAAATATAAAATTTGAGTTTGAGGTTTGAAAGTAGGTGGCAGAGGGGGAGAATGTAGATATTAAACAGGGTGGGTGAAAGGGAGGAGCCCTGGGGGACGCCAAAAAGGAGCATTAGTATGAGGTGATTCCATGTTTTTAATTTTACCTTATAGCCCTATTACTGAGGAAAGATTCGAACCATCTGAGGGCTGAACCTGTAATTCCTATGTCTGAGAGGTCGGTTTAGGAGGATGTTGTGATTTACCGTATCAAAAGCCGCAGAGATGTCGAGGAGAGCTAAGAGAAATGACTGTCCTTTATCAAACCAATATATAGTTGATCCAGGAGGGAGGTGAGGCGGGTTTCCGTATTGTGTTCTTTCGGAAACCATATTGTGACGTGTGAAGTATATTGTGGTCTTCTAGGTAATTTGAAAGTTGCTTATTTACAATTTTCTCCATGATCTTAGATACAAATGGGAGATTTGATATTGGGACGGTAATTGTTTGAGGTAATTTGATGCCAAATTGGACCATAATTTCTATGATATACAATTATTAAAGATTGTTTATACTCCACCAACTTGGTATGTATGATTTGTTCTTCTGCCTTAGCCAAATATTGGTCTGTATTTCTGAAGATATATATTTTTAAAAAACATTTTACATTTTGATTTTGTTTCTTCCCAATGCAGCTTCATATAAACTAGCAGACCATAAAGTCTGTTTTGCAGCACTCTTTTGTTTTTTGCCTTTATATTTGACCTAGGCTAAGGTGCACCTGGAATATATAGTAACTGTCACCCCCCGTCGTTTACACAATTTAAAATTGCAGACTTTCTAATTTTGCAGTACTTTATTGGCATGTCTTATTACATGTTTTCTTGTAAAGGTAACAGAACATTGGTTTTAGACTATGCCACTGAAGTGATCATACCTATGTAAAAAAAGGGTTTTACAAAAGCCTGCTACTTTTATTTCTAGATAATACCATCTGAGGGAGAAATTGACTTTACATCGGCCAATAAATACTTCATTATCATATACCGAGGATAATATTTATAGGCTTTAAATCTGAGTGTGCATGTGTTTGATGATACAAAGAATCCAGCATATTGAAAGTCACAATTTATTTTTGATGCCTGCAAATTTTGGTTTTGCACACAAGTATGTGGCTATGTCCTATATTCTTTTTCAGTATTTGACAAACAAATGCAAAATGGTGGTGGGCAAAACTGGGTTTGGGGGCTTGTTGGAGTCTCATTTTGTTACTTTTTGCTGAAGATATATATAGAGGTTAGGCCATATGGATTCAGAGTTTTCACCCAGACACAGACTAGTTTGAAGGCCACAGACCAACCTCTGATTGAACTCCTGTTTACTGTCTTGCACTGTGAAATGTTTACGAACAGGCAAGTGCCGTTTATTTAGTTATTCCACTATGATGAGAAAACTAGCAATTAACTTATACTAAAGCCTGAGAGGGAGAATTAAGGCGGCATAGCTGCTTCTGTAAACTGATAAGAACTCAGAGGGAGGGAACGCTGTTGCTTTTGACAAGCGTTTGTAATGTATAAGGGGAGACAGCGAGAAACAGAGAGGGAGAGAGAGAGCCCTGGATGTGATGGTATGGCTGATCCTTTGGAAATTTAAGCTTTTTATATCTATGTAGCAATTGTTATGATCTATCATTACTTCTTCTATTTGATCTGATTTTATTTGTTCTATCCTCCTATTGCTCAACTAAACTTACTTTCTTACCTGAACTATGACGGGGGAGGAGGAATAGCCTAGTGGTTAGAGCAGTGGGCTAGAACCAGGAGGCCAGCGTTCAAGTTCTGCTGTAGCTCCTTGTGACCTTGGGCAAGTCACTTTACCCTCCATTGCCTCAGGTACAAAAACTTAGATTGTAAGCCCTCTGGGGATAGGGAAATACCGATGTGGTATCTCAGATCAAATGTCTTTATATAAAAATAAATAAATAAAATGTACTGAATCAAAGTTTGTGGGTGGCTCTTTGTGTTGGGGATAAGCCCCCAGGTATAATCCCAGTTATTGTGTATTTATATGAGATTAGCGCCCCCACGTCAGAGCCCCTGGGCAGGATAACCAGTGTGCACTAACCCGCAACAGGGCCATAGTCTTATTTACAAATGTGATTATGGAAATAATATGCAAACATTTGTATAGTGCAAGTAACCACACAATTTCAGCAAAGTGTCAGGCCGATACAGTAAGGGCGCGTAAGAAAAAGTGGGGCAGTGCCGGGCGCCCACTTATTTGCCGCGCGCACAGTTCGGATCACATACCGCTCGATACAGTATTTAAATTAGACGCAAATGCAAGCCGCGTCCAAAGTGCGTCCATGAAGCGCAATCCATTTACTGTATAGAGCGCCATACAGAGCCTATACAGTATCCTGGGTGCGCTGGTACCTGTCATTTCAAATGTCATTTCAAATGACATTTGAAATGACAGGTACCAGGAAGTGGAATGGGTCTCCTACGCTCGGGCATCGGGGATTGCCAGCCCTCTCTCCCCCCCCTCCTGAAGCAAGGCGCAGGGCGAAAATCGACTCGACATGTTATTAAAGCAAATAGAAATTGTAACAAAAGTAACTTACTACATGCTTCCAGCAGCCCAGTCCTCTCTCCCCTTCTCCTGAGGGCACGCACCGCAGCTCCCCTGCCTCCCGGGGGCAGCCGGCGGCGAAAGCAGCTTCCAGCAGCCCCGCCAGCGAAGGTGCATGAACGCACGTACAATTTGGGCGCTCAAGCAGCGAAGGCTGTATGGGAGGGAATAGCTATATCCGATCGTTTACATATCATATACATGCTGCGGGCGGAAAGGGATACGCGTCGATTTAAAGAAGTGGTAAGGAATGGGTAAAAACGGATAGTGAATAGCGGGTTAGACTTACGCGGCCAAATTGTGAGTTACAAAGCGGGTTAGAAACAGGGTAACTGCAGCTGCGCTTTACTGTATAGGCCTGTGTGATGGGTGGCGTGGGTATGAGCCTTGGTTGAGGCCCACTCTGACAGCTGGCAAATGTGCCCTGTAGTGGGAAAGGCTGGAGCTTCACCTATGCTTTCACCGATGCTAACAGCCTCCCCAACAGGTTGACCCTCCTTGGGTTCTGGTGGCCGGCAGGGCTTAGCTATATCCCTAGGACGTTCTGGCAAGAAAGGGCACACCGGGGTTAGGGCAGGCAGTAAACTGAAGAATTTAGAGAAAAACCAAGGTCAGGGTAGGGGGCAGACAAGGGTGTGCAGGTTCAGGCAAAAGATCAGATACAGGCAGCAGGCAACGGTGGTCAGATACATTCAAGAGGTCAGATCCAGGCGGCAATCATGGTCAGGTCCAAGCAAGAGATCAGAATCCAGAAGTCAGGTCAAGGGTGGATGAAGACACACAGAAGACACTGGATGAGAAAGTTAAGGCAAGGCTGTACAAGACAGTTTGGATGAGGCAAGGCTGGACAAGGAAGGCTGGAAAAGGCAAGGCTGGAGAGACAAGGCAGAATGAGGCAAGGTTGGACGAGGCAGGAATCAGGAATGCAGGACAAAAGGAACTCGAAGCAACACACACTGCTATGGCAGGAGACCCATTGCTGAGGATCTCCTGTTCTAGGGAGCCTTATATACAGAGCCTATGATGTCATCAAAGGGCACCCTGGGTCTTTTTCGGACATGGCCCCTTTAAGAACCACATGCCTATGGAGCCTCGGAGGGGAACAAGATGATGACAGTGTGCTGGTGGCATCTGAGCTACATTGGAGGTTGGGGCCTGTATGATTGTGGTGGCATCAGGAGTAAGTGCAGTGGCTCACCAGATCAACCCATGAGCCATGAATCTTAACACAATGTACTACCTTAGGGGTTGATTTTTAAAGATGCGCGCGTGGCGTGTGCAAGGGGGGTAGATAATTGCAATTTCTGCACAGCGACACATCGAGGCTTTCCCCAGTTCCCTCTCAGTCTGCTCTGAACTGGGAGAGAACTTCCTTACAACATACCCTAACCTCTCTTCCCCTTCCCCTCTCCTCCCCAACCCCTAAATCAAAATTTTTTTTTTCTACCTTTGTTGCTCAACTTACTTCAGCTCCTGAGCTGAAGCAAGTTGCATGCGCCAGCAGCCGGCCAGCGTGCGAGGCTCCAGGACAGCGAACAATGGCACCCACCTGGCCTGCCCCCCCACCCCGCCCCTCCCCACCCAGAACACACCCTCTGGCCCACCCCTTCCAAGAGGCCAGCACTTGAGCACATCCTGACCTTTATGAGCGTGGCTGGGTCTCTTGAAAGATTCTCCCAGCATGCTTAAGTCCCGGCCATGCGCATAAAGGCCATAATTTACATGTGTTGTGTATTTAAAATCTGCCCATTTGTGCACTTTTGCCTTTTGGTTTATTGGTTGTCTTCGACTGAGGGTTTTTTTTTTTTGTTTTTTTTAAAGAAATGAAATAGGACAATGGGAAACCTTTTCGTATCATTACCATGATTCAATGGATGAAAAATTGGACAACTATTAGGATTGATGATTCTTTAAAGCATTAATCTCAATATGTTGACTAGGCATACCACAACGCCATCATGGGGCAATTTTTAAATAGCTCTTATAGTAATAGTAACATAGTAATAATAGCAGAAAAAGATTCAATGGTCCCATCCAGTCTGCCCAGCAATCTTTATTAATTAATTATTGAGGTTTTTTTTGGGGTTTTTTTTTTGGGGGGGGGGGTGATTGCTTTTAATGAGCATACTATATACAAAATTTCAAAGAGAAACCACCTTAGTTGTTTCCTCTGGAAAATTAGCACGTGCAAAATGCATGAGCTAAAAGCTTTTGCATACTTTCCACCTACTATTTTTGTGGGCAGCCATGCACATTGAAAAAGAAACAACAGGTACATGTGCCGTTTTCCTCCATGTCCTAACACCCCCATAGGAAGACTTCTTTTTCCCTTGTTTAAATGCATGCATGCTGCAGAAACGTGTACAGGCCTTCAGCCTGTTGGAAAACAGCAATTTTCAGGCAACTCAGTTTACCCAGGGTAAAATTGTTCTTTACTCCCAATAGATGACTTTGAAAATCTCTCTCCCCATGGAGTTCATGCTATCAGTAGTCCTTCCTAGAATTGTTTCCCTTCTTTTCTCCCTTCTTTTTTTTCCTTTGTGCTTTCCTGATGCACTTCTTGGACCAGGGATCACTTAGGCAAGCGTGTGCGCACATGGGCCATTCTTGTACAACGTCATGGCGGAACCTCAGGGGCGTCCCCCCCTGAATGATTTCATCTGCCTCCGGTACTTAACTAATCGGCCCCTTCATTGCTACAAGTTAGCAAGAACTTCCTCCTGCTGAATTCCACTCCGACTTCCATTCCAGATTCTTCATTGGCGTGAGACTCTCTGGGTACCCACTCCTCGGGGACCCTATCTGTCTCTGGTTATCCACTCCTCAGAGGACCCTCAGCCTTAATCTACTATCGGTTCCTCTTCCTGGAACCTTCTCTGGAACTGGCTCCTGTGAGTAGCTATTTCTACAGACTTCTGCTATCTTAAAGCCTCGTTGGGGATTCGCTGCGGTGTACCCAGTGCATCGGGCTACTACCTCTTCTCCTCTGAAGGAACCACTCTGGCATACCCTGCCTATTGGCTATTGCTGCACTTCGGACAAGCCTTCTCATTTCACCTCGGAGATTCATTCTCGGTGTATCCTGCTTGCGGGCCCACTACTGGATCATCTGTGACATCAACCATCACTGGGTGTACCCCCTGCTCTGAACTTTACTTTCTGCTATCAATAAAGACTCTATTCCACAGCTGTGACTGACGTTGCTGAGGCCAAGCCTATCAGCGGTGAGGCTCGCAGGACTCCTCCCTGTGAGCAGACCCACCTTTCACCTCGGCTCACGGGTTTACACTAGTACTAAACATAACAATTAGGAAGGGAATGGTGAATAAAACGGAAGATGTCATAAAGCCTCTGTATTGCTCCATGGTGAGACCGTAGAGTACTGTGTACAATTCTGGTCACCACATCTCAAAAAAGATATAGTTGCACTGGAGAAGATACAGAGAAGGGCAACCAAAATGATAAAGGGGGATGGACAGCTTCCCTCTGAGGAAAGACCAAAGAGGTTAGAGCTGTTCAGCTTGGAGAAGAGACGTCTGAAGGGGATATGATAGAGGTCTTTAAAATCATGAAAGGTCTAAAACACGGTAGATGTGAATCGGTTATTTCCTCTTTCGTATAATAGGAGGACTAGGGGGCACTCCATGAAGTTGGCAAGTAGCACATTTAAAACTAATCAGAGAAAGTTCTTTTTTCACTCAACGCACAATTAAGCTCTGGAATTTGTTGGCAGAGGATGTGGTTAGTGCAGTTAGTATAGCTGGGTTTAAAAAGGTTTGGATAAGTTCATGGAGGAGAAGTCCATTAACTGCTATTAATCAAGTTGTCTTAGAGAATAGCCACAGCTATTACTGGCATCAGTAGCATGGGATCTACTTAGTGCTTGGGTACTTGTCAGGTACTTGTAGCCTGGATTGGCCACTGCTGGAAATAGGATGCTGGGCTTGATGGACCCTTGGTCTGACCCAGTATGGCAATTTCTTATGTTCTTATGCATGCACCTTCAAATATCAAATGTGTCCACATTGTTTTGCCCCCGTTCAGCTGCCCGCACAAATACTAACAGCAAAGGATGTAGACGTTTGGGATGTACATTCGTTTTGGACGAATTAGGCAATTAGGCAATTTAAACGAAACATTTAAAAGTTAACGCGCAGTAACAGGAGTTAGTGCGCACTAACCCTAAATTTCAGGTTCCCTGAAAAAAAAAAAGCCCGAACCGCAGGAAAAATGAAATTTCCTGCAGGTGAGCTGAAACTGAAGCCCGAACTGATGGGTTCGGGCTTCGCACAATCTCTAGTAGACGTTTTTAGCTCATATACTTTGCACTTGCTAATTGTCAAAGAATAGCTTTCTTTTTGGAAATTTGCTTTAAGTATGTGCATTAAAAGTGCCTGTACAGTTTGTGGCACTGCAGAATGTACCCCTTTTAGAATAAGGGAAATCAGAGTATTCTGCGCACGTTATTTCCTTCCAGAAGTTACAGATATTAGGGATGTGAATCGTTTTCCATATCGTCTTAACGATAGAAAATCGTGTGGCGGGCAAGAAATCGTCTTAGCAGCGATTTTTGAGTTAAAAATCGTATAAAAAAATCGTTTTTTTTTTCCGATTAGTGCGCACTAACTCGAGTTAGTGCTCACTAACGGGAGGTTAGTGCACACTAACTGGGAGTTAGTGCGCACTAACTGAAAATGAATACAATTTTGACACTTTTTCAGGTCAGTTAAGGTCAGTTTAGGAAATGAATATGTATTCCTTATTGGCTGCCCTCTTATTTATTCATGTTACCAAGTTTCCTACTGACAGTATATGGGGGATGGAAATGGAACAGTTGGTAGCTTGACAAAACAAGTAATGTGATCAGTCAATGTGACTAGAACTTGTGCCCTAACCCTGATACCAGGGGTATTGTGATCTTCCTGCACACAGTGCCCCGATCCCTATTAATACCAGGAGTGTTGTGATCTTCCTGCACACAGTGCCCTATCCCTAATACCAGGGGTGTTGTGATCTTCCTGCACACAGTGCCCTATTCCTGATACTGGGGTGTTGTGATCTTCCTGCACACAGTGCCCTATTCCTGATAACCGGGGTGTTGTGATCTTCTTGCACACATCCGATAGCAGGGATAGGGCACTGCATGCAGGAAGATCACAACACTCCTGGTATTAATAGGGGATAGGGCACTGCATGCAGGAAGATCACAACACCCCTGGTATCAGGGATAGGGCACTGTGTGCAGGAAGATCACAATACCCCGGAGGAGTGAGGGTCAGGCAGCTCCCCCCTGTCTGTGAAGCCAGCCTCTCACTAGTAATGCAGGGAGGGAGCCTGTCTCAGACTTCACCATCCTCCCCCCCCCCCCTTACCCACACACCATTCACTAGCTGGGACATGGGGAAGTCAGGAGTGAGGGTCGGCAGCTCCCCCCTGTCTGTGAAGCCAGCCTCTCACTAGTAATGCAGGGAGGGAGCTGTCTCAGACTTCACCATCCACCCCCCCCTCACCCACACACCAATATCACTAGCTGGGACATGGGGGAAGTCAGGAGTGAGGGACAGGCAGCTCCCCCCTGTCCTGTGAGCCAGCCTCTCACTAGTAATGCAGGGAGGGAGCTGTCTCAGACTTCACCATCCTCCCCCCCCCCCCCTCACCCACACAACCATTCACTAGCTGGGACATGGGGGAAGTCAGGAGTGAGGGTCAGGCAGCTCCCCCCTGTCTGTGAAGCCAGCCTCTCACTAGTAATGCAGGGAGGGAGCTGTCTCAGACTTCACCATCCTCCCCCCCCCCCCCCCCCCCACACACCATTCACTAGCTGGGGCCATGGGGGAAGTCAGGAGTGAGGGTCAGGCAGCTCCCCCCTGTCTGCGAAGCCAGCCTCTCACTAGTAATGCAGGGAGGGAGCTGTTCCTCAGACTTCATCACCATCCTCCCCCCCCCCCTCACCCACACACCATTCACTAGCTGGGACATGGGGGAAGTCAGTAGTTGAGGGTCAGGCCAGCTCCCCCCCTGTCTGTGAAGCCAGCCTCTCACTAGTAATGCAGGGAGGGAGATGTCTCATACTTCACCATCCACCCCCCCCCCTCACCCACACACCATTCACTAGCTGGGACATGGGGGAAGTCAGGAGTGAGGGACAGGCCGCTCCCCCCTGTCTGTGAAGCCAGCCTCTCACTAGTAATGCAGGGAGGGGCTGTCTCAGACTTCACCATCCTCCCCCCCCCCCCTCACCCACACACCATTCAACTAGCTGGGACATGTGGGAAGTCAGGAGTGGGGTTCAGGCGCTCCCCCCTGTCTGTGAAGCCAGCCTCTTCACTAGTAATGAGGGAGGGAGATGTCTCAGACTTCACCATCCACCCCCCCCCTCACCCACACACCATTCACTAGCTGGGACATGTGGGGAAGTCAGGAGTGATGGTCAGGCAGCTCCCCCCCTGTCTGCGAAGCCAGCCTCTCACTAGTAATGCAGGGAGGGAGCTGTCTCAGACTTCAACCATCCTCCCCCCCACTCACCCACACACCATTCACTAGCTGGGAACATGGGGGAAGTCAGGAGTGAGGGTCAGGCAGCTCCCCCCTGTCTGTGAAGCCAGCCTCTCACTAGTAATGCAGGGAGGGAGCTGTCTCAGACTTCACCATCCTCCCCCCCCCCCTCACCCACACACCATTCACTAGCTGGGACATGGGGGAAGTCAGGAGTGAGGGTCAGGCAGCTCCCCCCTGTCTGTGAAGCCAGCCTCTCACTAGTAATGCAGGGAGGGAGCTGTCTCAGACTTCACCATCCTCCCCCCCCCCCTCACCCACACACCATTCACTAGCTGGGACATGGGGGAAGTCAGGAGTGAGGGTCAGGCAGCTCCTCCCTGTCTGTGAAGCCAGCTTCTCACTAGTAATGCAGGGAGGGAGCTGTCTCAGACTTCACCATCCTCCCCCCCCCCCTCACCCACACACCATTCACTAGCTGGGACATGGGGGAAGTCAGGAGTGAGGGTCAGGCAGCTCCCCCCTGTCTGTGAAGCCAGCCTCTCACTAGTAATGCAGGGAGGGAGCTGTCTCAGACTGGTATCAGGGTTAGGGCACTGTGTGCAGGAAGATCACAACACTCCTGGTATTAATAGGGATAGGGCACTGTAAGAGATGACTGTAGTAGATTGAATAAAGATCTGATGTTTCCTGCTCTCCTCACACCAAACAAAAACAACACACAAGCAGAGAAGCCCTTCTTACAAAGCTGAGGTAGTGAGTTAAGTAGGAGGAAAAAGTAAACATACTGGTGCCAGTGTGGCTACTTAAAAAATACACTTACCAACAATCAATTACATATATTGAACTGTGTACAGTTCCAGCCAGGACCACCTTTCTAAATGCACAGTGATTGGCAAATTCAACATGCACTAGCATTTCAGGTGCCTGCTAACAAAAATAATAAACAAACAAGTTCTAGTCACGTGAGTGCTGATCATTACATTACTTTTTTTGTCAAGCTTCCAACTGTTTCCATTTCACATCCCCCCAACCAATATTGGTAACATCAATAGATAAGAGCACAGCCAGCCATAGGATACATACATACATATTCATTCCTAAGTGACCTTTACTGACCTGGGAAGTGTGAACACTTTGTTTAATTTTCTGTTGGTGTTCGTTAGTTTCCAGTTTCATTTCCCATCCCCCCAACCATCACCTCAGTGGTAACCTTGGTAATATCAATAGATAAGAGGGCAGCCAGCCAATAGGAACACATATTCATTCCTAACTGACCTTCAGTGACCTGGAAAGTGTTTATTTGTATCATTTTCAGTTAGTGCGCACTAACACGATTTAACGATTTTTAACGATAAATCGTTAGAATTTCTATTGTATCGTGTTCTATTACGATTTAAGACGATATAAACATTATCGGACGATAATTTTAATCGTTGAAAAACGATTCACATCCCTAAATATGAAAAGTGTTGGGCAAAAACAAATTTTATTTCAAACTAATGTGAGCAAAACCGACTTGCAGGATTTTTGCTCCTTTTCTGCCCTTCTTTTGCCCAGCCTCAAACCTGGTCCTTAATCTGCAAATTGAGCCAAAAGCAAATAAACTTCCTGTACATCAAAAAAGTACTCTAAAAGAAAGTATAGAGCTGACCTTAAAAATAAAAAAAAAAGTCCATCAAATATAATACAGGTTCTGAAAGAAATGAAATGTATTGTACAACAGGAGCCTCTTAAATAAATACTTGTTAAAGAAGAAAATTGCTTTAAGAATATTTCTTGAGCACATAGGTAGAGCATTTAAACAGGTTCCAACTGTGGCTATGAACAAATAGGTGGAGAAGAAATGGGTTCACCTGTTCCATCATGACTGCAAAACTATACATGCAATACTTTGAACATGATAGCAGAAAAAAAATCTGAATGAAAATCATGCTGCGCAAACCAAAGAACAAACTCCCAACTCAGTAAGTGGACAATTGTTCTCCTGAATAGCCCACGGTGATAACTGTGCCACCACAGGTTCAAGGGAAACTTAAAACGAGCTACTTGCCTTGAGAGAACATAGCATGACAGGATTTGACAAAAGAGTGACAAACGTGTAGCCGCGTGCATGCCATTACTACAGGGTCACACAAGCAGAGATGTTGCCAAACTAATAGCTGGAGAAAAGAACTTTGTATAGTCCTATGAAATAAAGGAAGCAAAATACTTTGGTAATGAGTTGTTTAGTTGTCATAGAAGAACCCGGGAGAATTGATCCGTTTTGAGGATCTCGGAAAGAATGCGCCTTGCATCTTAGGACTGAAGAAGAAAGATTAAAGCATTCCACGTAGTAAAGAGACTGCGGACCTTACTTGCAGTGATCTGGTGAATGGACAGCCTAATAAACTTCACAAGAGGAAAATGAACTGTCATTCGGTCACCCACCTAGTGCATTTTCCAAATATATAAATCCCTTAAAAGCCATCAAAAGATCCTGGTGTTCAGCCTTGTAGGGCAGCACATGCAAACTAGTACATAACTTCTAATCTTCTGAAGTAAAACATTTGCTTTGGCAATATAATGGAAACCTTAGAAATATGCAACCTAACAACATTTTTTTATGCTGTTTTGTTCTCCTCACACAATTGATGTGCTTATAATATTTAACTGACATTATTTAATGCTTATTCTATTCCTTAGAAAGCTTCAGTCAACTGGTGGGTTAGATGAATAAACATAAGTTATTCCAAAGTGGAAAAAAAAATTAAGTTAATATTTCTTCTACCCTTCAATTTCCTTTTCCATTAAGAAGTTCAGCATAGTTTTGGGTATCTACCCACTACTTGACTCCAGGTCTCTGAGTAGATTATTATTATTATTATTATTATACACAGTTTGATGACAAGATAAAAATCACTGAGCATGTTGGAACAAGAAATGTGTTAGCAGGGACTTCCAAGATTGCTTTGTTAAATTATTTTACAAAAAAACAGAAGTATTTCATCAAGTGGGCAGAGCTGGTGAGAGTCCCTTGGTAAGAAATTGGTAACATATTACTGGTTGGAAAAGGGAGAGGTGGTTGGAGTTAGCATGCACCTCCAAACCTGTGAACAGCAATACCATCATTACGCTGACCTTTGTTACCACTCTGTTTTGCCCACCTCTCATAAGTATTTAGTCTTTGACATCAGCCATTGTGCTGATCTCGCCTGTTTTATCTAGCTCAGCTGAAGAATGGAAGCTCCCATGTATCGTTTTGTGATAATTATTCAACACCTATAATCTTTTACACTCCAATATCGTCTCTGAACCATCAATTTCTCTGAGTTAAAATACATTTGGATAGACATAAAGTCACCCTAGAATTCATTGAACTACCAGTTAGATGAGCAGATAATCCAAGCCAAACCTGAGTCAGTGCTTCTGGTCCAGAGAATCCAAGATGAGCTGGTTCCAACAGGTTGAAGAAATGAAAGTGCCTTGAACTACAAAGGTGAGATTGCAGGAAAGGAAAAGAGAGAGACCCCCATGGTTTATGACTGGCCATACTTGTGGTCCCAGTCCCCTGTAGGCGGCAGGGATGGGAATTGCCAATATTGGAGAAGGAAAATTAAATTAGTCTGTGCAGATGCCAGGTGTGGGATAGGCAGAAGCTGCTCAGGTTATGGAAGCCAGCTCATTGATGGAGGGAGCACTTAAGGGGAAAAGGAAAAGAGAATGCAAGGAGAGAGACCTGGAATAAATACCACAGAGTCAGGGAGCAAAGGAAAGAAAAAACAGGGAATGAGTAAGACATGCATAAGAGATTGCTAGAATGTACAATGAATAGCAATAGAATAGAAAGGCAGTAATAGAACAGAGCGTGAGGCGAGAGATGACTGGAAAGGAGATGAGAAGATGATAGTAGGATAAGAAATATGAAAGAACCAAAAACAGTAATTTATGAGCTATAAAGAGAGATAAAAATGACTGACAAGAGCAAGAAAGAAATCAGGCATAAAGCAGGACTAAAGGCGACAAAGATCTGAAAAATATGTTTCATTTTTTATCATTCCTGAGATTGGCTTTGATATTGAAGAGATCTGAAATATTTGTGCTTTTCTTTTTATATATTTAAGTACATAAGAATATAAGATACTGGTTCAGACCAATGGTCCATCTAGCCCAGCATATTGTCCCCAACAGTGGTCAGTCTGGGGCACTTGGAAATACCCAGTACATCCTGTTGTTCACTCCCAGGTGGAAGAGGTAGTAATCCTTATCGGGCCGATACAGAAAACGTCACGGGAGAGCCGGCAAGCGCCCGCTCTCCCGATGCGCGCCCAGGCCACTCTCCTGGGCGCGCAATTCAGGAAGCCCAGGTATGCAAATTAGGGCCCGCGGTAAAAATGAGGCGGCTGTCAGCGAGTTTGACAGCCGACGCATAATTTTTTTTTTTATCTTTGGGGCCTCCGACTTAATATCGCTATGATATTAAGTCGGAGGGTGTACAGAAAAGCAGTTTTTTCTGCTTTTCTGTACACTTTCCCTGTGCCGGCCGAAATTAACTCCTGCCTTTGGCAAGCATTAATTTCTTAAAGTAAAATGTGCGGCTTGGCTGAACATTTTACTTTCTGTATTGCGCGGGAATAACTAATAGGCCCATCAACATGCATTTGCATGTTGCGGGCGCTATTAGTTTCGGGGCGTTGACGCGTGTCCAACGCGTCAAAAAATAGCGTGTGAAAACGCACGTCCAAATGGGGGCTAACGGTAGGCTCGGCCTGAGTGCACTTACCCTCATTGGGCCTGTAAGTTAACTGACGTCCTCTAGAAACTTTGTTCAACACTTTTTTAAACCCAGCTATACTACAAGTTTTTGAGATGGGGCTAACCAGGACAGCACCCAGTAGTTAAAATATGTTTGCACCATGGAACCATTGAATATTTTGACAATATATACAGTTTGATTGTATATTCAGTTAATAAGAAAATAGGCCTAAGAGTGAGATTAAACAACAGATCCAAGAAATGTTTTAAATGTTAAAGAATTTAATACAGATAATTAAATGGAAAGTATAACTGTGTGTTTTGTTATCTAATCAAAATCTTTGCAGGTCCCCTCATTTTAGTTGCTACCTAAATGAAGAATGTGATTGCCTGCATGGTATTTTTAGTTGAAGTTTTAATATAGTGAGCATGGCCATTTCAATGTGGCTACGATCTGTGTCTTCTTCTGCAGTTCTCGCTATCCAGCCTGGAAATGTGGACCTGCTTAACGAGTGGGCTACAGGACATTGTGAAGGGGGGCCACTGATGTGAGAGCTCTCAGGCCCCCAGGATTCATCCAACATCCCCTCTACGAATCCTGGCCCCCACCCAAAAGTCCCTTCACCCACCAAAGTTCCCATCTAGGACCAGGACAACAGCAGGAGGAGGAAGAGAGCAACCTACCTAACTCCTGCTGTTTCATCAAACCTTCAGAGAATGGTGGCTTTGCTGCCTCATACTTTGTCCTCCAATTGCAGGAGTTCACTATTTATTTATTTATGTGAGCAAATTTTATACCGATTTATCAACAAAGTCATGCAAACTAGTGTACAATAGAACAATGAGAATTATAAGCAAAATCTAGCATACAAAAATTAATTAGGAATACCCCATAACACAGAAATCAGAAACATGGTATTTGCTTACTTATAAAAAAAATAGCACAATTGCATTATTTTTATCACACTCATTTTAGAAGTTCTGATACTCCTTTAGCATTACAGAAGACTCATCTTAAATGCATTTTAATGCATTTAAGATGCATTTAAGATGCATTTACTAACTTGTGCTGCCCATTAGGGCAGCACAAGTTAGTAAAAAGATGACTGCATACTTCAACAGATATAGCCTCTAGAAATTGACACAGTGATTCTACTGACTTGTACAGAATAATTACCACCTTCTTTTTCCTGCGATTATATTTCTCCTTATACACCCTTGCTTATATTTTTAAACATAGAGAAGTCTATATTCAGACACAGTCCAGATAGCAAAGTTAGTCAGATACATTGGCCAACTTTGGAGGCATATTCAACAGTGCAGCCACACTATTAAATATAGCTGGCTATCTTAGGCCTAGATGCATCATTCAGCTATTTATAGCAAAATGATGAGCCAACCGAAAAAAAGGGGCAGGGTGAAATTGTGCAGCCGCATCGTGGCAGTGCGTTTTCACACACTGCAGTTGAGGCCGGGCCGCACAGTTTCGCACCCATAGCACCACGGGAAAAGGTGTAGTAATTTCATGCAGTGCTGCCGGTGATAATGTAGAAAACATTATCGCTCGCAGTGCCACTGGGACATAACTCCGCCCAAACCCCACCCACACTTCTCCCTTTCCCCTAATTTGCATTGTACCACCGCAATACCGGCACATTGCAGTCTGATGAACGATTCGGTAGATTAGTTAGTCAATTAACTATAGCCAGCTAACTTTAGGGACCTCTTTGACTCGACCAGTGTTAGCTGGATAAGGCAGCTGGCTAACTCTAAATATTGGAGTTAGCCAGTTAACTTAAATGGCTAACTCAACTCCTCCCAGTTATGCCCCTAGACTGCCCCTAACTTATCCAGCTAAATTCTAGCTGTTTAACTTATTAGCTGGCTAGATAAAGGTTCTTGTGGCTGGCTAGATAAAGGTTCTTGTGGCTGGCTAGATAAAGGCTGGCTAGATAAAGGTTCTTGTGGCTGGCTAGATAAAGGTTCTTGTGGCCTGGATTGGCCACTGTTGGAGACGGGATGCTGGGCTTGATGGACCCTTGGTCTGACCCAGTATGGCATTTTCTTATGTTCTTATGTTTTCTTATGACTATAGCCAGGTAAGCCACTTAGACGGAAAAGTTTTATGTTATCCATCTAAATGGCTTTTGAACGTGAACCTCAGAATAATCTTATTTTCTGTACTTGGTGAAATTACCTTTCTCTGATATTAAAATGAATAAAAGTGTTTTGATATTTTATGATACATCTAATTATCTAATTATCTTTGTTATGTGTCTAAACATATGAGGCATTCCTTTCCCAGTGCAACGGTGTGCTTTGGGGATTGGTCTTTTGGGTTAATGTGAACAGAGCTGAAAAGAAATAGTAATATCATCTTCCAAAGCAATTTTAATTAAAATTGTTAAAGCTGTGTTGCTTTTAGACTTGTTCCTCTGAGAACGTGTAAAATGGCAAGATATACCCAAATGGGGACCCAAAGTAAATGTTAGCTTTCAGTCATTTTCCTGCAATCTTGGAAAGTTCATCTCCAGTCCCCTAGCTAACTTCTTGAGGGAATTGCAGTACAGGATTCATGGGTTGACAGCGGTGCCCTGTTCAAATGTTACCATGGTGATCACCTATGCAGCACCACTACTTTTCACTACAGCTCTGTTTTAGATTCAAGATGAGCCTTTGCATGACTATGGGAGAGTAATTACTTCATTACTCAAGGGAGGAAGATTTAGAAGGTAAATAGCTCTTCATTAGGCCTTAAATGATTCTGCAACGTTTTTCTTAGGCCATAGAAATGCCAAATATTACAGTGATAAAAACTAACAGGCTGAAAAACAATTTGGGATCAGGGGAAAATATATATTTATATAGAATTTCTAGAATTTACAGTATTGATCTATGATTGAAAGTGCTTAAATCTGAAGATTTTTCACAACCACCTGCAACTTCTAAAGTTGTGAAGGCATTTTTCACAGTGAAGCCGTTGAAGACCACATGCCCTTTTATCTACAGGCTTTGCATCACTTTTCAAAGTGAAAATATATGTGCACTTTGGGGTAGATTTTCAGATGTACGCCCGATTTTATAATTTGTGCGTGTGCAGGCGCGCACAAGTTATAAAATCAGGGATCGGCGCTTGCAAGGAGGTGCACACTAGTGCACCTTGCGCATGCCTATGCCCGTGGGCATCTCCCGTTCCCTTCCCCTAACCTAACCTTCCCCCCCCTTCCCCTAACCTTTCCCCTCCTAGCCCTACTCTAACCCCCCCCCCCCCAAAAGTCTTAACAAACCTTTTGCGCCTACCTGGAGGCAGGTACAGGTTGTGCATGCCGGCACACGATCCTCCAACACAGCGGCAAATGGCTGCTGTGTTGGAGGTCTCTGGCCCCGCCCCCGCCCCTGCCCCGTCCCACCCCGTCCCATCCATGCCCCACCCCCTCCCTGCCCCTTTAGTAAAGCCCCGGGACTTAGACGCGTCCCGGGCTTTATGCGCATCGCCGGGCCTTTATAAAATAGGCCCGGTGCACGTAACCCCCCTTATGTGTGTAAGTCCTCTGGATTTACGCGCTTAGGGCTTTTAAAATCTGGCCCTTTAGCTTTAAGATTTGTCATAGGTACAAATTACACACAGACACTCACATCTGCTTTTTTTCTGCAGGTAGAGTTTGGCAGGATAATTATATGTAAAGAGTTGAAAATGTCATATTCCCCCATTCTAACCTCACTAGGGTAGCCAATTGGCTCCAGATTTTCAGGACAGGTTGATCTGGTCCTGGTTTTACCCCATTGCATGCTGGGACTTATTCTGATTTACCTATTGCATTCCCTCAGAAAATCAAGACTATAAGTACCTGCATGCAGGAAAGTAAAACCAGGACCGGATCAACTTGTCTTGAAAATCTGGAGCCAGTTGGCAACCCTGAACCATACCCATAGAAAGACCACCCCACAATATGCAGACTTTTAACTTTGAGAGAGGGTACTATTCAGATAAATGATTAATGCAGGTGAAACATTTTTTACCCACATATAGGGGTAATTTTCAAAAGGAGTTACATGCGTAAATTTAGCTACTATTGTAGCAATTTTCAAAAGCCATTTACTCAAGTAAAGTGCACTTATGTGAGTAAATCCTATAGACAAGTCAATGGCATATATTGTAGCAATTTTCAAAAACCCACTTACTCAAGTAAAGTGAATTTACTCCAGTAAACCTGGTTTTTACTCGAGTAAATGCTTTTTAAAATCAGGCCCATATTGCATTGAACATTGCCCTCTGTGTAAACAGATACAAGAACAAGGAAAGACATATTTTTATGCAAGAGTAGAGTGATTTTTACTTTCTTACTACAGTATTGTATGTTTTATGAACTTAAAATCAGTGCCCATGCCTAAAGCACAAACCTCACCTAGCAATCCCTCAGGTGAGTTGGAAAACTATAATTCTGATCTTGCCAGCAATATGAGCACCTAGATGTTTATAGTTACTCAAGGATAGATTCTGCAGCAAGGAACAGAAAATACTGAGGCACAGTCTGAGATTCTGCAGTGAGTCAGTACCCAAATATGGTGAATTGTTCCTCATCCAAAAGGCCCAATAGATGCTGAGAGCATCACCAGAGAAGGTACATGTACTGACACTAACCATTCAAATATGTGCAGCTACATATTTTGCTGTTTTCCTTTTCACTATATGAGTGGACACTACCTGTCATGTTACCAGTAAGTCCTGGGTGCTGTGTCAGCTAATTAATGTAGGATGGTTCATGGGGAGGTTCCAGTCAAATACAGCCCCTCCCTCTGTGGGGTCTGGAATGGCCATGCCCCTGGAGATGCTTTATTGCGGTGTTCTGGCTAGAGCTCGAGAGACAGTCCATTTTGGTTTGTACATTGTAAAGAGATAGGCAGGAGCTTAAGATTTTATTTCTCAGGGCAGTCAGAAGAGCCAAGCAAGCCCAGCTTAGTGGTCCTGACCAGAGTCGGGAGGGTTTTTCCTCCAGTCTACTCACTAGCTGGTTGGACTTCACCTCAACATACCATCCACAATCTATCAGGCAAACAGAGAGGATGAATAGGACTCTCAAACAGTTCATTTGTGCCTAGGTGAACACTCACCAGAATGATTGGGCTGAACTGTTGCCCTGGGCTGAGTTCACCATCAACTCTCATCCAGCAACATCCACTGGATCAACACCATTCAAAGTGGTTTATGGACGACTACCATTGCCACCACTGCCACTTCCACTGTCAGTGTCGTCCCCGGCAGCTCAATCTACTGCCAGAGATATTCAACAACTGGACTCAGACCAAAGAGATGCTTCTTAAAGCAGGACTTTGAGCTAAGAAAGAAGGAGAGAAGGGTGGAGGAAGCAAGTCAGCCTAACTCCTCCTGTGTGGTTTAAATCATTCAGTGGAAAATTTCCCACTGCAGGGAGTTTTACTGCCACATGAGATTGTAAAAGGGGGAGGGGGGGACAGTGGTGCTTCCCCTCTTTTTCTGTCCACATGGAAACTAGCTACTCTTCTACCTGCCACTTGAATTTATTGATGTTAACTGTGTTATAATACAAATTAAAGTTCAGTGAGAGTGGGGGTAGGAGATGCATGGTATTTTTTGCACACGGTAGAGTTAGCTGACCAGCCTAGCTGATAACTCAGGCAACACTCTGAGACCATAGGAACTGTTGATCTGATTTGGTGCATTCACACTTGGCAATGATCTACTGCTGGGGCATGTTGGGGGCTAAGAGGGTGGCCATTTCTTGCTAAGCTATGTCTGCAGACTGTGACGGCCTGGAAGTAGCTCACTTTACCAGAGAATGATTGTTGGGTTTCAGGGGAAAATGGAGGAGTTTCTTTTCTTGGACTGGCTTCTGGTTTGTCACATAGCTGTAGAATGTGAATAAAGCTACAGCCCTTGACCTCCAAGCTTTGTGTTTTATTTGTAAATAGGGAATTTGGGTTAATAGTCTTTGTAAAAGATAATGGGTGCAGGAGGAAGTCTGGATAGTGAGTGCTGCCTGTGTTATTGGACACAGCTGTGGATTTTTTGCAATGAGTATGGTAGCACTGGAATGTGTTTTTCACTTTCTTTTCCACATGGCTGCTTAGTTTGCAGATGATGTCTTACAGATGTGTTGCCTGCTTTGACAAATAATTACCCCTGTTCCTATCCGCATGAAGCCATTAGACCTACACTGGTTGTTGCCAATATTTTATAGAATTCAATACAAGGCCTTATCTCTTATTCATAAAACTTTGTATAATAACAAGACGAATTGGATGGATACAACATTTTTCTTCCAAGTTTCAAAAAGAAATTTACGTTCCACAAACACTGGTCTCCTTGAAGCTCCCTCTCTAAAACTGTCCCGCCTCACTTCAACAAGACAACTTGCCTTCTCAATAGCCGGACCACTCTTATGGAATACCCTTACAACTGATCTGAGACTTGAATCATCCTCACAAACTTTTAAAAATAATCTAAAAACATGGCTTTTTCAAAAAGCATTTATAACATGATAAGAAGAATTAACACCTAATTCTAACTTATCTCTCTTTTTATTTCTCCTTCTCTGTTTCATTATTTTCTGTTTTATTTTCTATTACAATGTAACCTCTAATTTTTGTTATATGTAAACCAATGTGATGACTTTAGTTGAATGTCAGTATATAAAAAACAAACAAATAAATAAATAAATGAATTAGGACATCTTCATGGGTTCTACTAAGTCATCTCACAATCAGTTTTGTGCAATCACCTCCTATGAGAGTATCTAGGCATGTGCCAAGCCAGGATACAAGCAGTCATAAACTGCATTACCTCCAGGCATATTTCTTATATTGTTCAGAGAGTATAAAGGATAATGGCTAATATACTAACATCTGAGAATGTCATTGGTTGTTTTTCTCCTGCCATCACAAGAAGAGAATGAAGCATTTCCATAAAGATGATCATATAACGACTAAGACCTCTATTTCAATACAGAAAATTAGTCTGTAAGATCCTCAACCTCTCAAAAATCATCTGGATCTAACACCTTCATTTATTCAACAAGATCCTGACTTAATATTAAACCTACCTGCATATGGCATACCATTGCCTGCTGCATATTAAATGCGCCAGGCAATAGAAGTCAACAACTAAGACATCACAACCCGTGAGAGAGCTATATCCATCGCCAGCCTCGTACTATGGAACTCAATACCAATCAAAATAAGAACTCAACCAAACATCAAAACTTTCAAAAAAGATCTGAAAACTTGGCTTTTCACCAGAGCCTACTCAAACTCACTCAATTATCCACACTACCAGACTCCCACCCAACCCAACACCAAGAAGAAATCCACATCTTTCGATCAACATAATAACCTCTAAGTCAATGTGCAGCTGATAAATAAATAAATAAATAAATAAATAATATATTTCAGTACAAAAGATTAGCCAGTAAGATCTTCAACTTCTTAGACTAAAAAGTTAAGTAGTCAGGACCTTAATCAAACCTAAGGCTCTAGGGCCCATAGAGAGACAAAGTTTCTACCAACTATTGGCAAACAGCAGACCAAGAACTGAATGGACAAGAAGGCATACAACTTCAATGTTTATCCCAGGGAAATAGAGATCTTTTTTTCCTAATGTTGATGAACATTTCCTATGGGGAGCATTATAGAAAAAAAGACACTGCTTCAAAGCAGTAGATCTGGTGCTGCATCCACATTTCTGTTAATAGTACTGGTATGATACAAACACATAAGTGGACAGATGAGAAGTCAAATGGAATCTAAAAAACAGAATGAGGTGCCATGCCAGAGGCATCATAGAGGATTACTCACTCTTCTCAGAAGTTAATTATCATGCCATTTTTGAAGACATTGTTCAATAACTGGAAGCAAAAGTAAACTCAAATCCTGATAAAACAAACTGACTTTGTAAGAATAATGCATTGCTGTACCATAACAATTGTTTATAAGACTCTTTCTAATTTACATGCAAAATTAAGATATTGTATAGGGCATCAGTAGTGTCAGATCAAGAGGCCTAGGAAATAAACTCATGCAAAAACAATTTTAACATGGGCTTACAAAAAATTAATAGATACATTAAAAAGCCACTTTATAAGTGATGCAAAAAGGTTTTACATGCTTGCAGCATAAAATGTCAGAAATAGCTATTTACCTGCTATTCTCAAGCATAGAAATCCAATCGTGCAATGGCTAAATAACATGAGTATGGTACTTAACATGAGCTTGCTAAATAATATGAGCATAGTAAAAGATATTTGAACTGAACTGAAATAGTATGCATGGAAAATTGACTATGCTCAGTTATCTTTCCTCTTGACTCTTCCATCTGACTTCCAAGAAGTATAGTTTATTTTAGTTAGATTTTTTTAGTTCCCTTGATATACTGCCTTCTTATATCAAATCAAGTGATTTTACAAGTAAACCTGGCATACTGAGGTTGTTTGTCAGAGAAGAGGGAAGAAGTGGGAGACCTACTATAGCAAAATGAGGAGGTCAAAGAAGACCAGAGTTCTAGGACAGAAAACTGACATGAGTGCATATTTAGAACCATCTGTCTTATGTGTCAGTAAGAAACCTCAAAGATCACTGTGTGAGAGGACATGATTGGTGACAGAATGGATCATACAACAAGGAGATCTATGGAGGAATTTGGCTGCCCTGACTCAGAAAGGCACCAGCATCTGAACATTCCTCCCCCACCCCACACACCCAATGAAGACCATGTAGTGCAGGCACCACAAAAGTTTTATTGCATAGTCTGCTATTGCCTAAAAACTCACAGAAATAACTTTTGTATTCAAACCAAAACAACTGGTCAGCTCACAAAATCTTTTCAGATTCACACTGCTCTTCATTGAGGGGCGGATTTTAAAAGGAGCGCGAATAGCCTACTTTTGTTTGCGCTCCAGGCGCAAACAAAAGTACGCTGGATTTTAGTAGATACGCGCGGAGCCGCGCGTATCTGCTAAAAACCTGGATCGGCGCGCGCAAGGCTATGGATTTTGTATAGCCGGTGCGCGCCGAGCCGCGCAGCCTACCCCCGTTCCCTCCAAGGCCGCTCCGAAATCGGAGCGGCCTCGGAGGGAACTTTCCTTTGCCCTCCCCTCACCTTCCCCTCCCTTCCCCTACCTAACCCACCCGCCCGGCCCTGTCTAAACCCCCCCCTTACCTTTGTCGAGGGATTTACGCCTCCCTTTGGGAGGCGTAAATCCCCGCGCGTCAGCGGGCCTCCTGCGCGCCGGGACGCGACCTGGGGGCGGTTCCGGAGGGCGTGGCCACGCCCCGGGCCACCCCGGGCTGTAGCCACGCCCCCGGGCCCGCCCCCGGAACGCTCCCGACACGCCCCGAAAACGCCGCGCGGTTCGGGCCCGCCCCCCAACACGCCCCCTCCGAAAACCCGGGACTTACGCGAGTCCCGGGGCTCTGCGCGCGCCGGTAGGCCTATGTAAAATAGGCTTACCGGCGCGCAGGGCCCTGCTCGCGTAAATCCGCCCGGTTTTGGGCGGATTTACGCAAGCAGGGCTCTGAAAATCCGCCCCTGAATGTCTGCAGTGGTCTTTAGCCATACTAACAATGTCAGTGACAGCAAAGATATAAGATATGCCATACTGGGTCAGACCAAAGGTCCATCAAGCCCAATATCCTGTCTCCAACAGTGGCCAATCCAAGCCACAAGTACCTGGCAAGTACCCAAACATTAAATAGATCTCATGCTCCTAATGCCAGCAAAAGCAGAGGCTATTACCTATTGATTAATAACAGTCCATGGACTTCTCCAGGAACTTATCCAAACCTTTTTTACACCCAGCTACACTAGTTACCTTAACCACATCCTCTGGCAACAAATTCCAGAGCTTGATTGTGCATTGAATGAACCCAATAATGTGCATTGTAAAGGCTTCTGGCATAGCTCACTATTTTTAGCATGCATACCAGGTCCTTAGTAGTCAGAGTTTATCATCTAGGCCCTCAAATGTAATAAAGAGCTGCACTGAAAAATCTTTGATATATGTTCAAAGATGTCATAATCAATTATAGCATGAAATGTTTGCTTACTGTGCCATTTTGCTATAAGAGAATGCCCACGGCATCACAACTTCCTGGAGAAACAACAGTACCCAAGTTAGCTTTAACTTCCTCCAACACAGCCCTCCTCACACTGCAAGAGTCCTGGATATAAGCATTTTTAGATAGGAATTGATATTGGTGAAGATGGGTGAAAAAATATAACACTGAATTAAAGCTAATACTATCATTATAAAAATGCGTTTAATATTTAATAAAAACATTTATGTTTTTAACTTGCATCATACTTTTTTAAAATCTCACTAATATCCAGGTCTAAATGAAGATGTGAGTCCACTGAAGACATGAATGTGGTTGATTAAGGACTTTCTGCGATCTTCCATTCACTTCATAACTCGCTAATCAGCACTCATCTGGTGGGAGTTTACCATCCTTTCTCCTCCTGGGTTTCGCATTTTCATCTAGAAACGTTTCAAGTCAGCCAACATCAACAGCCAAGCATCTGTGCAGAGGTTTAGGAGTTCTGGCTGGGATGGAGGTGTAGGGTCCCCTCATCGAAAGGGTGATCACCTTTCCTTGCACACCTTCCCTCCATTTGTTCACCTCACCTCTTAGGTCTACAGTTTTCCTTTTTAATGTTCTCTATTTTTACAGTGGGGTTTTTATCTCCTTATTCTATGCCAGTGATGGAAAACTCCAGCCTTTGAGTGCCACAAACAGGTTAGGTTTTCAGGATATCCACAATGAATATGCAACAGATAGATTTGCATACAATGGTGGCAGTGCATGCAAATCTTTCTCATGCATATTTATTGTAGATTGTTAGGGTTTGTGGGTATGTGGACCCTTGGCCCGAGATGCGAGTTGATACCACCTGTGGGGAGGAGCGAGGTCAGGCACAGCAGGGAGCTCTGGGTAAGACTATGGAGAGGTCCTGAGGAGTCAGGAGGAATTCCCCAGTAGATAGGCTGGAGATAATACCTGGACAGAGACCCCTGAGGGGGAAGGCACCAGGCCGGCAGCAGAGCGGGAGGTGCGAGACTGATGTGCAGGAGGTGTTCCGGAGAGGCAACCCCAAGGGACGGAGCAAAGGAGCAAAGGAGGTGCAGATATTAGGGATGTGAATCGTTTTTTGACGATTTAAAATATCGTCCGATATATTTTAAATCGTCAAAAATCGTTAGAGGCAATATATAATAGGAATTCCCCCGATTTATCATCAAAAATCGTAAATCGGGGGAAGGGGGAGGGGAAAGGGGAGGGCGGGAAAACCGGCACACTAAAACAACCCTAAAACCCACCCTAACCCTTTAAAATAAATCCCCCACCCTCCCGAATCCCCCCAAATGTCTTAAATTACCTGGGGTCCAGTGGGGGGTCCCGGTGTGATCTTCCACTCTCGGGCCAGTGCGGGTTGATAGAAATGGTGCCGGCGCTACCTTTACCCTGTCATGTGACAGGGCAAAGGTAGCGCCGGGGCCATTTTGGTTCCTGTCCCCCGACATCACGAGCGTAGGAGATCGCTCCCGGACCCCCGCTGGACCCCCAGGGACTTTTGGCCAGCTTGGGGGGGCCTCCTGACCCCCACAAGACTTGCCAAAAGTCCAGCATGGCCCGAGAGTGGAAGATCACACCGGGACCCCCCCACTGGACCCCAGGTAATTTAAGACATTTTGGGGGGGGTTCGGGAGGGTGGGGGATTTATTTTAAAGGGTCGGGGTGGGTTTTAGGGTTGTTTTAGTGTGCCAGTTTTCCTGCCCTCCCCCGATTTATGATTTACACGATATTTAAAAAAACAAAACCGCGACGATCCGATTCCCTCCCCCCCCAGCCAAAATCGATCGTTAAGACGATCTATCACATGATTCACATCTCTAGCAGATATAGTGACGTAGGTCAAACTGTGGAGCAGGGAAGCCCAAGACAGGTCTCCAGTTATGACATATGCTGAAACCCGAGGAGCAGGCAGTACTGACAGTCTCTGTATGGTACGGAAGCACTGCCCCAAGAAGCGGGGAAGTGCTGGTCGTCTTTGTAGCACGTAAGCGCTAGCCCGAGGAGCAGGGAAGCCCGGACAGTCACAGTGTAGCACAAGAGCACTGCCCAAGGAGTGGAGAGGTGCTGACAGTCTCTTGAATAGCACGTAGGCACAACCCCGAGGAGTGGGGAAGCACTGAAGTAGAACTCCTGAGTGGTAAAAGTATTCCAGGGGGCAGCTCCGAGGCGCGGGGGAGGCCAGGAGACCAATTCCCTGTAGGGTGTGCACACTGGCCCCTGAGGAGCGGGTACCAGACAGAGTCCAAAGTCCAATTGAGTCCAAAAGCGTAGCCACAGGAACACGGAGGCAGGAGCTAGTAGAGACGTGCGGAACTTGTTGCCAACTCGGCTAGCTGAGGGTGAAGGTGGTGCTCAAGTACCTTGATCCGATGACATCATCAATTAGGGACGCCCCCGAGGTTCCCGCCGAAGAGGCTTCAAAGGAGGGCCCGGTGGCATGTGCACGCACCAAGGAAGGCCCAAAGTTGACATGGGTGGCGGCGGGATCTTGGCTGCCATGAGAAGACATGGGGAAACGCGATGGTGGAGATTAGCCTGCGGGTGCAAGCAGACCCGGGAGGGCAGGAGAACGTGAAGAAGGTAAGTAGACACGATCGGAGCTGTCTGTGACCGATGGGCATAACAGTAGATATCCTGAAAATCTGGCTTGTTTTTGGCACTTGAGGATTGGAGTTCACCATCCCTGCTCTATGCCATCCTAAGATTAGTTTATTCTGAATCCTTGCACATCATTAGAGGTGATCTAGGAGTATAGAGAAGGCTTGTATTGTGTTTGGTGCTGAAGTTCTTTTGATGGTGAATCAATGCCAGTAGGACTTATCTGGACAATTTCCTTCGATTTCTTGAGAAGGAGGTGTCGTCTTGGGCATTTTCTTGAAGTGTAATTGATAGGTAGGTAGCCTGAGCACATAGTTGTAGTCACTCTTACAATATAAAAATGCAAAATTCAGGTTAGTTGGATGTATCACATTTATACCCAGTCTGACAATTTTCTAGATTTTTTTTCTGATTAGTGTTTTTGATTGTATCACAGGTTTGTAGTCCAATACAGTAAACCGTATACTTTCCAAAACTGCTTAATTTACTGATTTTTACAAAGGAAATAAAATAATTGATCATTAAAATACCTGAACGATATTAATAATACACAAGAAAATTGTTTTCAATAGATAGGAAGTTCTAGAACAAAAGGCCATAATTTAAGATTTTAAGGAGGTAGGCTCAGAAACAATGTCAAGAAATATTGTCTCATGAGAAAGGTAGTGGATGCATGGAACGCTCTCCCAGAATAGATGGCAGAGGCTAAAACAGTAACAGATTTCAAGAAGGCATGAGATTAGCACAGAGGCTTCATAGTTACAAAAAAAGTGAAGAGATAGTGGAAGCACGATAAAGAGGCACATATTTAAAGTGCCCTCTTCAAACGATTCAGCAATAAAGGAACAATTTTATAACATCACGCGTTAGCCTCCAAATATGTGCATAAGTTACACCAGTTTTCAAAGTGGACTTAAGCACATAAATCCACTTGGAAAATTATCGCACTGAACTTATCTGCACACATTCATAACTGCTAAAATGCGTGCAGAAACTTTTCCTAGAAGTATGTGCACATACTTTTGGAAATCCAAAAGTATGCATATAAGTCCAAACCCTTTACAGCGCCATACCTGGGAACACCTCAACTCATTCCAGTCAAACTTACATACATGTTATACATGCTTATCCACATACCAGGCAAGCAATTGTGTATGTAAATCCCCCCCCCCCCCCGTCTAGTGGAGGGTCCCTGATGCAGGGACTGCAGCAAAGTCCCAGGGCTGTCTTTACTCACCTGGATCTCTAACTCTCTCCTGCACCAAATGTCAGCCTTGGGGACCAGGATTCTCCTGCAGGGAGGAGGCCTAAGCCTCTGGGGCCCAAGATGTTGTGATGCAGTAACTAGGCTGCACAGTTACTCTTAATCTTTACTCAGTACTCACAGTAGGGGGGGGGGGGGGAATCTAATGATCCAAAAGTGCACACTTAAATGAAAACTCAGTCTAAGGTTGGTGTTCATAAAATTTCATTTAAGCTTAAAACATGATATCCAGGCTTTGATTCCAAAATTAATAAGTACGAGGAGAAAAGCACAAATCCATGGTGGCTCTATTGATGACCCTCTTTCTCAAACTGGGTTCTGATCCAAAATTCCTTCCCCTGTAAGGGTAGCTCAGTTCTCCTCCAGTTCCAACATTCATCAGGGGTAATGGAAAATATTTTCCCTCTGCTTCAAAAATAGATTCAATTTCTAAATACTTTTCAGAACTCTCAATCCTTGCTATTAATTGGGTGCATGATGCAAAACAGGGACCCAGACCCTTCCTTCCTTCCAGGGGATCTTCCTTCTCAGTCAGGAGCTGAACCAAAATATCAAAAAATCTACAAATTTTAATCTACTCAAAAACTTTTAGTCTACAAACCACTTGACTAGGCCTTGAGGACCTACTCAAAATCCTCCTCAAAGCATTTCTTTCCACTGTGAGATCCAGGGTTAATCTGTTCACTGCAGCACCAACCCGCTGACTGCTGCATGTGTCCAAAGGCAATTTATACCACTGAGACCCATCCCAAAAAGAGGATGCCCCAAAAGTTGGGGACGTGCAGAATATGCAAAAAGCCTATCTCAAAATCCCAAGATGACCACTGGGAAAATATTTGTATGGGTTCTAATCCCTGCTACATGTAAAAGGCCATTTTTGCGCATAAATCACTGTCTTCTTCCTGAAGTCTCTTAGAAAATTATTTGCTAAGTGTTTCGGCTACAGTTGAGATGACCACAACTGAACTCTCCAGTACAGAAGCAGGAATCAGGGAGACAACCAGATCAAGACTCTCTGGTTCAGGATCTGGAATCACTGAGATTACTGGAACAGGGCCAGATTGATTCTCTGGTGTGGGAACTGAAGTCGCAGAGGGCCACAGCCAGATTCTCCAGTCCAGAAACAGGAGCTGGAGCTGCACGGACAGCTTGATTCAGATTCACCAGTACATGAACAAGAGCTACAGCTGCACAGACAGCAGGTGCCAGATACAGTGGCATACGTGTATATACACTGGAGCTATAGAGACAGCCGGATCCGGATTTACTGGCAAATAAAAAAGATACTGGAGCTGTAGGGATAGCCAATGCTGCCTTCACCAGTGCAGGAACAGGCACTGGAGCTGTAGTGACATCTGGAGATGGATTCATGGATGCACGAACAGGAGCTGAAGCTGCAAAGATAGCCAGGGTTGGATTCACTGGTGCAAGAACAGACACTGGGATTGAAGAAACAGCTGGAGCTTGAGCAGCAGGTAAAGGAACTGGAACTGAAGCTATAAAGACAGCCGGCACTGACTTCATCACTGAATGAACAGGCACTGGAGCTGCAGAGGCAACAGCCCTGACTTCACAGGTGCAGGAACTAGAGACACATAAGGAAAGCACCCACTCTGGGTGCAAATCCAGATGATGCAAAAATCAAAGACTGGTTGCATAGGTGGAAATGTACTTAGATCAGGCCTCCCAAAAGCTTGAGCCAAGGCCTCCAGAAATTTGAGGCAGTCTTCAAAAAGAAGACTGTTACATTCTAGCAAAGGGCAAGCCCAGCTTAGAGCCTACACAGGTTGTACACTTCCAGCACAGCTTGACAGAAGCTGCACTGGACTTCGCTGGGAGCATGTAAGGGCTGACCCCACTCCCGGCAGGGATTTTTTTGACCATGGGAAGTGAGAGGAAGGGCTGGGGGGGATGGTGCGGGGGGGGGGGGTGTGAGAAGTGCCTGGTGAGGGGGAAGAGGGAAAGTGCCTGGCCTCACTGGTTTCTGCCTGAACAAGGGGGCTTGTCAGGAGAGGGGGTACACACAATGGCTCCATTATATTTAAAGATGTGGGGTGGGGGATACAAGGCTCGATAGGGCAACTTGTATGTTAGGTGGTGGAGACCAAAAATCCGGCCATAGGCCCCTTTAATTTTTGTTTTATTATGGAGGCAAAAGCGCTACTTACCTGAATATCTTTTGAAAATATCTGAGTAATTAACAAGTTATCTGGCCATACAAGGCCGGGTCTATTATGTGACTAGGTTCTTCCAGAGTGTCTTCAGGCTCGAAAGAGCAGGACAGGGCATCTGCCCAGAGATTCTTGTTGGCTGGACGATAGCGAAGTTCAAAATCGAACCTGGAAAAGAAGAAAGCCCATTGAGCTTGGCAGGCATTGAGACGTTGGGCTTGACTCAAATGTTTCAGATTCTTATGATCAGTGAACACAGTGAATTTGTGTTGTGCGCCCTCTAGCCACAGGCGCCATTCTTCAAAAGCCAATTTTATAGCGAGTAACTCACGATCTCCTACGCTGTAACTTTGCTCCGCAGAAGAAAATTTACGGGAGTAAAAGGAGCATGGAACTATAGTACCAGAAGCGGTGCGTTGACTCAGGACTACCCCAGCCCCAATGGTGGAGGCCATCAACTTCCACTAGGAATGGACGATTTGGGTCGGAATGATGCAAGCAGGACCCTTTCTGGAAGGCTTCTTTGAGGTGATGGAAGGCTGCGACGGCCTCCGGAGTCCAATTTCGTGTATCTTGACCTTTGCGAGTTAAGGCCATCAGAGGAGCAGCCAGAGTAGACTAGTGTGGGATGAAGTGACGACAGTAGTTGAGGAATCCCAGGAAGCGCTGGAGAGCCTTGAGACCCACAGGCTGTGGCCAATCCCGGATTCCTTTTAACTTGGCTGGGTCCATGGAAAACCCTTGTTGGTAGATAATATAACTGAGGAAAGGTAGGCTGGATTTCTTGAACAAGCATTTGACCAATTTTGCAAACATATGGATCTCACGAAGGCGTTGAAGGATGGTTCAGACATCAGTGCGATGGGTGTCGAGGTCTTTGGAAAAGACAAGGATATCATCCAGGTAAGCCATGACTTTGGTGAACAGCATATCTCTAAAAATTTCGTTCATCATTCATTGGAATACTGCGGGCGCATTTCAGAGGCCAAAGGACATCACCAGGTATTTGTAGTGCCCATCCCGGGTGTTAAAGGCAGTTTTCCAAATGTCGTCGGAACGGATTCTTACCAGATTATACGCTCCGCGTAGATCTAGCTTTGTAAATATAGATGCACCCTGAAGACGATCGAATAGTTCGGAAATTAATGGCAAGGGATACTTATCCATATGGGTGATGGCGTTTAGGCCGTGGTAGTCAATACACGGCCTAAGTGACCCATCTTTCTTGGTCACAAAAAAGAATCCCGCCCCAGCAGGAGAAGTAGAGGGGCGGATGAATCCCTTCGCAAGATTTTCTTGGATGTGTTCCGTCATAGCCCTCGTCTCAGGGAGAGACAGGGGGTAGGTGCATCCTTGAGGAGGCATGTTCCCTGGAAGGAGATCGATAGGACAATCAAACCTTCGAAGAGGCGGAGGAAGATCTGCTTTTTGCTTGGAGAACATGTCCTCAAAGTCTGTGTAAGGGGCAGGTATGCCAGAATATGTGACAGCCAGAGGAACCACGGATGGGGTTTTCACTTTCTGGAGACAGGTCTGGTAGCAAGTGGGACCCCACTCCACCAGTTGCAAAGAACCCCAGTTGAATTGGGGAGAATGCTTCTGTAGCCAAGGGAGTCCAAGAACTACTGGATGGATGGATTTCTCCAATACTAATAATTCGAGTTCCTCAGTGTGTAAGACAACAGTACGTAGCTGGACAGGTTCCATAATAAGGGAAATTCGGCCGGGTAGCGGCTCTCCATAAATAGATGCGATACATAAGGAGGTTTCAAGCGAGCGGGTTTTTATACCCAAGAGCTGAACAAGGTCCTTGAGAATGAAATTACCTCCTGCTCCAGAATCTACCAGAGCAAGAACCAGAAAGGACCGGGAATCCCAGATTAGGGTAATTGGTAGAGATAACTGAAGGGCCGGAGAGGTTGCACCCAAGTTCAAGACCCCTACTGAACTCGGGCCGGGAAGTTTCCTGGACGGAGAGGGCATGTCTGTAGATGGTGGCCAGGTGCTCCGCAATACAGACACAGACCGGTTTGTCTCTGCCGGAGGCACTCTTCTGGTGTCAGCCACCCATGACCCAACTGCATGGGCTCTTCCATCTTAGCCACCATAGTATCCCAGCTTGGGGCAGGGTTGGTGGTTGGTGGCGAATGGAATCGAACCTGAGAAGGCTTCTTGGGCATCTGACTCTCCCGGTGACACTCTTGGAGACGGTGGTCGATTTGGCCTGCCAAGTCTATAAGGTCTTCAAGAGAGGAAGGAAGCTCCCTTGCAGCCAACTCATCCTTCAGCTGCAAGGAGAGTCCATCTAGGTAGATAGCTCAGAGGCAGTCTTCTTGCCAAGCGAGCTCGGTAGCCAAAGTTCGAATCTCAATGGTATAGTCGAAGAGACTTCTTTGACCTTGACGGAGATGTAGTAAGTTGGTGCTTGCCACGGCATACCGCTCAGGATCATCCAAGGTCCGTCAGAACACTGCCACAAACTGAGTCAATTCCTTTAATAAGGAATCCAAGTGTTTCCACAGGGGGAAGCCCAAGCCAATGCCTTCCCCTTGAGGAGGAATAAGATGAAGGTGATTTTAGTCAATTCGTCTGGAAGATGGAGGGCTGCAGAGCGAATTGCACATAACATTGGTTAATAATCCCTTTGCAGAGTCTGGAGTCACCATTGCAGCGTGGGGGCACTGGGAGGGCCAACTAGTCTCGAGGCATCGATGGAGATGGCTGTGGATGAGGAGGAGCTGGAATAGAAACTGGATTATTGGTGAGGGCATCAAACCGGGCATAAAGACGATCCATGGAGGAGGCCAAAGCCTCGGGAAACTTCTTGTACCTTGGATGTCAGGCCTGGGATGGCCTGGAGGGCACGCGGCTCCACTGAGTCCATGGCCTTTGCAACCTGTTGCGTCGGAGGTGGACCCTTGGGCTGAGGTGGGGTTGACGCAACCCACAGGCGAGAACCCTAGGGTCCCCACCTTCAGCAGGGGGGGCTGATAGGCACAGGCCACTGGAGCTTCACCTATACCAGCCCTTGTTCCCCGCGGGTTGAGCCATTGGTTGCCGGGGCCGGCAGGATATAGGTGGGCCTCAAATGGCAAGAGAGATTGGTGCAGCCCAGTAACAGCAGGCGATGGATGGTGTAGTCCTACTCTGGACTGAATAAGGTACTGGAACTCGGGTGGCAATGGAACAGGCTGACTGAGGGCGCTCGAGCAAAGGTAGGCCGAAGCCTAAAAAGTCCACGTCCAGGGAATAGGCTTGGAGAGGCATCAAATGACAGGCTTGGATCTGGGCTGGCGGCAATGTGAAGGTTGTGGCAAGTGATGCTGAGATCTGATCACAGAGAAGTCAATAGGGTTGGTCAATTGAAGTAATGGTCAGGGTCTGGAGAAAGGCTGTAGCGTAGTCAGACGTAGTGGAGGTCTGGGTCTGGAGATAGGCTGGAGCATAGTCAGGCGTAGCGAAGTCCGTGCAATCAATCCAAAGCATAGGCAAGGTAGGAACGAAGAGAACAGGAACCAGGAACAACAAGGAACGGGAATGAAGGGTAGAGACAAATCTCTAGCAGCAACGAGTACTCGAGTAGCGAGGAGACCTGTTGCAAAGGCAATGCTATGGAGTGCAGCCTGAGCTTAAATACAATGAAGTGTTTGACGTCATCATCCAGAACCGCGGTCAGGTTCCCACCGCGGGCCCTTCATAAGGATCAGCAATGCGCACGCTCCTAGGGAGGGGCACAGCGCAGGTAGTGGCAACTCTCCGTGGACCACGCAGGGAGGCCCGACGAGCAATGGTATCCTGACCTGAAACGCTGGGGACTATGGCGGAACCGGAGGCACCGGGGGAGGCCCGAGGTCGGAGCTGGTGGCCCACTGCCTCTAGCGAGAAGGAACCAGAAGCTGGAGTCCTTGTAAGAAAGTGAGGGGGCTGTGCTGTGGGTCTGCCACGGATGGCATACGCAACATTATCTACAAATAATAAGAGATATCATTGGTAGGGGGTTGCTTGCTCTAGGATTAAGGTTAATTCCATAACCCAAGGAGTTAGAGTACAGTACTCAGTGGCTTTAATGTCAGACATAACATTCAGAACATGTAAAAGGTCTCTCCTATGCGTGTTTTCTGTTCTGCCTATATTTCTTCCTTCTTACTGAGGGGATTTTATGGACAAAAAAACCCCATATAACCAATTAACAAACAGGGTGGAAGAAACAGGCTTGGATTGCAGAGTGTTAGAACAAGGTGAAGAACCATGAAACAGGTGTAGTGGAAGGAGAAACCTGTATTTTTTTTCTTTGTTCATACCTTTTTCTGGGGACAAAACACCCCAGTGTAAACAAAAAAACAAACAAGGAAGGAGAACCAGGCTAGGATTGTAGAAAGGCAGAACAAAACAAAGAAGTAGAAAAGAGTGGGGTGGGAAAGGAAATGTGTAGGTTTTTTTTTCTTTTTCTACATTTTTTGGGGGAAGAAAACAAACACCCCAACATAGAGGCACCAAAACTCCCATGTTGGTACATAATAGGCATGGCAAATAGGCAGAGTGCTAGCAGTTAAACCTCCAAGGTGGTATAAGTGTTGCGACCGTCGCTGCCCAACGGCTTCACTCCGCCTACCTTTCCTTTCTTGCGGCTCCTCCTGCTGTTGACGGACGCCTGGCTGCCGCGGCGTCTGCCTGCCGTCCTCGGACCGGCTTGGGCGCTGCCTCCCGCCATGTTCATCAGGTACCTTAGGGCGCGCGCCCCGCACGGCCCTCATTCTTATTTCCTCATTGGCGCGTTCCTCAGGGGCGTCCCCCTGTGATGATGTCACGCTGCCCGGATATTTAAGCCTACACTTTATTGCTAGCAGTTGAGTTAGCAAGGGGAATCTTACAGATGGGATTCGCTCTCCATACCCAGCTACTCTGCCTTCCAACTCCATTGGACTCTTTCTGCTAACGGGGTACACGCTCCTTGGGGGCCTCTTTGCTTCTTTCAGGTCGCTGTCAGGTAACTGGTACTCACTCCTCGAGGGCCCATGTTCCCTGACCCACTGCCTGCATCTATCTCCTTCTTCTACTTGGAAGAATTCGCTACAGACATCATCAGTGAGTACTACTACCTTCCACTCCTCAGAGCTGTCTCCCTGGAACCAGGAACTCGCTCCTCGAGGGCCTGCCTCTGTTCCAGCGCCAGTGCCATCTCTTACATGGAACCGCTGTGTGAGTACTTTGCCAACAAGTCTCTCTGCCTCCAGGGATCTGGTACTCGCTCCTCGAGGGCCAGCTCTCCCTATCTCAGGGCTTCTCCGTATTTTGGACTCTGTAAATGTTCTATTGTACTCACTATCTCAGTTCTCTCCACTACAGCACTGCTACCGGAGGAATTGCTGTTCCAGCACCCTGGGGAATACTAGCCCAGTCGGGCTACATCTTCTACTCACCACTGCCACCTCTGGTGGTTTCATAAACTGTCTAAATACGGATCAATCTGTGTTGGTGTGTCCAAGAGCTGAGCCTGACCTGTGGCCCCCTCACGGGACTTCCCCCGTGGGCATGGTCAGCTGCCACAGTGTCCAAGGGTCCACCCAAACCTCACTAACTATAACAATAAGGGACAAGGCAGGTAGGCAGAACAGTAACAGTAAAGTCCCTAAGGAAGTACATATGAGACAAGGCAGGTAGCCATGTAGCTGCAAGACTAAGATGATATAAGCAAGATACACTGAAGGCAGAGCAGTAACCACAAGACCCTTAAGATGGTACATCTGAGGCATGGTATAAAGGAATAAAGGTAGCAGCAAGACCTCTAAGGTGAAGTAAATGGAAAGATCCCTAATATAGCACATTTGGAGCATGGCAGATGGTTAAGAACATAAGAACATGCCATACTGGGTCAGACCAAGGGTCCATCAAGCCCAGCATCCTGTTTCCAACAGTAGCCAATCCATGCCATAAGAACCTGGCAAGTACCCCAAAACTAAGTATATTCCATGTTACTGTTGCTAGTAATAGCAGTGGCTATTTTCTAAGTCAACTTAATAAATAGCAGGTCATGGACTTCTCCTCCAATAACGTATCCAATCCTTTTTTAAACTCAGCTACACTAACTGCACTAACCACAACCTCTGGCAACAAATTCCAGTGTTTAATTGTGCGTTGATTGAAAAAGAACTTTCTACAATTAGTTTTAAATGTGCCACATGCTAACTTCATGGAGTGCCCCCTAGTCTTTCTATTATCCGAAAGAGTAAATAACCGAAAGAGTAAATAACCAATTCACTTTCACCTGTACTAGACCTCATAGGGGAGCTGTTCCTTTCCCTTTATCATTTTGGTTGCCCTTCTCTGTACCTTCCCCATCACAACTATATCTTTTTTGAGATGCGGCAATCAAAATTGTACACATTATTCAAGGTGTGGTCTCACCATGGAGCGATACAGAGGCATTATGACATTTTCCGTTTTATTCACCATTCCCTTTCTAATAATTCCCAACATTCTGTTTGCTTTTTGGACTGCCGCAGCACACTGAACTGATGATTTCAATGTGTTATCCACTATGATGCCTAGATCTCTTTCTTGGGTGGTACCTCCTAATATGCAACCTAACTATGTGTAACTATAGCATGCGTTATTTTTCCTTATATGCATCACCTTGTACTTTTCCACATTAAATTTCATCTGCCATTTCGATGCCCAATTTTCCAGTCTCACAAGGTCTTCCTGCAATTTATCAGAATCTGCTTGTGATTTAACTACTCTGAACAATTTTGTATCATTTGCAAATTTGATTACCTCACTCGTTGTATTTCTTTCCAGATCATTTATAAATATATTGAAAAGTAAGGGTCCCATAATAGATCCCTGAGGCACTCCACTGCCCACTCCCTTCCAATGAGAAAATTGTCCATTTAATCCTACTCTCTGTTTCCTGTCTTTTAGCTAGTTTGTAATCCACGAAAGGACATCGCCACCTATCCTATGACTTTTTACTTTTCCTAGAAGCCTCTCATGAGGTACTTTGTCAAATGCCTTCTGAAAATCAAAATACACTACATCTACTGGTTCACCTTTATCTACATGTTTATTAACTCCTTCAAAAAAGTGAAGCAGATTTGTGAGGCAAGACTTGCCTTGGGTAAAGCCAGGCTGACTTTGTTCCATTAAACCATGTCTTTTTATATGTTCTGTGATTTTGATATTTAGAACACTTTCCACTATTTTTCCTGGCACTGAAGTCAGGCTAACTGGTCTGTAGTTTCCCGGATCGCCCCTGGAGTCCTTTTTAAATAGTGGGGTTATATTAGCCACCCTCCTGTCTTCAGGTACAATGGATGATTTTAATGATAGGTTACAAATTTTTACTAATAGGTCTGAAATTTCATTTTTTAGTTCCTTCAGAACCCTGGGGTGTATAACATCCAGTCCAGGAGATTTACTACTCTTCAGTTTGTCAATCAGGCCTACAACATCTTCTAGGTTCACCTTGATTTGGTTCAGTCCATTTGAATCATTACCCATGAAAACGTTCTCCAGTATGGGTACCTCCCCAACATCCTCTTCAGTAAACACCGAAGCAAAGAAATCCTTTAATCTTTCCGCAATGGCCTTACTCTAAGTGCCCCTTTAACCCCTCAATCATCTAATGGTCCAACTGAGTCCCTCACAAGCTTTCTGTATCGGATATATTTTAAAAAGTTTTTAACTATGAGTTTTTGCCTCTACAGCCAACTTCTTTTCAAATTCTCTCTTAGCCTGTCTTATCAATGTCTTACATTTAACTTGCCAACACTTATGCATTATCCTATTTTCTTCTGTTGGATCCTTCTTCCAATTTTTGAATGATCTTCTGGATAAAATAGCTTCCTTCACCTCCCCTTTTAACCATGCCGGTAATCGTTTTGCCTTCTTTCCACCTTTCTTAATGTGTGGAATACATCTGGGACTGTGCTTCTAGGATGGTATATTTTAACAATTACCAAGCCTCTTACACACTTTTTACCTTTGTAGCTGCTCCTATTTTTCTCATTTTATCAAAGTTTCCCTTTTGAAAGTTTAGCATGAGAGCCGTGGATTTGCTTACTGTCCCCCTTCCAGTCATTAATTCGAATTTGATCATATCATGATCGCTATTGCCAAGTGGCCCACCACTGTTACCTCTCTCACCCAAATCCTGTGCTCCACTGAAATTAGATCTAAAATTGCTCTCTCTCTTGTCGGTTCCTGAACCAATTGCTCCATAAAACTGTAATTTATTCCATCCAGGTACTTTAGCATGTCCAGATGATACATTTACTCAGTCAATATTGGGGTAATTGAAATCTCCCATTATTACCGCACTACCAATTTGGTTAGATTCCCTAATTTCTCTTAGCATTTCACAGTCCATCTCATCATCTTGATCAGGTGGATGGTAGTATACTCCTATCACTATATTCTTTCCCAACACACAAGGGATTTCTACCCATAAAGATTTGATTGGGCATTTAGTCTCATGCAGGATGTTTATCCTGTTGGACTCTATGCCATCCCGGACATAAAGCGCTACATCGCTTCTCGGTTGCTCCTCTCTGTCATTATGATATAATTTGTACGCCGGTATATCACTGTCCCATGATTGTCTTCCTTCCACCATGTCTCTGAGATGCCAATTACGTCTATGTCATCATTCACTGCTATACATTCTAATTTTCCCATCTTATTTCTTAGACTTAGGTTAGAGGAGTAGCAGTAAGACCCCTAAGGTGCTGCTGCCTGCACCTGTTCTAAAGGAGTGCATGCCATAATGATCTGCATGTAAACCTACTACCATCAGGGTCTTTCAAAAAACTGCCACAAATTGGAACCGGCTGAGGGGGAGAAGGCCATTATGTACCAGGAAGTTGTTGCACTGGAGGTGGATTCCAGGGCCGAGATGGGGTTGACGCATCCCCCAGGTAGGGACCTACGTGTCCCCACCATCGACAGGCAGAGTGGGCTGATGGACAGAGGCCAGATCGAGCTTCACCAATACTAGCTCTCGTTCCCCGTGGGTTGAGCCTTTGCATGCTGGGGCCAGCTGGACTTAGGTGGGCTTCTGTATGTAGTCGACGCAGAGATCGGGTTCAGCCCAGACACAGCAGGTGAGAGATGGCACAGTCTTACGCTGGACAAGGTAGTGTCTTGGAGACTCGGACATCAAAGGAATAGAGACAGACAGGGGACACCCGAGCAAGAGCAGGCCAAAGCCTGAATAGACCAAGTCCAGGGAGTAAGCTGGAGAGGCATCGAGGTACAGGTTTGAGTCAGGGCTGGCGGCAATCCAGAGGCAATGGCAAGCAAGGCTGAGGTCTGATCATGGAGAGAGTCAAGCATAGTTAAACATTGCTGAGGTAAGGGTCTGGAGAGAGGCAACGACGTAGTCAGGCAAAGCAGAGGTTTGGGTCTGGAGATAGGCAATAGCGTAGTCAGTCGAAGCAGAGGTCTGGGTCTGGAGATAGGCAATAGAGTAGTCAGGTGAGGCAGAGATCTGGGTCTGGAGATAGGCAATAGTGTAATCAGGCAAGGCAGAGGTCTGGGTCTGGAAATAGGCAGTAGCGTAGTCAGGCGAAGCAGGGTTCCGGGCTTGGAGAGAGTCAATGGTGTGGTCAGGTGAAGCAGAGTCAAGTCCGTGTATGAGGTATGGAGCAAGGACAGGAGCAAGGAGACAGGAACCAGGAACAAATGAGGAACAGGAACGCAGGAGTGAGACAAATCTCTAGGAAGCAACGAGTACTCAACCAGCGAGGAGACCTGTTGCAAAGGCAACGCTAGGGAGCAGAGCCTGTGGTTAAATACTGTAGCTCTGTTGATGTAATCATCCGGGCTGCAGCTGGGTTTCCGCTGCAGTCCCTACTTAAACCTTGGTGATGCACGTTGCACAGAGTACCAGCGTCTCTCCGCGGGCCACACCATTTTTTAAGATTGCGCCAGCCATCCATTGCTCCTACCATGTGACAGAGGCCGGCCAATGGCACCAATAGCCCCTGTCATATGGTAAGGGCAAATGGCCACCACACCATTTTATTTACTGGCAGCTGACAGCCCGAGAGCGGGAGATCACTCTTGGGACCCCCGCTGGACCACCAGGGACTTTAGTAAAGTCTTGGGGGGGTCGGGAGGGTGGGGGATTGTAATTAATTAAATCTTAAGGGTTGGGGTGTTTTGTTTTTTTCCATTCGAGACAGCCAAAGAAAAATCGGCCTAAATCGTGGGAAATGAAATTTCCCGTGTCGGGCCGATAGCAAAGGCCGAACTGAAAGGTTCGGCCGAATCACATCTCTAGTGGATAACACATTGAAATCGTCGGTTCAGTGTGCTGCGGCAGTCAAAAATGCAAACAGAATGTTGGGAATTATTAGAAAGGGAATGGTGAATAAAACAGAAAATGTCATAATGCCTCTGTATCGCTCCATGGTGAGACTGCACCTTGAATACTGTGTACAATTCTGGTCGCCGCATCTCAAAAAAGATATAGTTGCGATGGAGAAGGTACAGAGAAGGGCGACCAAAATGATAAAGTGGATGGAACAGCTCCCCTATAAGGAAAGACTAAAGAGGTTAGGACTTTGCAGCTTGGAGAAGAGACATCTGACGGGGGATATGATAGAGGTGTTTAAAATCATGAGAGGTCTTAGGGGTGTGCATTTGTTTCCTACGTATTTGTAATCCACAATGTATAGGGCCATATTCGTTGTATTCATGGGGAAGCGAAACATATCTCGATTCCCCACGAATACAACAAATCTTTGCTGAATTATTCGGCCGTCTAAAGGAGCTAATTTAAACAAAGCCCCCACCCTCCTGACACCCCAAGACTTACCAAAACTCCCTGGTGGTCCAGCGGAGGGTCCGGGAGCCATCCCTGGGGCTGAAGTAAGTGGTGCACACCGGCTGACTGCTGGCACGCGATCCCCTGCACAGCAACAAATGGCCGCTGTGCCAGGAACCTCTGACCCCACCACAGCCCCTCCTCAGGATTTACTCGTGTCCTGGGGCTTCAACGTGCGCCGGGCCTTTTGAAAATAGGCCTGACGCGTAGCCCTTTGAAAATCCGGGCCTTAGTGGTTCAGCACCACTTAGCCGGATAAGTTCTGACTTACCTGACTATGTTGCATCATTTAGCAGCCACCATATAGCTGGATAAGTCTGAAAGTACTATTTATCAAGCTAATTAAAATAGCTGGATACATCTCAAAAAGATCTACTTAAAAGTAGTACTTTTAGAAGACTTATTCGGCTATCTTACTTAACCAGATAAGAAACGCTTCTTGTTAAAACTTATGGAGCTAACTTAATTCTATATTTTACATGTCTTTACGTATGCAAAAATGTTACAGGATAAATGTTTGCATATTTTATAACATGTGTCTATGAATTGCACAGTTTATAAAATGCACATGTATATGGGCTTGCATGTAGTTATTTGAAGGTTATCCTCCCATACTGTAAGCCCTCTGGGAATGGAGAATTGCCTACGGTACCTGCATTTAATCTGCTTGAAGTGCCGGAGAAGCAGAATATAAAATAAAATCCTTCTTCTTTAGGAGGACTGATATGTTTTCTGTAACATATAGCTTTGATTAAACTCATGCATTTTACAAAGCAATAAATAGGCCTGGGCATTTGTTTTGTTTCAGTTTGTTACTTTATGTGGATACATTTCTTATGCACATAAAATTGTATTTATGAGTATAAAATCGATTTTATGCATGTAAGTATGACTTTATACATGTTTATGTGTATAAGTAATGAAACAAAACAAAACACCATAATGAAAAAGTAAGAGAATGAAACAAAATTACCTAAATACAATTTTTTGAAGTACACCCATACTAATACAGTAAATGAAAGATGTGGACTCAATATAAGTTTGGAGAGTTTATTAGAATTTATAGATACAGCATGGCAAAAATACATGCTAGCTAGAAGGTTTAATAAAGTCTGCCTATACATAAAAATTGTGCATATGCTGCGACTATGTAATTATATCATTTACTTCTAGACCAGAAAGCAATTCATGCTGGAGACTCAGCTGGGTATGGAGCTATGTATTCTGAAACCATTCTTGATATGAGTCTGCTTGATAAAAGGATTGGATGGTCTAGTGGTCAATATAATAGACTAGGAACCATGAAATCTGACTTCAGATCCTTCTTTTGCCACTTGACATAAATATTGGTCGTCTTCATCTTCCACTGCCTCTGGTATCCACTTAGATTTTAAAGTGTCTGGGCTAAACTAAAAAAAAAAAAAAAGACTTAAACATAAAAAGGTGAATTTAAAATGCCCTGTCATGATAAAGCCAGGAGATATGTGCAGAAGTCGGGCCTGTACACACCGCGTGGATTTTAAAAAGCGCACGCATGCATGTGTATCTCCCGATGTGCACACAAACATGTTTTTCAGATAAAGCAGCGAGGTGTGAGCGTGGTCTGGGCAGGACACTGTCATGCCTGGATTTATGAACTAAACCAGCATGTAAGGATTTTGCGTACACGAGCATGCGCTGAGGTCCCTATCCGTGTAACTTTACTTCTGCTATGGATGGCGCGTAACTAATAAAACAAAGCAAACAGGCTAGTTAGCAAGATTTTAAGGGTTGGGACTAAAATGTAAAAGGGAGGCTTATCAACTAGGGAGGTTAGGAAGTCCTATCCTTTAACTGGGAGAACTGGGAATGGAGTGGGGAAACTGGTAATTGCGTCGATGCACATATCTACCAAAATCCCTCCACTTATGCAGTAGAGATGCCATTTGCACACACATGCACACATTCATATAAAATTGTACACACATGTACACACATGCAACCTATTTAATATCATGTACACATAAACACACATATGTTATAAAATGGCTATGTCCATTAGTGTAAGCTGGCATATGTGCGTATATATGCGCCCGCATGATTGTTTAAAAGTTACTGTCCCTGTCTCTGAGTTAAAGTCTTATTGTATCTGTATTAGGGACATGCAGGCAAAAACCTTTGGTTCATTTATTTCCCTTTTTTTCAAAGTTTTTTCAGTTTGTATTGTTTGTTTTAGTAGTTTATGCATGTAAGTGCTGTGTTGTACACATAAAAATTAATTTTATGCATGTAAGTTGTACTTATGCATATAAAATCAAATTTTATGTACGTAAAGATTTTATATGCATAACTACTGAAACGAAAATGAATACATATCCTTTACCTGTATGTAATTTGTTTTAAACTTCTCAAGTTTAGTGTGCTATGTAAATGCCAAAATGATAATTCTGACTACTCTCTGAGCTCCCTAACTCACCTATGAAGGATAACTTTCAAACAACTGCATGTGGCAGTTTATGTGCACACATATGGCCTTACATAGGTTTACAATATTATTTCATAACACATATGTAACACATACAAATGTATTATAAATATGCGTATCTTTATTCCACAGCATACATGCAAATGTATACTTATGCTTGAATATATAGTATGCATAGAAACCATGTATATCAATTTATTGAACGTGCATAATTTTCCTATCTATTTAAAAAATACATGTATGTATATTTTAGTATGTATATTTTATTTGTAAAAATATAGTAGGACTTGAATGTATTTGGATGTATGTACATAAGTCATTATTTTTTAAAACACAAGTGCAAGGAAATTACCAATTTTACCAACTAGTCTACCAGTTTGCTCAGTCCTGTTGTAGGTCATCTTCAGCCTGAGCTCACGACTGTTCACCCAGTCCTCCCACCTGTTCAATAGTACACAATAAACACTTTAATATCACTTATTCCAGATAATTAGCAGGTATAAAAATGTGCAAGTAAGGTGGCAAATGTATGCACATGTCTTTTAAAATAGCAACTTATATGCATGAATGTCGGACCTGCCTAGGAACACTTGTAGATTGGGGTGGAATTCAAACCTGGAGCCAGCAAAGGACTTAGTTAAAGGACTGGGAATGTGCACTGCAGGAATGGCACACTGGGTGGTGGTCGTGATGCTGTCAAGGGTAACCCTAAGAGATGGGATTCAGCCCAGAAGATGGCACTGTGGAGACTCCAGCAACTGAGGATACAGAGGAGCCAAGAAGGGGCACTACATCAGAGATACCAGATGCCAGGAAGTTGGTGCAGCTGGTTATAGAGGAACCAGAAGTGGTGGTTTCCCAGTTGGTCCATTAAGTTCCATTAGGTTGGAATTCAAACCTGGAACCAACAAAGGATTTAGTTAAAGGACTGGGGATGTGCACTGCACCAATGGCACACTGGGTGGTGGTCATGATGCCGTTGAGGTAACCCTAAGAGATGGGAGTGAGCCCAGAAGATGGCACTGTGGAGACTCCAGCAACTGAGGATACAGAGGAGCCAAGAAGGGGCACTACATCAGAGATACCAGATGCCAGGCAGTTGGTGCAGCTGGTTATAGAGGAACCAGAAGTGGTGGTTTCCCAGTTGGTCCATTAAGCTCCATTAGGGTGGAATTCAAACCTGGAACCAACAAAGGATTTAGTTAAAGGACTGGGGATGTGCACTGCACCAATGGCACACTGGGCGGTGGTCATGATGCTGTTGAGGTAACCCTAAGAGATGAGTGTGAGCCTGTCACTAGGTCCCCATTCCCCAGCGTAGCTGGTGGGAAGCCAGAGGAAGGGGAAATAAGATGACAAGGATTCTCCTGGATGGGATGCAGGAGGGAGTAGGGACACTTGGCACGAGAGGAGGGGTATAAGATAGTGCCCCAGTGTTTCCCTATTTACCAGTGCAGGACCAGGCTAGATGCTTGGACCATCTTAAATCCACTAAGGAGAGTATGCTCTGTGGATGGGAACAAGTGGGGCAGATGGAGCTCAGAGGGCATAACCAGAAACTGGGGAATAAGAGCTGAAATCCAGGTGGGGATAACCAGACCAGGCCCAAGTCTCCAGGAGGAAAGCAGCTTCTGTAGTGTGACAGTATCCAAACACTAAACTGAGACAAAACTGAACTGTGAGTACCGAAGGAAGCTGTACTGAATTGTAAGTAAAGAGAATACACTGTTCTAAAGGGAAGAGATTACTGTTGTGTGTGTGTAAAGCTGTAATAAAGATATAGGGATAAAGTTTCAAAGGGATACACGCTTAACCCCCGAAAATCTACCTCTGCACGCGCCGAGCCTATTTTGCATAGGCTCGGCGGCGTGCACAAGCCCCGGGACGTGTGTATGTCCCGGGGTTTTAAAAAAGGGGCGGGCCAGGGGCGTGAAGGCGGTCCGGGGGCGGTTCGGGGACATGGTGGCAGTTTGGGGGCATGGCGGCGATCCGGGGACGGTATGGGGGTGGGGCCGAGTCTCCGGCACAGCGGCCTATGCTGGGGAAGGCGCACTGGCGGCTGGCCGGTGCGTGCAAGTTACACCTGCCAGAAGCAGGCGTTACTCGACGAAATAAGGTAGGGGGTGGGATTTAGGTAGGGCTGGGGGTGGGTTAGATAGAGGAAGGGAGGGAAAGGTGGGGGGGACCAAAAAAAAAGTTCCCTCCAAAGCTGCTCCGATTTCGGAGCGGCCTTGGAGGGAACGGGCAAAGCCATTGGGCCTCCCCTAGGGCTCAGCATGCACAAGGTGCACAAGTGTGCACCCCCTTGTGCGTGCCGACCCCGGATTCTATAACATGCGCGCGGCAGGTGGTGTGCACAAATGTACCCCGCACGCGTAACTTTTAAAATTGGCCCCGTACTGTTTTATGCAAGGCTGCAATCAGATTAGTCTCCAGGCCTGTGGGAATCACCACTAGTTCCTACACCTTTATTTACTTCTGAGGCAACAAATGAAAAGGGTAGAGATGTGAAGGAGGAGGAATTGGGCCCACTAAGGGTTTTTATTGTGGGTAGGGCATTTTGCTTTTCTAGGTTTGATTCCTCTTTCTATATTTCTGTGGCAGTGTGAAGGAGAATAGTCTTATAGAAGGTACTATAAGGATCAACTCCTGAAATTCTGTAATCTTCAGTGTCTATAAGACCTTGAGAACAGATGACAAATATTTCTAGGCTAAGACCATAGTGTGGTGATTTCTTAGCAGAATCTGCAAGCTCAGCATATTATTGATATTCCTGCCCTACATTCAGAGGCATCTCTAGACAGAAATATTTAAGGGGACAAAAGGGAAGCAAATTAGGTATAGCAAGGGGCAAGTCAAATCAACATTTCCACATGCCACACCAACACCACAGCATGCTGCACTGCCTCTCGTGCAAGTAGAGCAAGTGCTTATCATGATACATCATTGAAATAAGTGCTGCTAGAAGTGAAAGATTTCGAAGCTCAAGATAATTATCAGCTTGGTGGTCCTCTTTATTATCACTTCTCTGTATCCCTCTCCATAGCCCTGCATCTCTGCCTCCTACCAAGGCTCCAGGCTACTTGTTTTATTCTGCTCCTACTTAGGTTGCTCTAGGGAACCAACTGCTTCTTTCAGCATGGGCCGACTATCTTGTTACTCCCTTCTCTGGCCACTACCCACAACCCTTCTCTTCCTTCTTCTTCTTTGTTCTTGCTTCCTTCTTTCAGCACCCCAAGTGTGGATTGGTTGAGAAGAGACTAAAAGTCATAATTCACATCCCTGACAAAAGATTAAAGTCCATATTCAGTGCATTTGTCCAGCTAAAATTGGCACTAAGCTGGACAAAAGCTGGGATTTAAAAATCCCACTAATCTGTCTACCCCAGACTTAGCAGGCTAACTTTTTATCCAGGGAAAATGTCTGGGGTGGGCCGGATGGGGGTGCTCCAGGGCAGATGTTCTTTCCTTTTAAAGCGATTGGAAGGATTTCGGTAGTGGTCCCATAGTCGGCAGTGCTCTGGAAGGGGTTTCCCCCTTGCATCTCTGGGACATGACAGCTTGTCCGGGGGGATGAAGATACCAACCAGGTATTGCTAAAACTTTCCAAGTGGAAAAGGAGGACTGGAAGGGAGAACCTATGCCATTGGTAGCTAGAGAACAGCCCAATGATCTTCCTAACGAAGCATGAGAAACTGTCTTTTCATTCTATAGTCTGTCGAAATCCTGCCCGTTGTCTTTTGCCTATTTTTGGACTGCTGAAAGTTTTTTCTTGGAACAGCATCCAGTTGTGGACATTTGGTTGAGATACAGCGTGCTTGGTCCCCTTGCTGTCCCCTTTATAAAGAACCGGAGTAGCAGCCAGTAGCTATTTCTGGGAGTGCTTGGAAAAAGGGGCGTAACACTAAAAATCAGAGTGAAGTTTTTAAAATCTTTCAAAAAGTAGCCAGAGGATTGTGGTTACAGCCAGAGTTATTTTAAGGCCACAGCAAATATATTTGCCACTGAGGGTACCCAGCGCAGCACAAATGCTCATAAAATTGAGTGAATTAGACCCAAGGGGGAGGCCCAAGGACAAATGTGAGGCTCACATTACTTTTATCAAGCTGTGATAAATGTTTCTTTCTTCCTGGTCTGAGTATCTTCTTTTCAGGCAGTCAATATTTCCCATTATTCCTCCTTTCCCATTCTGAAACAGCCCACACATTTCTTTCTAATAGTATTGAATGTTTCTATTACAGTATAACAGACTTGGGAACAACTTAAATACCTTTGACCCTTAATGTGATTATTTTTGTTTGTTTGTTTGGGTTTTTTTTTTTTTTTACATTTGAGGACATAACTTTAGATCTTCCCCAGTTTCTGTGTGCCAGGACTAGGGATAACATTTTAGAAAAATAATCAATGACAAATAAAAGGTAAAAGTATATATTAGGTAGGGATATTGGGGAAATGAGTAAAGAAAAGTGAAAATTTAAAAAACAAGGACAATTTCAGCATAGACTGAAAAAAGTCTTACAGATCCTCTGTTTCTGCATACTTTAAGAAGTAAAGTTGTTGGTATTCAAAGTTAGCAGGACAAAACCCAAGATTTGAATATTTTCCCCTGTTCGCCAGCTAAATTTTGTTACCTGCACAAAATGTAATTGGACAAAAAGAGGCAGTGTTTAGAGCATCGCAGGGGCATGGTTACATTTGAGCTTGTGAGCACCGATAGTTACACTCCCTCCAGGGCCCTCCCATTAGGCAAACTAGGCGGGCTCTGAAGAGCAGCCATATGGGGCTGTGAGCGGAGCCTATCCTGCTTGCGGCAGAGAGGAATACAGATTCAGCGGGCTGTGAGCGGCACCCATCCTGCTTGCAGCCCAGAGAAGCACAGAATCGGTGGGCCACAAGTGGCGTCTCAGCGACTAGGGCCGGAGCGGGGAGGGCACAAAGCAGAAGGTTTGCCTTGTCCTAACATCACCTGCATACCTTTACTTATATTCCATTTTCTGCAGCGCTTCAAAGTGGATTACATTCAGGTACTGTAGGTATTTCCCTATCCTCAGAGGGCTTACAATCTAAGAGGGTCATTTATCAAAGTGCTATATGGCATTTTCGCATGCGAAAACCACCTTTAACGCATGCGAAAACACTATAACGCATGGTGCGATGCAAATTAGGAAAAGGGAGAGAGAACCTAGCTATAAGGCCCTCATTCTAGGTAGGTATTTATACCTCTATAGGAGGCCCACCTAACTACTCAAGGTGAGGTTTAGGTATTAGTGTAGGCGCCACTTTGACATGCAGAGTGCGACATATGAACAGAGCACTCTTGTGAAAATTTAATGACCTTCAGAGTGAGGAACACTCATTCACAGTCCATCAAGCTAGGTTGAGAGAACATTATATAAATCTCATATTTGGGTGAGTTTCCTCACTCTGAAGGTCATCAAATTTTCACAAAAGTGCGCTGTTCATACGTCACACTCTGCATATCACAAGGAGCAACAGTGGGACTCAAACGCAAGTCTCCTGGTTTGTAACCCACTGCTCTAACCACTCGGCTTTTCCTTCACTCCACCTGGATAACTTTAGCTGGATATATTCAGCAACAGATCTGGCTACTGCATGTGCCACTGAAAATTCAGGTAAATTTACTAAGGTAACTGCTCAACAGCCAGCTGAATATCTACCTCTTAGGAGCCAATTTTTATTAAGGTTCCAGTGCTGTTTCATTTCCATTTCTTGAATGGCAGTATATATTGATGCTTTCCCGATGAATCGAGAAGTCTAAAAAGATCACACACGCATAGTTAAAAATATTGGGATGAACATTTCTCTATCATTTGAAAAAGTGTGAAGAATTTATAAGCGTCATAAAAAAAATTGGTGAAACCTTAACTGCATTGGATTTACCAGGATTATATCTTCCTTTTATGTTTTCTGGATTGCCACTCTATTTTTCTTTGTTCTATTAAATATATTTTTGCTTTACCTAGCACTTTTTTCCCACTCAGTCTCAAATTCTTTATTGCCAGCTTCACAATGTTTACATCAGTGGCATCACCACTCCTTCCTATGGAGGGGACATTTGCTGTCTTAATGAAACGCATTGTGAGGTTAGACTATCTCAAAGAAACTAAGGAAAATGTTTGAGAAATCCCAGTAAAGAGTGCAAATTATTAAGTAATTTTCTAAACTTTGGATTAGAAAAATAGATACTACAGTGTTTTGGAATATGTTTTCTCTTAATTATTATTTATTGCTGGCTTGCTTGTTTTTCACAATTTGGTTATACATCTGTGCCACATCTGACTCACAGGGGTCAATATTTAAAGTCATTTAGTCAGATTTATCCAGCTCTTTGGCAATTTTTTAAATATTCAGTCACTTATCCAGTGAAATTCTAGATGGATGTGTCATTATCCGGTTAAAATTTAGCTGGATAAAAAGGAGGAGTTCTGGTAAGGTTATCCAGCTAACTGTTGATATTAAACTATAACCAGCTAGCAAGGTCATTCATTAAAATGTATTAGGTCATTATTGTGGATGTATGAAGATTCTGAAAATGTAATCAAAGGGGAAGGGGTTTGGGTGGGGTTTATGAAAAGGAGGGATGTTTAATGTTGGGTGCGATAGCTGGTGTTAAGCTGTACGATATGCCCGAAATGGGATTCGTGATATTTATTGTGAATCCTGTTTTTGGAGGGGGGTGGGGAGGGAGAGAGAAAGAGCCAGCCTCTGGGGTAGCACCCATATTAATCATCTATTTATACCACTATAGGAGGATCGTTTAGTAACTCAAGGTAACACTTAGTAACACTTCCGGAGGAAGTGGTGAAGACCAGAACTGTGAAGGACTTCAAAGGGGCGTGGGATAAACACTGTGGATCCATAAAGTCTAGAGGACGTGAATGAATGTGGAAAAAGATTTGCATTCACAAAAAAGCAGGGAGAGGCTTGCTTGTTACGGTGGTTACTACCCCAAACCAAATAGGCCTGATACTTCACTTTCAATGCATATCCAGCATAGCTCTCTGCTTCAACGGCAAGGGAGAAAGACTGATACTTCACACACATCCAGCATAGCTCTCTGCTTCAACGGCAGGGGAGAAAGACTGATACTTTACGCACATCCAGTATAGCTCTCTGTTATGAATACGCTGCCCGCGAGGTTCCCCCCCCCCCCCCCCGCGAGCAAGCTGACTCACCGAGTGATCTTCACCCGACGCGGCAGGACGCCGCCGTCGGGCCACCCACGCGGCTGGAGCCACACTCGGCATGCCCACGCGGCCAGGAGGCCGCCTACCACCATCTCTAGCTCCGCGGGCGGTGCCGCGGTCTTCCTCAGGGCCTGGGACCGCCCCCGACGTCTTCCAGATCTTCGCGGCATTTAGGCCGCAGCCCCAGGCTCGAGTAGCGGCAGGAGCCGCCCCCTGGGCCTCCCGCAGCGGCTGGAGCCGCTGCCGACGCCTGGCTCTGCCTCCCTGGCTTCTTCCTGCTTCTTCTGCGTCGCCGGCGTGCAGACGCTGTGCAGGCCGCTGTCCAGGGTCCTGCACAGCCCTGCTCCTGCTTGCTTAGGCACGCGGCCGCGTCTCTTGTCTATATTTAAAGGGCCAGACACAGGAAGTGTGTCTGGCCCCACCTAATGACTGTTTCCTGGTTCCAGCCCTATAAAGGGGCTGCTCCGTCAGTTCTTCATTGCCTTGCATCGTCGTTGGTCTTCACCCTGGAGGCTCCTGCCTGCCAGGGCCCATGTAAGGTCTTCTTTGTGGAGCTCCTCACCTTGATGTCGTCTCGTCATGCTATGCCATGTCCATGTCTTCGCCTGAGGTCCATGTCCAGGTTTCTTCGTTTTCGTCCTGGTGTTCCTGCCTTCCTGACTTCCTGACGTTCTTCCCTTCACTCCGCCTCGTCCTCGCTCTGGAGCCTTCTGGTACCGGTAGGCCGGGGGTTCCCCAGATGTAGTTCCTGGGTGGACTAGGCTACCAGTGGACGGTTGTCCTGTGCTCCTGAGCCGTGAAGCCTGATGTGTCTTCCTGCGCTGTCCCGCTCCCGTCGTGGTCCGCGACCAGCCTTGTGGCTGTGCAGGGCGCGTAGCAGACAGTGTGGTCCGCAACTCAGTCCCGCGGGTGGCCTGAGTAGGGTGCCCTGAGAGACAGTGCCAATGTCCATGCCTTGTGTCTTGCCTTGATGCCATGTGTCTTCGTCTGCCTTATCCAGCCATGTGTCTTGCCTCGGATGCCGTCCGCATCATCCCAGCCATGAATCCTCATCTTGGATGCCGTCTGCATCATCCTTGTCAAGTGTCTCGTCTGCGATGCCCTCCGCATCGATCCTGGTGTCTCGTATCCACAGCCCTGGTGTCACGTCTTCTGCCAAGTGTTTTCGTGCCATGTGATGCCGTTGCATCAACTCCAGTGTTTCCATGCCAAGGCCCGTCTGCCCTCAACCTCAGGCCACGCCTGCTGCTCCATTCTGCTCGCAGCAGGTCCGAAAGGGCCCGGAATGGTCGGAGGACCATTCACCTTCCAACATCCTCGGATGTTTGGCCATGGGCGCTTGCCGGCCTGGCAGAGGGTAGACCGTCAGCCATGCGGGGCCACTGTCAACCCTTGGTTCGGCCCGGGATGGCCGGGGTTGGGCTGAGGCCCATGGGCACACTAAAACCACCGATGTATAACACTCTCTGCTTTAACGGCAGGGAAGAAAGACTGATGCTTCACACACATCCAGCATAGCTCTCTGCTTTAACGGCAGGGAAGAAAGTCTGATGCTTCACTTTCAATGCATGTCCAGCATAACTCTCTGCTGCAGTGGCAGGGGGAATGAAGAAAAGAGGATCTATATACAGACAACAACCAAAAAGGACTGAATTACATAGTCTGGGAAAACAAATAAGCATGGATGTAGCTTGCTTATTGCGGTGGTTACTACCCCTAACTAATTAAGCTAAATATTTCACATAGATGCAGTTCCAACACTGCTCTCTGCATTAATGGTGGGGGTGGAAGGGAAATAGAACCAAAAGCTTACTAAGAGCCAAGAGTAACAGATAAGTATGAGAAAAAAATGTGCATAGCTTGCTGGGCAGACTGGATGGGCCATTTGGTCTTCTTCTTCCATCATTTCTATGTTTCTATGTAAGGTTTTGGTGGTGATCTAGGTTTGGGGGTCAGTTTTACATGCACAGACAGACATACAAACAGCACAGTACACATCAGTGAAGATTGGATGTGATTTGCAATGAGGAAAGGTACACAAAGATGATATTTCTATAATGTACTCTCACCCTAGCTTGATAGCACCAGATAGAGATAGCACCCAGATAGAGAGTACATTGCCTCTACCCCAGGTAACTCCCAACTAAAAAATGACACTTGGTGGCTTTGCATGGTATAGATCCTTGTGTGAGGTCACATCACATCGTTTTTTAAAAATTGGAGTCACTGGGGTTGGAGGTAGTAGTGCTTTATGCTCCAGATGGGGTATTTAGGTATATTATTTGGCTGGAGAATGGAAAAGGGACTGGGGTGATAAATCAGGAAGCCTTGGCCTTTGATCTTGGATATGGTGGGGATCTTTGACCACCAGGATCCCTTTCTAGGTAATTCAGTAAGAAAGGATCTTCACCCCAGATGAGCCTAAAATGAAGAATTGAGGTGGCATGGAGATCAGAGCCCACATTAGGCCTTGCATCAACCATAGAGGTGTTGCTGTTTTTGCATTATTAGGAGGGATAATACAAATCAAAAGGCTTAATATGATTTGCTGAAGCCTATATAAATATTTTTAACAGTTCTACATGCATTTGCATACAAACAGTTAATTTAAATATTCCTCACATTAATTCACTACATTTTACAATGTCACAAGGGCATTAATGCAAACTTAATGCCCCAACTTTTTCTCGGCAACATGGTCTCACGTGGGAGTTCATGGGCCATCCAGCTCCCATGTTCCTGAGTTCTTCCCACATAGGAGAGAAAGAATGTCTTTCAAGGTCCTTACAATTTTTCTGGAGGTCTTCTGCAATAGTCCAATAAAAATAAACTCATACCACCCCTGAACATTTTGTTCAAAAGAAAGCTCTTTACTAGTAAAACTGAATACTCTTGGGTACAGTTTTGTTTGGTACACATTCAATACAGAAAAATACAGTTCTAAGAAATCACAGTCAATAGATCTGCACGCCTTGTCCACAAAGCTGATAAGCATAGAATACCCTTCTCTTTCTTATCTATTTATTTATTTATTTCTGTTTGATTTCCCACTCCTGATCAGAGACACCAAAGCAGTTTACAATTAAATGCACAATAAAACTAATTAACAACCTACCTGCTTTAAACCCTTACCTAACAAATTTCACAACTAATCTCACAACTATCCTACCCGTTCACCTACATACATATCTCTTCCAGTCTACCCAACCATCTCTTTATACACATCTTTCCAACAGTCAACATATCTTCATCGACCAATTACCTAGCAGAACTCTCCACAATGCAAGTTTAGTCTATCCCTTCTTCATCCTTCTTCAAACACTTGCAAAAAATAACAAGGTTTCACTTGTTTGTGAAACCATAAGTAATTAAACTCCTCCAATAGAATTGCATTCCATAATTCTGCCTTGAGCAATGTTGTACAATACTGATCAAAGGAATCTTGAATTTCTTTAACCTTGGCTGAAAAATATCTCATCAATGCAAGTCTAACTAAAGGAAACCTAGTAACTTCCATAAGGCTAACTGTGAGGATCTTATTGAAGGAGCCCGGAACCCCCGCTGAACGACCTCCTGCAGTCGATCTCCTGCCGGCGCCATTTTCCGTACGAAAACGATTCGCGGCAAGAAATCGCTCCCGGAACCCCGCTGGACTCCCAGGAAAATTTTGGCCAGCTTGGGGGGGCCTCCTGACCCCCACAAGACTTGCCAAAAGTCCAGCGGGGGTCCGGAACAACCTCCTGCATCGAATCATTTTTGTCTATGGCCGCCGCCATATTGCGGCGGCCATTTTGAAAAATGGCGCCGGCTGAAGACAACACGATTCTATTGAGGGGGCCGTTCCGGACCGCCGCCGTTCTGGACCACCGCCGGATCCCCAGGTAATTTAAAGCATTTGGGGGGGTTCGGGAGGGTGGGGGATTTAATTTAAAGGGTCGGGGTGGGTTTTAGGGGGGTTTAGTGTGCCGGCTCACGATTTTAACGTTTTTTCACGATAGTTTACACACCCAAACGGCAACAATACGATTCCCTCCCCCTCCCAGCCGAAATCGATCGTTAAGACGATCGAGGACACGATTCACATCTCTATTAGATAACTTGAGACTCCTCTAAGGAGACATTTAGGGGGGGTGGTCTACCTCTCATTCTTAAATTGTCTCATTGGTACCCTTGGACTCCAAGATAAGATTACCCTAGTCCTGAAAGCCTGGGCATCCCAAACTTGGACCTTAGCCACTTTTCTAAAATAGGAGGACAGGCAGTCCTCTTCCTAGGAGAGACCATCCCTCAAGTCTCTCTTTCTAATAAAGGTGGAGATCTGAAGAAAAAGAACCCTGAACCACAAGGGCACAGGAGTTTTGTTAAATTAAAAACATTCCCATTGAGGAGTGACAGACATCGTCAAAACTCCTACTCTCCCTGACCTCGCACTCACCTCTGTTGAGACTCTAAGGCCAGCTCTTAAGACAGTTTTGTGACCTCCTTTCACATTTAATGCATGTTGACACATTAATATCCCTTAGTATATAAGCCACATTGCCAAGTACAGTGCAGAATAAAACTTAATAGGCTTGCATCAATTTGTCAAAATTCCAGGCAGCTTTAGACTTGTGCTTTTCGTGAACTGCAAACTTATATAGAATATATGCATTGCGAGATTGTTGCAAATTGTCAGCAGTAAGCTAGAAAGCTGCCAATATCACAAGAAATTTCCATCCACTATCCCATGTCATCAGGAGTGGGGCTGGAGCCAGGAACAGCTAGCTTGAACTCAAGAATAGGATGGTCTTGCACCAAAACTTCTGTTTAGACCAGCCACCTCCCCCTCAAGTTGAACTCTCTGGTTCTGATGGCTGGCAGGACTTAACAGGAGATGCACATGTGGATAGGGACAAAAGCACACCCACTGGAGCAGGGCAACAGGAACAAAAGGATGCCCACAGAACAAGACAAGACAGAAACAAGGGAGAGTGCATAAAACAGGAACAAACAAGCAAACAGGATAAGGACAAGGTTAGAACAAGGGCCAACAAAGACAAGGTTAGAGCAAGAACAAATGGAAAACTAGGAAGGCCGCACAAACTGGGACCGAACAAGGAAGACAGGCAAACAAACAGGACAAACACTGACAAGACAAGGCGGCCACTAAACTGGGGTCAAGCAACAAACAGAAAATCAATTATCAACCAAAAGGCCAAAAAAAACTAGAGCTAGAAGGCCAAGGACTAAGGCATGGCGGGCCACAACAGGGCCTGTGAGAGAGGCAGGTTTTTAAGGCTATGGCAGTGCAGGAAACAAAGCCACCAAAAGGATCTCCAAGCCATAGGAAATCTGACCCACTGAGTGCCCCTACTGGCAGAAGACGAGCATTTCATGGTATCCTCAAATCCAAACCCTATTCTGGTAAGAAGGACAAATCAATCCCACATCGAAAATCATCATTGCTACTGTGGATATCCCAAGAAGCCTGTGCATAGAGTCAGGCAGGGCATCCAATAAATACCATAAATGTTTACATATTCATCTATAGTAAAATAAAATTAAATATGTAATTGATATATTTGAAATGGCTTAGAACTTATTTCTTGCACAGGTCTTCCTTATTTCTTTATTCAGCTTTAAGATTTAAGAGCAAGGTTCATAGTGACAGTAAATGATGGCAGACAATACAGATGTGCAGCCCCCATTTTTTTTTGTTTTGGTTTGGTTTTTTTTCATTCATTTTTTCATTTTGATTAATTTTATTTTGGTTCATTTCATTTGACAAACCGAAAAAATATTAAACATGAAAAACCCAAAACAAAAATGAGCCAATAAAAAAAAAAACAAAGGGCATCCAATGGCCCTGGCTGTGCCTCACCAGGGTCTTGCAACTTCCACTCTCAGTTCAAAACACTTAGCCAGTCCAGCACCAGCCAGGTGCCAGGATCTGCCCAATGCTGGCCCAGCACTGGAGAGTGCCCTACACTGGCCTGGTGCTGGTGCCTGGCCAGGACTGGGGCCAGATCTCTTCCTCATTTTAAAAGTGCAGAGACTGGGGAGTTTCCTCCTTGGTCCCCGGTTGTTTCCTTTCTGGATCCTCCTTCAAAGAGGGCAGGAGTGATGCCTACTTATTCCTTCCCAGTCTCAGTGCCTTAAAAATGGCACCATGCACCTAGAGGATGGTGCCAAAGTGACATTATTTTGGCACCTTCCTCTAGTGTGGCCAGTGTCATTTTGATGTACACAATGCCCTTTTCATACAAGGATCCAGGAAGGGGGTAAGTAAGGGTCAGAGTGAGAGATCCCTGCCCTGGCACTTTTAAATGAGTTGGGGTGGAGGGATCCAGCCCCAGCCAGGCGCCGGTGTTGGGCCACCTCTGGGCAATACCCAGCTTTGGTCAGGCCACAGCCAGGATTTCTAGATTTTTTGGTTCAGGAATGAGGGTTACAGGGTCTCGGAGAGTACATTCTAGGGCAACCAGAGGCCAGACTATTGTAACTCTTCACTACTGGGCTTCCCGGCCTCTTCCATTCGTCCTCTACAGGTGCTGCAGAATGGTGCTGCAAGAATCCTAACAGGCAGTAGAAAAAGAGACCATATTACACCTATTCTTATTACCTTACACTGGCTGCCTATTGAATGCCGTATTCAATTTAAGACACTCTGCACTTTACACAAATTAATATATGGTGAGCAAGAGGACTGGCTTAACGCAGCAATTCGGCTTCATGTGCCCCAAAGAAATCTAAGGTCTGCTAACAAAGGCCTACTTTCGATACCTACTGTACAATCCGCCCATCTTAGCCAAGTTAGAGAAAGATCTCTGTCGCTCGCGGGGCCTAAATTATGGAATGCGTTGCCTACGGAGCTGAGATTACAAGCTGATTTTAAGAAGTTCAAACAGGAACTGAAAAGCTGATTGTTTGAAAAGGCATATATGGATGAGATTACAAAATGATTCTAGAAGTTCAAATGGGAGTAAACAATCTGGTGGTATGAAGAGGCACATATGGCTAGAAAATGAGGTAGTGCCCTATTTTTAACTTTTATCATTCTTTATTTTAATTTTATCTGTTTTAGTCCTTTCAACTATTTTAATAATTGTTTCTTTTATCCTGTTGTTATCCATATTTTAGGTTTTATTTATTATTACCTTTGTATGTATTTATTTTATGTATTTCATAAAAGCTGTAAACCGTTGTGATGGCTCGTCTGAATGAAGGTATAAAAAAACCGATAAATAAATAAATATTTGTTTTTTATTTGTTTCTTTTTAATTCTTTATTTATTAACTTTTTCAATTTACAAAATCAATTTTTCAAAAACTGAAATACATGGATAATATAAAGGAAACAAACAATTTTTCACATTAATTATGTGCCAAAACAAATTGGGGCAGATTTTCAAAGGGTTACGCGCGTAACCCCGAAAATCGGCCCGTGCGCGCACCGAGCCTATTTTGCATAGGCTCGGCGACACGCGCAAGCCCTGGGACACGCGTATGTCCCGGGGCTTGAAAAAGGGGGCGGGGAGTGGGTGGGGTGGGGCGATCCGGGGGCAGGCGGGGGTGGGGCCGGAGCCTCCAGGCAGAGCGGTTATTTGCTGCTGTGCCTGGGATCGTGGGCCAGTCGCGGCCGGCGCACGCAGTCTATGCCTGCCTGGAGGCAGGCACAGCTTGAAGATTTGTGGTGTCTGTCACTGTCCGATGTCTCTGCTCCGCCCACCTTACCTCGTTGGTGAATCCCTTCGAGGTTGATGGAAGGCTAGCTGCTGCGGCATCTCCAGGCCGTCCTCCGGTGTCCCTGGACCGGCTCAACGATGCAAGCCGCCTTGATGACCAGGTGTCTAAGGGTGCATGTGCGCGGCCCGACTGATATACCGGCGTTGGTGTGAACCTTAGGGGCGCCCCCTGAGATGACGTTATCAGCTCCAGATATTTAAGGTCTCAGTTTTCGCTAACAAGACGAGTAAGCAAGGTATGGATTCGCTGCCTCCGTGTATCGTCGTGGATGGGACTCGCTCTCCTCAAACCTAGCTACTCTGCCTCCTCGGACTTCACTAAAGGTACCCGCTTCTCAGGGGCCTCGCTCTCTTTCATTTCATGTCGCAGTCCGGAACCGGTATTCGCTCCTCGAGGGCCCAAGTCCCGGATCAGCTCCTGAATACCACTTCTGCTAAGAAGTCATCGCTGCTTACAACATTAGTGAGTTTCCATCTATCTCTCAGAGCTTTCCATGGGACCAGGTACTCGCTCCTCGAGGGCCTAATGTATACCAACTCCTGGGCTGCCTCAAGAGACTATGGTGTGAATGTTATCATCAAGGACTTGTTTCAGAACTCTGCAATCCTATCTAGTCATTTTCTTAGTTTCTCTACAGCTCAGCCACCTTGGGATCGCTGTTCCAATACCTGAGGGACTACAGCCCAGCCAGGCACTTCCATCTCACTACTGCCACCTTTGGTGGTTTAATATATTGCTTACTAAGAAGTCTTTGTTGCTTATAACATCAATGAGTTCTATCTATCTCTCAGAGCTTTCCCTGGAACCAGGTACTCGCTCCTCGAGGGCCTAATGCATACCAACTCCTGGGCTGCTTCAAGAGACTGTGGTGTGAGTGTTACCATCAAGGACTTGTTCCTGAACTCTGCATGTCTTGCCTACTCACTTTCTTAGTTTCTCTACAGCTCAGCCACCTTGGGATCGCTGTTCTAATATCTGAGGGACTACAGCCCAGCCGGGCGCTTCCAGCTCACTACTGCCACCTCTGGTGGTTTAATATATTGTCTAATAAAAGAACTAGTGTGTGTCTGTCTCCTACACTAAGCCTGACCAGTGGTCCCTCTCGGGATTTCCCCCGTGGGTGTGGTCACCTGCCACTGGTCCAAGGATCCACCCACAAGTATTCTAAATTATAACAGATTGCTATATCCAGCAACTCTGTTAATAACAGATTGCTATCTCCCAGCTTTATCAACAGAGCTTTAGTAACAAGATTAAAGGTCAGGATGGGGTTTAGGTAGGGCTGGGGGGCGGGTTAGGTAGGGGAAGGGAAGGTGGGGGATGGCGGAAGGAAAGTTCCCTCCGAGGCCACTGCGTTTTCAGAGCGGCCTCGGAGGGAATAGGGAAAGCCATCAGGGCTCCCCTAGGGTCGGTGCACGCAAAGTGCACAAGTGTGCACCTCTTTGCGCACGCCGACCCTGGATTTTATAACATGCATGTGGTGACGCACGCATGTTATAAAATCGGGCATAGATTTGTGCGTGCTGGGTTGCACGTACAAATCTATGCCCATGCGTGCGTTTTAAAATTTGGCCCATTATATTTCCACTTTGACCAAAAATCACACTGCCAAAGAGGAGATCCATAAGGAAAAAAGAATAAAGAGAGAATTTTAAACATCATTAGAGTACAAAAGTAAAGTCCTAGCATGCTATACCAGCATTTATATTTTACAACTCTATTGGGGATGAAGTGGGCGGTTTTTTTGATTCTAAGAAAACTTTTTTCAAAAGAAAAAAATATATATAACTCAGGCCCCCTCCTCAAGACACATTTACAAGGACATTTTAACAAATAGGAAAAACCTAAATCTATAGCTGTTTGATGTAGAAATTCTCTATTGTCTAGCTTGTGCTGTGGGAGCAAGGTCCAGGTAGATTTTAACTACAGCACTCATAAATGATACAGGAAATAGCTGAACATATTTTTTCATTACTGATTGTATATCCATAGTTGTAATAAAGGACACCAATAAAGTTGCTCTATCCAATATTTCTAAAGTTGAATCTTCAAGGATCTCAGTCAGATTTTCTTGTAGGTTTAATCTGTTAGATGGTATCCTAGGTTTTGGCAGGAAGTAGCATTTGTTAATCGATGGTATATTTTCCTGGTTGAAGCCAAGTATTTCCTAAAAAAACCTTTTCAATGTTAGATATGGGATCTCCCCCAATAATTTGGGGAAGTTCAGGATCCTTAAGTTCAAATGCCTGGCACTATCCTCCAAAGTCTCCACTCTCCTAGCCAAAACCTCCCTATCCTTGACTGTTTAAGTTTTGTGTTTCCTTTCCTTCTAAATTCGTCACATTTTGAGTTAGTGAATTTACTTGTTGTTGTATCTCCATCGTAATTTGATTATTTTGTTTAATTGAGTTCATTTTGATCTAGTTTCAAGTTAAAGTTATTTAAAGTACTCACAAAGCCAACCACTAAATCCTATAGAGCTCCTAAAGTGACAACTTCAGGGCATTCAGGGATTGCCAGGGGTTTAAACTCTGGAGATTTTTCTCGTATTATTGCAGGTCCTGTACAGAGACATTCACTCTGGTAGCCCCTAATTCCTGCCCGGTACCTGCAGTTCTAGCACTGTTTGGGTCCTCCGGGACAACCTTTCCTTGCACTAAGGCTGCGGTCAGTGTTCCCTCCTCTGCAATTGACCCAGATGTGGTACCCTCGAACAAGGCTCCAGAACATGATAGCAACCCAGCTCTGTACATTGGCGCTTGCCTCAGGTCGGGACTCAACGACGTCTCCTCCGGTGTAGGCGGTTCTCTCTCCCTGCCTGACACAATAGGTTCCTCGACTCGTGGGGTTAATGCTGGTGAGTTTAAGAAGCGAGTGATATCTTGCTGCATTATCGGGGATGGTAGGGGAGTTTTTGGGTACACATGTACCTTCCCCTTTCTTTTAGACGGCATTGATAACAAAAAGGCAAAATTTCTTCGATAACCAGGAGGACTCACAGCTCGCCTCTAGTCTCAGCGTGCGGCCATCTTGGATCTCCGAGTCAGTATCTAATATTTGTTTATTTTAAATGCCACAAATATGAAAATACTTGAATACTTTTGAGTATTTTCTTAGGAGGCTGAATTCGGTTTGTTCTTTGTAACAAACCAAAAATGGCCTCATTTGTTGCATTTTGGGCATTTGTTAGGGATGTACACTTGTTTGACATAAAATAGGAAATGTCAACTGCATTTTCTCTTTCATTTCTTTATGTTTTCAAAATGGAATGAAAGAAAACCAACATCCCCCCAAAAAAAACATCTGTCATGCCCTGATTCACAGCCTACCCCAGAGGATGCTCTGTGGCCTGCCCAGAGCCTGACCTACAAGTACCCTCAGAAGTCTAGAGGGCTTGAGAACCAATCCAGCCCCCACTTACTCCTCTAATGGAGCTCAACTCCAAGTCCTGGGCAGTAAAAGAGGCAAGAGGGATGATCACCTGCCTCCTGTTCCCTTGGTGGCAATATGAAAAAATGTCACTGACTGGCCCTGAGACTGTTGACATTTTGACATCTCTATGGAACTGGTCTCAGGACTGCAGTGCAATTTTAAAGAGACCACTGAGAGGGTAAGAGGCAAGAGGGCATCCCCCATCCCTTTTACTGCCCAGGACTTGGAGTGGACCCTTACAAAAGGAGTAAGTGGGGATTGGGGTGGTTCTTGATCCCTGCACCATTTTCAAGCTGGGAGGCAGGGTCCAGGATGCTCCCTCCAGTTTATTTGTTTGTTTGTTTTGTTTGTTTTTTTAATGGTTCTTTAATTTAAGCAATGGAACTGAAACAAAATTAACATTAATTGAAATGGTACATGGAGATAAAAACCTCCAAAAATGAAAACAAAAAAACAAATAAATAAAGAAATACAATTTTGGAGACTGTACACCCTTAGCATTTGTTTGAAATGAATGCATATCCCTAGCAGAAAAGGTCCAAAGTAGCCCATCCAGTCTGCCCAGCAAGGTGTTTAGGGTTGTAATTGCCATTCTGTGCAGTTTACCCCCATTCCTTCTGTTAAGGATTGTTTTAACCTCTGGGGTTTTCCCAACCCAACAGCTTACAAGGGAGATCAGGATTCAATTTTCAAGCCCAGCTTCTGCTCCTTGGGCCAGTCAGAACAGCAGAAACTACTGAAATATTCACATCCCCAGCAGAGAGGGATTGCCAGCTATTGTGCAATGATAATAATTGTTGATTAGACTCAAGATGCAGATAAGATAACAGAATTCAGAATGACCCAGACTGGTTGGAGCCCAAAACAAGAGGAAATCATAGGTAACCCTTTAAACCCTGTCCTAGCCGTCCCACCCCCCCCCCCCCCCCAAATAAAGTGAGCCATAGAAGTCAGTTCATGCCTGCGTCTATATATGTATTTTAATAATCTGAACTTGATTTCTCACCTTACAGAGACGTATCAAGGTGAGAAACAATATAAAATCATCACACATACAACAATAAAGCATTCAAACAAAATACAATATCTTAATCAAAAGGCATCAATTATTATCACTCTCCCAAATTCAGACTCTACATCTGATCTTAGAATGCCCCCAAAATTTCAAGCCTTGGACAAATAACCATGTTTTCACCCACTTTCTAAACAAGATTTGTAGAGACCTCCTGGTTTCCACTAGACAGCCCTGTGCAGGGTTTCCAACTTAAGTGGGAGAAGTCATTTCCTTATGGCACTTCCCCTTTGAGGCTGGCTATGGATGGTAGCTTCTCAATTCAATTGGGGGGGCCAATTGTCTAGAGAGAGTAATCATTTTAGTTTAACTTTCGAGGAGTGAGGATCTTTTTTTTGGGGGGGGTTCCCCTGTCTGAGTTTGGGCCTACTAGACTAACTTGGCATTTTTGTAAAGAGGCAATCCCTCTCAGTGCACTCCCTTCCTATGAGGATCTGTCTCCTGTTTTGGAGAAGAGACTTTTGTAGAAGTTGGGGCTTTTTATTGGAATTTTCCTGTGGTGAGACCCTGGCCTTTTCTGGAGAAGAATAAGCCCCAAACTGGGAGGCCAGGAGTGAGAAGCTTGTGTGCTCCTCTCCTATTCAGTGAAGGGGCTGCAGTGACTCCTTACCTTAGAGGAAGTCTTATTTGGACTTTGAAAGTGTTTTCTCTTGTGTTTGGTGAAGGGGGGGGGGGGGGCTAGTACCACCCCTCCTCACACAGGAGTTGGACTGTTATAGTCTGGTTCCTATCAACATCAGAAAGGAAGATCCATCAGAAGGAATCCAAAGAGCAGAAAAAAGAAGCAAGATCTTTGGATCTCCACCCTTGGGATACTGGATGAAGAAGGCTGGAGTTCTGGACCTCAGGTAGGAATTTTCTGGGACTAAGGGGATTCCCTTTCACATGTAGGACTTCCCTGCCCAACTGGGATAATCTGTTCCTGCAATCCAGGAGTGATAAATCATATCCCAAGAGCCTGAGATAAGGGACACCTATTCAGAGAAATACAGTAACCAGTGTAAACCCAGATGTAAATTGGATAGTTTATCTACTTTATTAAATATTTATTTTGAATACCCAACACTGTATCCTGTCTAGTCCCTGCAGCACAGCAAGCTTTAAGCACAGCATCACCTCAAGGAATTTAGTAACACACAAGTGAAAGGGATTTCAGTACATCACCTGGGCCTAGAAGGATATCCTCCCCCCCCCCCCCCCCCCATAGAAAGGACCCACACCTTAGGATTAGAAGATCTGGGAAAGTGAAAGAAGAGTTAGCCACAGAAATAAATGTTTTTATGTATCCTCAGGAAACAGTGAAATCAACCAAGAAAGGCTTACAAGATTGTTCTCCTCCTTCCTAATTTATTTTTATTCCACAGAATTGGGCTAAAATAACTAAAAGCTGTACCTTGCAAAAGCACCAACTTAAAATCTCACTGTGCAGAGATCTCCAGCAGTCACTGCTAAGGTGACCTCAATTCTTGAGATGATATTTACAAAGAAAGTAGGTCTACAAAATATTTGTGATTATGACTCACACACTTAAAGACCAGCATTAGTACGTTAAACTGAATTCTAGCCTCAATAGCAACCAATGCAGGTTTCATAACATTGAAATAATGTGGTCACATGTTTTAGTCCCATCCATCAATTGTGTTGCTTTAATGTATTTGCAATCACTTCAAAATCACTCCTAGAAGTCGCTGATAAAAAGAATTACAGCAATAGATTCTGCTTAAAACACATGCATGTACAACAGCACCAGATCATTAGGGAATAATAGACGTTGTAGTTGTTTAATCATTCTCAAACGATAGCATGGAGCTCGTTTAACTGATAAAATTTGGGGCTTCATAGTCAATATACTATCATTTTTAGCCCCCAAACTCATTACAGTTTGTTTAGGAAAAATCTTCATATTTGATATTACAAGACAAAATAACAATGACCTTTTTCTGCAGCTATTCCACAGGGACTTGGTATTTTCTGGCATGAGTTTCAGGCACATCAGTGTAAGTCAACTTGTTACTTATGTAATTTGGGTATCTATTCATCCTCTTTATATCCACTGCCTGATCAAACCCAATAAATGCAAGGCTTTGAATGTCATCTGAAAAAATGTGATATTCAAAACTCTGTTGCTCAAGCAACTCAGCCAGTGGTGCCATATGTATATTAAATAAAAAATGGAAGATAATATTGAGCTCTGAAGTACTCCACGTATAATTGGTACTGCCTCTGACACAACTCAATATAATTTTCCCTCCAAAATGAAGCAAATCACTGGAGAACTTTCCCTCCAATCTCACTACTACCAGGCAATCTCACTACTACCCAGGCATTCTAAAGGTAAGTTATGATCCAATGTATTGAACCTGCTGACAAACTGAGAAGGATTAATAGTACGTGGACAACCCCATCCTTCAGGTTCAATAAAATGATCTCTGTACCCCTCCACACTGTTATATGAAGAATGTTATGATCATTTAATAGATATGAAATCTGAGTATAACAAAGCCTCTCAATTACCTTACCCAAGACAGGAAGAATGATAATGCTCCGCCTTATCCAAATCCAATACGTCACTCTTGAGTTTAGGCCTAATCACTGCCTCTTTCAGTTTGGCAGGCATCTGTCCCAGCAAAAATGATGAGTTCTAATTTTACCAAATCCTTAAAACATTCCAACCCTAAATATTTAAGAATTTTGGATGGCATTGGATTTAACTAACAAGTAGTACAATTCTTATGTCTTCTCCACTTCTATTGAGGTGACCTGTCTATACTCTCCAAACTTAACTGGCCCTGTATGCTGCCTGACACAATAAGCAATCTAATAAACGTCAACAACTTAGCCAGTTATACCTTCCTCCTTATCCACTTCCAACTTTACTAAACCTGGGGTAGATTCACTATTCAGATGTATTCCCTCACCCCCTTGAAACTCCTATGGAACACATTCTGCCTTGAGTAATGTTATACAATACTGATCAAAGGAATCTTGAATTCCCTTAACCTTGGCTGAAAAATATACAGTCACGTCATCACTAAACTGCAAAGCTGATTTGCACTTCTCCAACTGATTGTTGCTACTTCTTTGACTATCAGGTACACTCAATTCCCTACCAACACTATATTATTTAGCCTGCTTGATCAGTCCCTTGTACTTCTTTTGACTAAATTTGCATAATCTCAGTTTTTCTCACCGGTCCTTCCTCCAGCACAATGTTCTATTTGCTGCAACTGTTGTTTGGCCACCTGCACTCTGCTATGATACTATGAATTCTTTCTCCCAAGAATAATGGAATATGTTTTCACAGGGGCTACCTCTTCCAAGATGTTTGTCAACCTAATAGTCCGATTTGAAACGAATTGTTCTATTAGTAGCTTTGCTTACAAGAATCCACCTCCTGTGTCTGTCTAATGCAACACCCTTTAAATTCCATGCATTCAAGTCCACCCTCTGTAAAACCGTTTTCCCATAAGCCCATAAGACTTCTATAAATAGAGCAGAGTGAGCATTCCAAGACAATGGTGAGATCTTTCTTTTTTGAATCAACTCCTTACATACCTCAGAACTGAAAAACATTACAAATCCAATGCTGATTGCGTTGGCCCCGGACCAATTGTATATACCCTAAATCTGTCATACGCTCTCCAAAATATTTCTCTCTCTCTTGGTAATTGGGGCTTCAAAATGAACATTAACATTTCCTAAAACGTATTTACTTTTATAGAATGAAAGATTGGGCAATAGGCCCAATAAATTCTCCACTGTAACTAAACCTGAGTTTGGAACCTGACAGATAAATAAAAAAAGTTAATGTTTGCTAAGCATTCTGAATGCAAAGGTAATTCAAGGACTAGTACCAAGTTTCAAAGTTGATAGGTTGATAAGACCTACCCCTGCGCATCCTTCAGTCATCCATCTTTATGGAAAAATGAAAATCCCCCAAAGCTTGACTTTACAAAACTAACTTGTTCTCCTGATCTAATCCCTGTTTCTGTTACAAAAATATAATTTCAATCTGATATTCCAATATCCAGACCTGTATTTATTGTATTTTGTTAGTAAATAACCTAACATACAACCCAACACAGAGAGGCCTCACACTCCTCCCTACAATCTTGAACATGGGATGCAAAGGGATCTTCCTTAACATTCTGAGTTGTACCTCATGTATTCCAACATTATCCCTCCTCTAATCCCAAATGACAGCAATAATATTCCCTACTCACCTCTTACTTTATTATCAACCAAATTCAGACTAATGTTATACCGACTGGTATCAAATAATGACAAAATAACTATTTACAAACTGTCACACTGTTTCCCACAGTCTGGAATTAAAGTAGACATCCAAATGCCAATGGTGCATCCAATGAATGCACCAAGGGATGTATAAAGGGTAATGACCTTTGGTGCTCCCTCTGATGTTGCCTGGCCAGGTTGGGGCCTGCCTGAAGGCAGCACCTTTGTCTCCCTGGTGTCAGTGGGGGTCTTCATTTCCTCAGAGAGAAAGGGAGCTTTCATCAGCATCTTACTGGCGCACTCCTCTCAGCTTTTAAATCCCCACGAAGAGGAAAGAATGGCTTGGTTCCAGCAACTAAAGTGCACGGTGCTAAATTAAGGAAGCAGTGACATCCCAGTGTCAGACGTTAGGGGGGGGGGGGTGTCTCAGTCCATGTGGAGTGGAAGAGGTTCTGTCAGCTTCAACTCAAGCATTCTGCTTACCTGTTATAATCCCCATGACTGGGAAAGAAATGCTCAGTTCCCAGCTTTAAATCAAGGTAGCAATGAGCTGCTAGAAGCAGCCCCTTTCTTAATTTGTCTTTGCTTGAGATCTATCTATCTTTCCATCTATACGTGTGTGTGTGTGTGTGTGTATGGAAGCTGAGAAATACATGACTGAACATAGAATTCCTTTCTTTAACATGGAAAATAATGCATAAAATGTTATTTCTATTCTGTATTACAAAATTTTTCATTGATGTCTTTATTAATAGTTTCTGATTTATCTTATGAAGTTGTATGCTAATATCATATTGTACAGCGGGGACATGCTCTATTGACTATGATATTATGAGAAAATGTGCAAACTGCTATGATGTTGTTCAAATCTTGTCCTACACTTTAAAGGGGTTATCAGATGAATTTTGCATTTACAATCTATTTCTCCATATTGTATGCTATTGTACATTAGGTTAATTCTGTGCACTATGCTAGAAAAATATTATCTGAGTGAATCAGGTTTTTAATATGAAGTATATGCAATAGATTCCTTGGAAAAGGGAATTTAGATGAACAAATGTTTGTCTTACTCCTTTTATGCATTTTTTGCTAGCTGATCAATGCCATAATGCAATGAACTTTATTAACAACTACAAGTTCATGGAGTATCTCCATCCTATCTTTCTCTCCTAAGAACATCTGTTGGTTTGCAGTTTGCAGAAAATAATCCACTTGCTTTTCCATTTTAAATGTTTCAGATCCATGTGTTTTTTGTTTGGTTTGAAAGACTTCTATATCTAAAAGCAATCAGCATCACATGACTATTGAATGGGCCAATTGCAGGCAGATCTAGGATCCATCACTGTAAGGTTAATGCCCTTCCTGTTGAAAGCATATAGTCATTTTGAAGCATTTTCTTTGTTGTTTCTTTTTTTTTTTTTTTTTTAAGAGAATGTCAAAAAAGCAGAGCCTAATTTTATGTGCTTGGGAGTTGCTTTCTAAGCTTCAGGCAGTACAAACGCTGCTATTACTAGGGAGTAAAAGCTCTGCATAATTAACGAACATCATCATCCCTACAGTTCCTCTGGAAAGTAGTAAGTTATTTGCCTGAAGGCTGCTCTCATCCTAGTAAGTCTGTTTACCCTGTCCAAGATTAGATTAGTTTAATTATTATGAAAAAGACTGCTAAGATCTTGCAGCCTAATTATGCAAATGTTTCTAAATGTTCACAAATGTAATTTATTTATTTGGAGATAAATGAATCTGTTTTGTCATAAAACAGATTGCAGTCCTAGCAATGTACAACTAGGGTTATGTACCCCTGGGCAAATCTTACTCTACAAATATCAGTGGGATCCCTAGATTACAGCATTTATACATAAATAAATAAATAAATAAATGTTTTAAAACAGGTTTTTATTGCTTTATAAATTGTAGAAATCCCACAAAGATTCTATGAGAGGCTTAATACTCACCAACCTTGTGATGAAATCATGGTTTCTCAGCAGAAGCATTACAAAAGATATTAACAGCTACAATATTCCTAGTAGACCTATTAAGGTGCACCTGTTTTATTATGCTTTGGATCCAATATTTTTCAAGAAAAATTATCTGTGTTTAGTAGTTCTCTCTTTAGGAGAAATCCTATATTAGTATAGAGGTATATGTGTATATATATATCTATATATCTATATATATCTATATCTATATATATATATATCTATATATATATATATATATCTATATATATATATATATATATATATATATATATATATATCACTATTACATGTAGTGGGTGGGGACTGGAGGTGTAAATATTTTTTCTGTCTATTTTGGATTTATACTATATATATATATACACACACACACACACATACAGTATATCGCCTCTAGTATATGATAAAGCATTATCATTTTTTATTGAATCAATCAAATTAGAGATTTATTGAAATAATATATAGGGAATACACAAACGTCATATATAAAGCTGTTAAAGTAGAAAAACAGAACATAACAGCAGATAGAGAGCACATGGCCAATTCAGTCTACCCATCCATACCCCCTACTTAGCAACATGAATATTGCTTGTGTCATGTTAGGTTGTTTTCAGTCTGCAATTGCCTTCTTGACAGGAATTAGGTATGGACTGGTTCACCGGAGGTCCAATTCAGCCCTTTTAGCTTCTCAGGTTTTTTTTTTTTTCTGGAGGGAGGTGAGGGTGGGTAGTAGACATGGCCTCTCATATGATCTTTTGTGGGCTGACACAGAAGCAAGAAAAGAAGATCTGATGAGAAGGGGAGAGATGATTGGCACAGACAATGTCTTTCTCCCTGCCTTCCCCACCCACAATCCAGTACCATTAATTTTTTTTTTTTTTAGAAAATCATCACTGCATCATAACAATATTCATTCTCTCTTTCTCAACATGCAAACTTGCTCCAGTGATACTGGTCCTGTAGAGAGAAAGATGGGGAAATCACACTGAACCTACACGGGCTATGGCATCAGTGAAATTAAAGGCAAGACCACAAAAATGCCTGCCCACACTTCTATTGCCATACCTGCTCTTTTGCATATTCTCTGTAACACTTATTCACCTCGGCTACATAAGAATCAACAGGGAAAGTTTCTGTGCTCACACGCATACAAAACTGCCCAATACCAAATGACAAAAAAACCCAAAAAACATACAGGGTAGATTTTAAAAGGTGTGCACAGACCTACATGTGGGCGCGCTACCCAGCGCGCACACATGTATACTCAATTTTATAACATGTGCGCACAGGCACATGTTATAAAATCTGTGGTCGGCACGCACGAGGGGGGTGCACAATTGTGCACCTTGTGCGTGCCGAGCCCGCTCCAAGCCGCGCTGCCATCACCATTCCCTCCCAGGCCGCTCTGAAATCGGAGCGACCTTGGAGGGAACTTCCCTACCCCCCCAACCCCACCTTCCCTTCCCCTACCTCCCCCCGCCCTTTCCCCCCTACCTTTTTTGTCTTCTTTTTTTTTTTTTTGTTCCAAACTTACTTCAGCCCTGGGGCTGAAGTAAGTTGCAGGCGCCAGCCAACTGCCAGCACGTGATCCCTGGCACAGCGGCAAATGGCCGCTGTGCCTGGAGCCCCTGTCCCCGCCCACACCCCGCCCCCAGACCGCCCCGCCCCACCCCCTTCCCGCCCCTTTAGTAAAGCCCCGGGACACGCGTCACCAGGCCTTTTGAAAATAGGCCCAGCGCGCGAAAGCCCAGTTACGCGCGTAAATCCTCTGAAAATCCGGCCCTATATGTGTTAACAAATTGCAGACACAAGGAAGTATGTTTTGCCCAGCCAGCATGTGTCAAAAAGTCAATTAATACTTGCTACCATCCACACATTCTTTTTTCTCCATCCTTCACTTACTGTTGTCCTGTACATGAAGGGACTGCATTCACATATCAAGCACATCTTTCATGTGTATATTCCATGCAACCCTCAACTCCTACAGTGTTTTCATGGCCTCTCCAACTCACAACCACCTTCCACATATCAACTCAAAGCACCAAGTCTAGGGTTACTGGACGATGCAGTCACATGTGCTATATACAGGAGCTACACACTGCGCATCTTCTACTCTGTGTTCCCAGCAGTCAAGCCATAATAGAGCTAATTCTGCCTTCATACATTCCATCTTCTATACCATGTTTGTCATATAAATCAGCATAGTGTCCTCTAGGATAGGATGCTGGGCACACTTCTCAGAGGCAGTTTTAAAAGAGCACAGAAACCATAATGGGAGGTGGAAATGGAATTCCTCTCAGTAGGGGCAGGTATCAGAGGAGATGCAAGAAACCAGAGCCCAGAGGAAACGACACAGGGGAGTCTATGGAAACAGAGGCGCCTACCTGAAGAAAAGAGAACACATCTGCCAGGTGGAAAAACCTGGTAGAACACAGACGGAAAGAGAACAAAATATGCTTATAACTGTTTTGTTTGTCAGTGGGTTGCTCCCTTATTTGAGTGTTTAACTGAGAAGAGTAGAGGGAAGCAGAAACTCTGAGTTAATTGCAAAGTCTCAGCCACAGGTAGGATGTGGCAAAAACACAACCCCCAAGCAGGAGTTGTGTAATGAGAACTGTGAATGTGTCTGAACTAGAAAAGCCAACCTATTTGTACAAGCTTGAGGACTATGAATATATTTGTGTTAGAGAAGCCAACCTGCTTTTTTTTTCTTTTGCAAGCTTGAAGACTGTGAATATTTGTGCCAGAAAGGCCAAACTTTGTTTTCTTTTTGCAAACTTAAGAACTATGAATATACTTGCGCTGGAGAAGCCAACCTGTATGTGGAAGCTGCTTAGAGAACTGTGGATTTTCTTATAATGAAAAAAGAAACCATGATTTTTAAGTCTTTTTATAGGAAAATCCTTGAATTTAAGGAAGGACTGACATTATCCCTGGATCTATCTAAACAGAGTGACGAGATATGTATGTTATGACCGTCGGCCATCCTCGGCAGACCCAAATCACGTCATATCATGCCCAGCTCTCCACTCCTGGTGAACTCGCGTTCCTCCTGGCTCTCTGTGCTCCACGTGGCGATTGTGACGCCACCGACCTATGCTCCAACTCCTGGCCTCTCTAGGTGCGTGCACGCACCATCTATCCTCCCTTTAAAGGCCCAATGGCGGAAACTCCAGGGTCATCCCCGGCTGATGACATCACAAGCCTGAGATATTTAAGCACCTCCTTTGGCCTGTGCTAACCGATTTGGCAACTAGTTCGCTGAGCTTCTCTGGTGCTTGTTCCTGTTCTCCGGACCTGTGGTTCCTGCCTTGGATCTCTGCTCTCGGATTGAGGACTCTGGCTTTGGGTACCCACTCCTCGGGGGCCTGCTCTGTGCTTCCCTTCTTGGGACTCTTGTCTCTGTGCTGCCCCGCTCCTCGGGGTAGCCTCAGCGTTACTACACCAGAGATTCTGTCTCTACACTTCCCTGCTCCTCGGGGTAGCCTCAGCGTTACTACACCAGAGATTCTGTCTCTACACTTCCCTGTTCCTCGGGGTGGCCTCAGCGCTACTACACCAGAGATCCTGTCTCTCCGCTTCCCCGCTCCTCGGGGTAGCCTCAACGTTACTACAATAGAGATCCTGTCTCGACGCTTCCCCACTCCTCGGGGCCTGCCCTGAGCATCTCTGCACTGGAGATCCTTCCTCTGCTATATCTCCTAACCTGCTCAGCACTGTGGTACCTTGGAATTGTCTCCCTCAATCCCCGCTCCTCCTGGTACCCCGCAGTATTGCTCCAGTGTAGGTGCCTGCGATCACGTGGCTGTTATGTAGACAACTTGTCTATGCCTCCTCTCTCCTGGGCCACAGCCGTGGTCCAGTTGCCTGTGTTTCTATTCCACCTCGCCTCCCGATGGGGTCCTGTGGGGCTCAACCCCTCAGGTAGCGTTAACTAGGGATGTGCAGAGGGACGACATACGTTGCATTCGGGATTCGTATTCGTCGGGGGCAGATACGTTGCATTCAGCAAGGGGGCCCCCGATATGTCTGTACGTTAATTCTTATTCGTTTCCCAGCTAAAATTAAATTAACTACAACCCCCCCATCCTCCTGACCCCCCCAAGACTTACCAAAACTCCCTGGTGGTCCAGCGGGAGGTCTGGGAGCTATTTCCTGCACTCACACCCTCGGCTGCCGGTATTCAAAATGGATTGTATATGTTTGAACTGGGGAAACCTCATAAAGTGCCTAAATTGGGCTATATGGATATGCCCAATGGCTACTAACGAGACTCTAGCTCCAACTTAGTGGTTGTTAGAGAAAAGTTATTTATAATCATTGGAAAACCCCAGAATGTACAAGTTGCTCACTCTATTATTCTGATGGCTAACTTGATAGTCCAGTGCGAGTCAGCTGTGGTGGTATACAAAAATTAAATGTTATACCATAAAAGACTCACAGTTATGACGCCAAGATATTGTATACATAACTTCATGCAATAAGTATTGTAATCCCGACAGTGCAGTGTTTCGAGTAAATCCTCTTCATCAGGGAGTGACTACATCGCGCATTCTAAGAGAGAAAAAGCACTCTGACCAAGAAGATATAATCACTGCGACATTTTCAGCGTCAGCACAGCACTCAATGTGAAGGAGCAAATTTTGCCATCACCTAAAGAGCACATTTTCACAGCTGAGTCATAGAGGTATATTCCATGCTTAAGAGTCACTCCCTGATGAAGAGGATTTACTCGAAACACTGCACTGTCGGGTTTACAATACTTATTGCATGAAGTTATGTATACAATATCTTGGCATCATAACTGTGAGTCTTTTATGGTATAACATTTAATTTTTGTATACCACCACAGCTGACTCGCACTGGACTATCAAGTTAGCCATCAGAATAATAGATTGAGCAACTTGTACATTCTGGGGTTTTCCAATGATTATAAATAACTTTTCTCTAACAACCACTAAGTTGGAGCTAGAGTCTCGTTAGTAGCCATTGGGCATATCCATATAGCCCAATTTAGGCACTTTATGAGGTTTCCCCAGTTCAAACATATACAATCCATTTCCAGCCAGACTATTAATATTTTTTGTTGAGTACACAAGTGTCTGGTATTATCTGGATCATTATTTTGGGTATTCAAAATGGCGCAGATAGCCTTTGACCTATTATGTCACAGGGGCTACCGGTGCCATTGGTCAGCCCCTGTCACATGGTAGGAGCAATGGATGGCCAGCGCCATCTTGTGCTCCTACCATGTGACAGGGGCTGACCAATGGCACCGGTAGCGCCTGTGACATAGTAAGGGCAAAGGCTATCGGCACCATTTTGATTACTGGCAGCCAATGCTTGAACCATCATCAGACCCGTGGGCCCTCTTTTTTACCCGATTTAACTTCCTGCTGCACTACCGACTGGCCAACAAGAATTGCTGAGCCGATGCCCTCTCCAGATCCTTCATTCCAGAGGATGTGCCAGACACTCCATGGCTAAGGTCATCCTGACTGCCACCTTTCCAGTTCCACCTGGGAAGATGGTTGTTCCTCGTCAACTACGCCGGAGGGTCCTCCGTTGGGCTCATGGCTCCCTGACCGCAGGACACCCTGGGCAGTCTAGGATGCTGGCCACTCTCCAGCAGTTTTATTGGTGGCCTACTATAAAGAAGGATGCAGAGGCCTATGTAGAGTCTTGTCTCACTTGTGCATGCCACAAGCCTCTAGTGGGTCGCCTGTGGGGACTCTTTGTGTAACCCGAGTGAGCCGTGGACCCATATCATGATGGATTTTATTGTGGATCTTCCTCCCTTCAGGGGCAATAACACCATTTAGGTCATTGTAGATCGCTTTTCCAAAATGGCCCACTTCGTGGTTCTGCCTGGCCCCCTTCAGCACCGCAAATTGCGCAATTGTTATCCGCCATGTGTTCCAGCTCCACTGTCTTCCAAAACATATTCTTTTAGACCATGGAGTCCAGTTTACTGCCTGATTCTAGAGGTCCCTCTGCAAAAAGCTCAACATCCCTTTAGATTTCACCTCTGCTTATCACCCCCAAGCCAATGGGCAAGCAGAAAGAACTAACAGGACTCTAAAATAATTTCTTCGGGCCTATGTTAACCTCTGGCAGAATGATTGGTCTGACCTCCTTCCCTGAGCTGAGTTCACCTTGAATTCACATCTGTCCTCATCCACCAGTTTATCACCTTTCCAGATAGTCTATGGATGCCAGCCTCTTCTGACACTACCGCTTCCATTATCTGTTCCCTCACCAGCGGCCCAGTTGACCACCCAGGAGTTACATCAACTCTGGAACAGCATGAAACATTTACTACAGAAAGCAGCCCAAAGGGCTAAAAAGTTCTTTGATGCACATCACCATGAAGCTCCCCAGTTTAAACCGGGCGACAAGGTGTGACTCAGCACCCAGTTTATCCAGCTCATCTCGCTCTGCTCCCAGGTACATCGGTCCCTTTCTAGTGCTCCATTGTTTGGGTCCAGTCCCCTACAAACTCTGGTCCCTTTCTGGTGCTCCTTTGTTTGGGTCCAGTAACCAACAAACTCCGGTTTCCCTCCTCTTTCAAGATCCACAATGCCTTCCACGTATCTCTACTAAAACCTTTGGTATTGTCTGGATTCTCCAAGAAGCCGCTAGACCCTCAACCATTGTCGTCCGAAGTGGACATGATGTACCAAGTCCAAGACGTCCTTGACATAAGAAAACATGGAAAGAAATGGGAGTACCTCCTGTCTTGGGAGGGCTTCGGGCCAGAAGAGAACAGTTGGAAGCCATTGCTTGATGAGATAAGGATCTCATCAAGCAATTTCATGCCACACATCCTCTGAAACCCAAGCCCCCAGGGGGTGCCTTAGGAAGGGGGGTACTATTATGACTGTTGTCCACGGCCATTCGCGGCTGACCCAACTCACGTCATGTCGTGTCCAGCTCTCCACTCCTGGCAAACTCGCGGCTGTGGCCAGCCACTGCCGCCGCGTTCCTCCTGGCTTTCTGTGCTCCACATGGCAGCTGGGATGCCGCCGACCTATGCTCCAACTTCGGGGCCTCTCTAAGCACGCACACGTGCCATCTGTCCTCTCTTTAAAGGCCCAATGACGGGAACTCCAGGATTGTCCCCAGCTGATGACATCACAAGTCTGAGATATTTAAGCACGTCCTTTGGCCTACGCTAACCGACTTGGCAACGAGTTCCCTGAGCTTCTCTGGTGCTTGTCAGAGATGTGCTTCGTTTTTTACTACCGGGTCGTTTTTTGAGTCGGACACTTTGGGGTAAAGTTTGGTTTTCCTCAGTTAGTTTTTTTTGACAAATGAATAAAAAACTAAGAGAGAAAAATGAAACCGGCTCAAAAAACGATGTGGGAAAACGAAGCTAAAAAAACCCACCCCAAGTATTAAAACTTACTATAAAACATTAAATACAACCCCCCCATCCCGAACCCTCCCCAAGACTTACCAACATCCCTGGTGGTCCAGCAGGGTCCCGCGAGCGATTTGTCCCTCCATGCCCGGCGTGCCTGCCTCGCTCAGAATGGCGCCGATAGCCTCTGAATTACTATGTCACAGGGGCTACCAGCGCCATTGGTCAGCCCCTGTCACATGGTAGGAGCACAAGATGGCGCTGATGGCCACTCCTTGGGATAGCCTCAGCACTACTTCACCAGAGATCCTGTCTACTTGCTTCCCCACTCCTCGGGGTAGCCTCAGCGTTACTACACCATAGATCCTATCTCTATGCTTCCCCGCTCCTCTGGGTATCCTCAGCGTTACTACACCAGAGATCCTGTCTCTGTGCTGCCCCGCTCCTTGGGGTAGCCTCAGCGTTACCACACCAGGGATCTTGTCTCTACGCTTCCCCGCTCCTCGGGTTAGCCTCACTGTTACTACACCAGAGATTCTGTCTCTACGCTTCCCCGCTCCTCGGGTTAGCCTCACCGTTACTACACCAGAGATTCTGTCTCTACGCTTCCCCGCTCCTCGGGGCCTGCCCTGTGTGTCTCTGCATTGGAAATCCTTCCTCTGGTATATCCTATCTCCTGATCTGCCCAGCACTGCGATACCTTGGAACTGTCTCCCTCAGACCCCACTTCTCGGGGCACCCCACAGTACTGCTCCAGTGCAGTGGCTGTGATGCAGACAAGTCGTCTATGCCTCCTCTCTCCTGGGTCACAGCCATGGTCCAGTTGCCTGTATTTCCATTCCACCTCGCCTCCCGACCTTGGGGTCCTGTGGTGTTCAACCCCTCAGGTTGTGTCAACTCCCACCTCGGGCCAAGGGTCCACGATACCTACAAAACCTAACAATGTTTGCCAATTGTCTACTTGTTTTTTTCTTTGGAAGAGAACCATCTGATTAAATGCAGGCTGTGTTCTGCTTACGTCTCAGCCAATGATGTTTTCACACCATATCGCATACACAAATGGACACATCTGGAGGCCAAGGAGTGACTGTTACCCCTTCTAAAAAGGCTGTACTTATGAATACCAAAGAACTTAGGATGGCTACCTTACTAATATAGAAAATGATGGCAGAAAATGATCCAAGTGGTCCATCCAGTCTGCCCAGCAAGGTTTTTACTATTTTTTTTTTTAAGGGTATTAACTGCCACTCTGTGCAGGTTACCCCCTATGCCTCCTGTTAAGGATAGCAATAGTAGCTACAGCTGTTCCGTGCAGCTTACACCACTAAAGACAGGTTACCCCTTTTCTTTATTTCCATCTTTTAGCCATTAGAGATCCTCTGTGTTTATCCCATGTACTCCTGAATTCCATGAACATTCTTGTCTTCACCATCTCTTCTGAGAGAGCATTCCATACATCCTCCGCATTTTCTGCAAAGAAATATTTCCTGATGTGGTTCCTGATTTCCCCCCCTTGGAACTTCATATCGTCGCCTAGTTTCCTTATGATGAATTTTGCCATTCTTGCCTGGATTCTGTATTTCTTGTTTAACCACTGCTCCACGTCTCTGCCTGCTTTCTTCCATTTGGAGAACCAGCCTACTTTACTACTAAGGTCTACCCGTGTGAGTAATTTTCGGGGAAACTGGTCAAGTGGTAAAAGAGACTGTAGTAGGTACCCACCCTCAAGAGCCTAGGGACCCAGAGGCTTGTCCTCCTCTCCTCCAGTTGGATGCTTCCCAGTGGCTGTGGCCAACTACTGTAGAGTAACTGGAGAAACGAGTGAGTGTTACAGTCACTGACCATGTTCAGCCTCTGAATCAATGTCCAAGCAACTTCCAAAGTCTTTTCTCAATGATAGGAAAGAAAGAAAACTTCCATAAATGACAGGGAGATATGGTGGAAAAATATCTCCCTTCAAGCAAAAGGAAAATAAACAAAACCCTTTAAATGAAAATCAGTTCTTACTAGAGCTGTGAATCGTGTGCCCGGTCGCCTTAACGATCGGGTTCGGCTAGAGGGGGGGAAAAATCTGATCGTGGGTGATGTGAATCGGAATTGGTTCCGATTCACATCGTTATTTTTTTTGTAGTGAGGCCCGACCATTTAAAATTAACCCCTTACCTTCCCCCACCCTCCCGAACCCCCCCCAAAACTTTTTATGATTACCTGGTGGTCCAGTGAGGGCCCGGGGACCAATCTCCCGCTCTCGGGCCAACGGTGCTATTTTGGCTGCCACTCAAAAATGGCGCCGATGGCCCGATAAAAAAAAACCCCACCTGACCCTTTAAAAACGACCCCTTAGCTTCCCCCACCCTCCCGAGCCTCCCAAAACATACCTGGTGGTCTAGTGGTGGCCCCGGGAGCGATCTCCCATTCTCAGGCCGTCGGCTGCCACTCATAAAGATGGCGCCGATGGCCCTTTGCCCTTACCATATGACAGGGTATCCGTGCCATTGGCCGGCTCCTGTCACATGGTAGGAGCACTGGATGGCAGGCGCCATCTTTAAAGATGGCGGTGGCCATCTTTACGACGGCGGCGGCCATCTTTAAAGATGGCGCCAGCCAGCCAGTGCTCCTACCATGTGACAGGAGCCGGCCAATGGCACGGATACCCTGTCATATGGTAAGGGCAAAGGGCCATCGGCGCCATCTTTATGAGTGGCAGCCGACGGCCTGAGAACGGGAGATCGCTCCCGGGACCACCACTAGACCACCAGGTATGTTTTGGGGGGCTCGGGAGGGTGGGGGAAGCTAAGGGGTCATTTTTAAAGGGTCGGGTGGGGTTTTTTTTTATCGGGCCATCGGTGCCATTTTTGAGTGGCAGCCAAAATGGCGCCGATGGACCAAGAGCGGGAGATCGGTCCCCGTGCCCCCACTGGACCACCAGGTACTCGTAAAAGTTTTGGGGGGGTTCGGGAGGGTGGGGGAAGGTAAGGGATTTGTTTTATAGGGTCGGGGTGGGTTTAGGGGTTTTTTTGGTGTGCTGGTTTTCCCCCGCCCTCCCCCCTCCCCCGATTTACGATTTTTCACAATAAATCGGGGGAATTTCTATTGTATCGCGACTCTTAACGATTTTTGATGATTTAAAATATATCTGACGATTGTTTTAAATCGTCAAAAAACGATTCACATCCCTAGTTCTTACCCTGGGAATTTCACCCCACTTTCACTGGGCAACTCTGCTTTAGCTGGGCACAGAGCAGAGGAACCAAAATCCAGTCCCTTCAGGCAGGAGGCCTTGTCCTTCTAAACTGGAAGCTGCTCAGAAAAATTGCCAACTCACAGTCCAAAAATCCTCTCTAGTCCTCTTCTTCCACAAGTCAGAACCCTTTAAGTCTGTGAAGGTTGTAGCAGGACTTCTGCACTCAAAAAGCAACCCCATTGTTGCAAGCTGTGGGGCCCACAGAGATCCACTAAAACTCCACTTTTCTCCATTTTCATTCAATCCCCTTCATAAGTTAAGTGCTAATGCTGTCTTGTTATTAATTATCTGTTCTGTTCCTTGTTACATTTGGTTCCAATTTCTATGTAAAGCTCGGTTAGCTATAATTTTGTTTTAATGTAAACCAATGAGATGTTCCCAACGTTCATCGGTATATAAATCTTATAAATAAATAAATAAATAAATAAAAGTAATCTAACTCCATCCACACTCTGAGTATCCTCAACCCAGTTTTATATAGGGGAGCACTGACCAATCCCCCAAAATGGGGGAAGGGCCAACACCTGGGGAGAATCCAAAAATGCAAAATTTTCCCAGCAGATTAAAAAAAATACAGTAAGGGTGCAAAGCTGTTACATAAATGTCAGATGAATTTAATGTGGACAAATGCAAAGTGCTTAGGGTCCTTATGGAAAACACCTTGAAGTTCTGTATGCTTAGACCTCACCTTGAGCAATAAGTGTTCAGGTTGTCATGTCTTAAAAAAGATGTAGTAGTACCAGAAAAGGTACAGAGAAAGGCAATACAAACGATACATGAGGAAAGGCTTAACAAGTTAGGGTTCTTCAACTTGGAGAAGAGATGACTGAGAAATTTAAAAGATCATGAATGGTACAGAACAAGGTAAAAGAGAATAATTATTTACTGGGACCAGAGAACATTAGTAGCAGATTTAAATTATATTTTAAAAATAAAGGCCAGTGAATGAACAATTAAGCTATGAAATGTGTTGCCAGAGAATGTGGTCAAAGCAGAGTTTTAAAAAGATGTTAATGAACAAGTTTCTAGAGAACAGGTCAATAAACAATTATTAGCTAGATAGACTTGGGTGTTTCCATTTCATACTTCTGGGAGTGAGCGATAAGATATGAACTTTCCTATTGGAATCTGCTGGGTTCTCGCAAGTGACCTAGATTGTGAATGTCAAGTAGCTCTCTTAGGCCTGGATTTATCAAAATGCACTAAATATCACTTGTGATAGGAAAAGGGGCATGTTTTATGGTAATAGCAGTTTATTGCAAAGTGCACTATCTTAGCACAGGTATTACTGCAATAACATTTTCACACTTTACATTAGGTGCCAGAGCATATGAGAGAGAGAGAGAGAGAGAGAGAGGGAAAGAAAAGCCATAATGCCCTCATATCAGGTAGGTATTTATATCCCTATATGAGACCTACCTAGTTACTGGAGGTGAGGTTTAGGAATTAGTATGGGGGTTAGGGGCCACTTTGACATTCAAAGTGAGACGTACAAACAGAACAGTGCTCTCTTGTCAAGATTTGATGACCTTCGGAGTGAGGAAACTCACATAAAGATGAGATTTGTGCAATGTTCTCTCAACGTAGCTTGATTTTACCCAGGTAGTGAGTCCATCAACCTAGGTTGAGAGAACACTGCACAAATCTCATCTTTGGGTGAGTTTCCTCACTCTGAAGGTCATCAAATGTTCACAAGAGAGCACTGTTCTGTTTGTACATCTCACTTTGAATGTCAGTGGCCCCTAACCCCCTATACTAATATCTAAACCTCACCTCGAGTGACTAGGTAGGCCTCATATAGGGATATAAATACCTACCTGGTATGAGGGCATTATGGTTAGGTTCTCTCTCTCTCTCTCTCTCTCTCTCTCTCTCTCTCTCTCTCTCTCTCTCTCTCTCTCTCTCTCTCTCTCTCTCTCTCTCTCTCTCTCTCTCTCTCTCTCACTCTCTCTCCCTGATAACTAGGCTGGCTCTCCAGGAGCTGAAAACAGTGTAATAAAGCCCTATCACATGGCTTTACACAGATGAAAAAGATGTAGTTAAAGCCATGCAATAGGGCTTCACAAATCATGATGTTGGCCCCAAACCTCTCCCCTTTTTCTAATTTGCATCACACTATACGTTAAAGGCATTTTTTGCATGTGAAAACGCCGTATAGCAGTTTGAAAAATGACCCCCTAAAAGTGTTAATCAGTAACATAGAAACATATAGAAACATAGAAATGACGGCAGAAGAAGACCAACCGGTCCATCCAGTCTGCCCAGCAAGCTTCACACATTTGTTCTCATACTTAACTGTTTCTCTTGGCTCTTAGTAACCTTATGTTCTAATTCCCTTTTCACCCCCACCATTAATGTAGAGAGCAGTGCTGGAGCTGCTTCCAAGTGAAATATTAAGTTTGATTAGTTGGGTAAGCGGCAGCATAGCTCTCTGCCATGAAGCAGAGGGCAATGCTGGAAATGTGTGAAGTATCAGTTTTTCTTTTCCCCTGTCATTGAAGCAAGGAGTCATGCCGGACATGCACCGAAAGTGAAGAATGCCTTGAAAGTCACATTAACTATCATCAAATATTGAAAAGCCTAATAATTGGTAATACCTATAAGCCCATGAACCCATCCCTGTTTTTTTTTTCTTTTTTTTCTTTTCTTTTTTTAATTGGGAGATGGATGCCCTTCATCCTTCTACTCTGTGAAGGTGGACACCTACCACCGGCCACTGGCATCCCGCTCCGTTAATGCCTCTGTGGCTACTGCCGCTCCATGCAGTGTTTTACTACCTGCTCTTTATATGCGTCCTCTAGAACTGATGGATCCCATCCCTGGGTTTTTTTATTATTTATTTAATTGGGAGATGACAGCCCTCCATCCTTCCGCTCCGTGAAGGTGGACACCTACCACTGGCATCCCGCTCCGTGAATGCCTCTGTGGCTACTGCCGCTCTGTGCAGTATTTTACTACCTGCTCTTTATATGGACACCTACCACTGGCCACTGGCATCCCGCTCCGTGATGCCTCTGTGGCTACTGCCGCTCTGTGCAGTATTTTACTATCTGCTCTTTATATGGACACCTACCACTGGCCACTGGCATCCCGCTCCATGAATGCCTCTGTGGCTACTGCCGCTCCGTGCAGTATTTTACTACCTGCTCTTTATATGTGTCCTCTAGACCTGATGGATCCCATCCCTGTTTTGTTTTTTGTTTTTGTTTTTTATTTAATTGGGAGATGACAGCCCTACATCCTTCCGCTCCATGAAGGTGGACACCTACCACTGGCCACTGGCATCCCGCTCCGTGAATGCCTCTGTGGCTACTGCCGCTCCGTGCAGTATTTTACTACCTGCTCTTTATATGCGTCCTCTGGACCTGATGGATCCACAATATTTATCCCATGCCCCTTTGAAGTGCTTCACAGTTTTGGACTTCACCACTTCCTCCGGAAGGGCATTCCAGGCATCCACCACTCTCTCCGTGAAGAAATTCTTCCTGACATTGGTTCTTAGTCTTCCTCCTTGGAGCCTCAGCTCGTGACCTCTGGTTCTGCTGATTTTTTTCTGTTGGAAAAGGTTTGTCATTGTCTTTGGATCGTTAAAGTTTTTCAAGTATCTGAAAGTTTGAATCATATCACCCCTGCTCCTCCTTTCCTCCAGGGTGTACATATTTAGATTCTTCAATCTCTCCTCGTATGTCAACCGATGAAGACCCTCCACCTTCCTGGTCGCCCTTCTCTGTACCGCCTCCAACTTGTCCTTGTCTCTTTGTAGATACGGTCTCCAGAACTGAACACAGTACTCCAGGTGAGGCCTCACCAAGGACCTGTACAAGGGGATTATCACTTCCCTTTTCTTACTCGATATTCCTCTCTCTATGCATCCCAGCATTCTTCTGGCTTTTGCAATCGCCTTGTCGCATGTTTCGCCGACTTCATATCATTAGACACTATCACCCCAAGGTCTCTCTCCTGCTCCGTGCACATCAGCCTTTCCCCCCCCATCGAATACAGTTCATTCGGATTTCCACTCCCCAAATGCATGACTTTGCACTTCTTGGCATTGAATTTCAGCTGCCATATCTTCGACCACTCTTCCAGCTTCCTTAAATCCCGTCTCATTCTCTCCACTCCTTCCGGCGTGTCCACTCTGTTGCAGATCTTAGTGTCGTCCGCAAAAAGACAAACCTTACCTTCTATCCCGTCCGCAATGTCGCTCACAAAGATATTGAACAGGACCGGTCCCAACACCGATCCTTGCGGTACACCACTTAAAACCGCTCTCTCTTCAGAGAAAGTTCCATTTACCATCACGCATTGTCTTCTGTCCGTCAACCAGTTTGCAATCCAGGTCACCACTTCGGCACTCACTCCCAAGCTTTTTGTTTTATTCACCAGTCTCCTGTGCGGAACCGTATCAAAAGCTTTGCTGAAATCCAAGTAGATGACATCTAGCGCTCTTCCTTGATCCAATTCCTTGGTTACCCAGTCGAAAAAGTCAATCAGATTTGTCTGACAGGATCTTCCCCTGGTGAATCCATGCTGCCTCTGGTCCATCAATTCTCCGGACTGTAGATATTTCACTATTCTCTCTTTCAACAGTGACTCCATTACTTTTCCCACCACCGAAGTGAGGCTAACCGGTCTGTAGTTACCAGCCTCTTCTCTGTTCCCACTCTTGTGAAGCGGGACCACCACCGCTCTTCTCCAATCACTCGGCACCACTCCCGTTTCTAGGGATCTATTGAACAGGTCACACAGCGGACCCGCCAGCACATCTCTGAGCTCCCTCAGAATCCTTGGATGAATCCCATCAGGCCCCATGGCTTTGTCCACTTTCAGATTCTTTAGCTCTTCCCATACATTTTCTACTGTAAAATGATTTTCATCTATTCCACTACCCTCCAGCTTCTTGTGTAGAAATGGTCCTTCTCCAGGGTCTTCTTTAGTGAATACAGAGCTGAAGTATTCATTTAATATTTCTGCCATTTCTTCGTCTCTCTCCACACATTGATCATTTCCACCTTTCAATTTCACTATACCAGTAGTAATAGATATATTACTACTATACCAGTAGTAATAGATTAACCACTGTCTGAGACTCAAATGGCATCTCCTATGTTTTTATATAGCTTGTGGAAGGGAGAGAGGGAGGGAGAAAGATACGCACACCCACCCCGTGTCTACTAACTTCCACACACACACCACAAGCTCTTCCAACTTGTTATGTAATTCTTCCCTTGTTGTTAAAAGCTTTCAAATAGATCCAGACCCTTTGGTATGGCTGCTTCTGGTCCAATGGTCAGAGTGGGGCACCTGTCTCCTGGTACAATACATGAATGTATTTCCTGGGGTTTGTTGTGGAATAGGAGACATAGGTATAAATATTTGCGCTGCCATTTTTCCTGCTTTTTATTTGCTGCTTTCTGGATTTTCTTTGAGCTGATCTGTCTGAGTGCCTTGACATGTGGCTGCTCCACCTCTGGGAGCAGGAGGAAGGGGCTCCCTGGAAGCAGATAAATGACCCTCACTCACCTCCACCTCCCCCCAGAAAAGCACTGGAATACTGTCACTCTATTTCACCCTCTTTCCATGAAGCAGGGCCAGTGGAAGCACTAGGCGAACTAGGCCTGGGCCTAGGGCACCGACCATTAGGGCTCCCTGGAAGCAGATAAATGACCCTCACTCACCTCCACCTCCCCCCAGAAAAGGGGGGAGGTGGAGGTGAGTGGCCACTGACATTCAAAGTGAGATGTACAAACAGAACAGTGCTCTCTTGTGAACATTTGATGACCCTTGGAGTGAGGACACTCACCCAAAGATGAGATTTGTGCAGTGTTCTCTCAACCTAGCTTGATGGACTCACTACCTGGGTAAAATCAAGCTACGTTGAGAGAACATTGCACAAATCGGTCGGTGCCCTAGGCCTGGGCCTAGGGCACCGACCATTAGGGGGCACAAGCCATGTGGGGGGGCTGCGAATGGTGGTGCCAAAGAGGAGTGGAGATTCGGCAATCTCCTCTTTGCCATTGCAGCACCGCCACTCACGGCCCCCACATGGCTCATGCCCCATAATGGGGATGGCACGACTGGGTGGGGGTGGTGAGATGAAAGGGGGCAGGCGCAAGGCAGAAGGTGCCTAGGGTGCGTAGTCCCCTTGCACCAATCCTGCCAGGAAGGGGAAACAAATGTAAACCAAAAAACAATGCAAGGAGTGGATTCATGAATTTTGTTATTTTGGTTAGCTTCTATATCTTGTGTGTACTTATGAATATGTTTAATGATGTGTGAATACAAATAAAGGGGCTGATACAGAGCGCTCTGCCAAGCACACTGTTTAACCCATGGATGGATGCGCATCCACAACTCCTTATGTTATAAGGGGATTAGTGCGTCCAAAATGCGTGTCCAAACACCTCCCCGTGAAACTAATAGCACTCATCACATGCAAATGAATGTTGAGGAGGCTATTAGCTAGTGCGCCCAATCTAAAAAAAATGTGTGCCTGTCGCGCACATTTTAATGCTCAAAAATTAACGCCAGCCCAGAGCTGCAAAATAAATAAAGAAAGAAAGAAAGAAAGAAAGAAAGACCTGACAGAGGTCAGGTTAGGAAATGGGACGTTCAATTTACAAGCGTCCATTTTCCTAATCTGTGGCTGTGTACTGGTTAGGAAAATGGATGCTCAGAAAATTGAGCATCCGTTTTCCTTACCTGCATGCAGTCATTTCTCCTGGACACTCCATGGCATGGCCACGCCAGGGACATGCATGCAAATTATCCATTGTGCATCCCTTTTAGCGCACCAGCTCATTAGACTATTAGATTGAGCACCCAAGAGAGGGGATGTGTGGGTGTTCACAAATCGTGTATTCAAGTTGGACGCATGTTTTTTCTCACATGATATTGGATAGGGCTCAAAGTGTCTATGTACAGTTCGGGTACTAATAGTGGAAGTGTGTGGAAGTGAATGTAGGGATGATGTGTGAATGTGGGGGGAGGGGGAGAAGGTGGAGGGATGCACATACTTGGCTAGTGATTGTTGACTTGTTTATTAGGCAGGTAAATACTGTCAGAGCTTGGATTGCCAACTGGTTCCAGCTTTTCAGGCCAGGTTGATCCATTCCTGGCTTTCCCTCCTAGAGAGAGGCTGTGTGTGCACATTGTGCTCCTGCAGCAGAGATTATAAACCTTTATTTTCATATATTTTGATAACTTAGCTTTATAATTTTGACATATTTTAGTTAAGTTTGTGTTGAGGCATCAGTCCTCACTTTTATTTAGAGTTTATTTCATTTATTTAGAGTTTATTTCATTTATTTAGACTTTGATTTGATTTGTTTGTTTGTATACAGACAGCAGCTTCTCTTCCTTTCCCCCATTCACCTCTCACACGTGCACTTTTCTTTGTTTTAGGGTGAAGTTTTAGCTAGGCAGGGACAGTTTCACAGGGCTTCAATTTTAGGGTGAGTTTTATTTCAGGCAGGGATATTTCCAAAGCACATGTCCTTTCTAATTTGCTTTACAGTTTTAAGTTCTGTTGTGCTCTTTCCTTCAGCCTCACATTGGAGCTGAAAGAGTTCTGCTTCAGCTGTTTTGTTTGATTTAGTTATTTAATTTCAACCCTTCCCTCAAAAATTACCTTTCTTGATTTTATTTTAGTTTTATAAGTTAAAAGAGCAGCAAGCTCTTACCTTTTTATTTTCTTTATTTAATCACTGAGGCTCCTGGATCTCTGGGAGGGAGGGCTCAGCCACTCAGCAGGGCCCGGCTGAGCTCTGATCAGACGCCTGCTGTCAGCCTTCCCAGAGCAGCCAAGGAGCCTTCTTTTCTAAGTAAGTTTTATTTCCAGGTTTTTTTTTGTGCTTCTCACTCCCCTGTGCACTCTCTTTTTAATTTTGGAGCACAGGTTCACTTGTTCATTTAAAACTTCACTGACATTTCACTTTTTACACATTTAATTAAAATAAAAAAATATATATTAGAAAAAAAAAGAAAGTCACCTTTGTTACTCTTCTTTTAATTTCAGTAGAGGCTGCTTCAATCCCAGTCCCCATTGCCTCTACCTCAATAGAAAGAACAGCCTGGACAATGGGGAAGAAGCAGCTCTAAGAAAGCTGGGAGGAAAAAAGGTGCCAGCTGGAAGTCAATACCTAAGAAGAACTTCTGTGACTTGCTGGCTGGCACCCCAAAAGCTGCAGCTGCATCCCAGTACCTCCTATTGCTGCACCCCCTCAAAATGCAGCATCTAAGCCAGCAACAGCAAATCATGACCTCTCTGCTGCTGCTAGGCACAGTATTCCTGTCCCAGCACTGCTATCTGCTGGGGCAGAGACCCCTTTTTTGGGGGGGACCCTTTAGTAGCTGGCACTGCAACGCCAGCCACGGAAATCCCCGTTCCTGCCTCAGCTCGTTCCACCACTGAGGTAGCCATTCTGACTGCCACTACCTTCCACCTCAGAGGTGGCTGCATCGCCGGCCAGAGAGACAAGCAGTGTCCTTGCTGCTGTGGAAATTAATAATGCACCTCAGGCAGTAGCAGGACACAGTAAAGAGAAAGCTCAGAGCCCAAGTTCCTCCCTGGTCATTGCTTCCATTTCTGCTGTAAACAAGATCCTATGCGGTGATGGTGTCAGGGGCAGCGGCGGGTGGCTCTGCCGGGAGGGAATGTAGGATGAGCACAACAGCCAGGATCAGGCAATAGAGCCCCGTACTCAATACAATATGTCACCTACCCTTTCCACGGGCTAACCCGGAGGCAAGGGGTAATGTGTCCAGCAATGGGAGGGGCAACTATCGACTAACACTAGACCAGATTCCGTTATGACTCTTGTATTTAATTTAATTTAATACCCTCTTCGGGCCTTTTTCTTCCAGCTGCCTAAGCTTCCAAGTTTACGGTCCTTGTTAAATGTAACTTTTGTTTCTTTTGTCTCTTTGATTATAAAAAAGTTGTTCCTTCCATTTCAGTTATCTACCCCTGTTCGATGTAAACCGATCTGATATGGTATTTAACCATGAAGGTCTGTATAGAAAAATGCTAAATAAATAAAATAAATAAATGGCACTGGCTAATGTGGTGACTCCTGCAGCCATTGTGGCAGCTGGCAGGATATACATAAAATAGTATTTTTCCTCCATACGCTGGCCACCACACATACAACATAAAAGGAATCGTGGTGGAGGGGATCTTCGTACCAGTTGAGCCTTTGGAGATCCCCGGAACCAAGGTGGTACTATCAAACGTGCCACCCTATATTCCTGAGGCAGTAACAATGGTTCACCTGTGTACACTGGGGGAGGTTCGCTCTCCCATCACTGTGATACCCCTGGGATGCAGGCACAGGACTATATGCTACGTCCTGTCCTATAGACTAGTGGTCCCCAACCCTGTCCTGGGGGCCCACCAGCCAGTCGGATTTTCAGGATATCCACAATGAATATGCATGAGAGAAAATTTGCATGTTATGGAGGCAGTGCATGCAAATTTTCTCTCATGCATATTCATTGTGGATATCCTGAAAATCCGACTGGCTGGTGGGCCCCCGGTGGCCATGAGCGTGGAGTTTCCCAGCCAAGCCTCTGCTCTTCAACCCACGCCTGAGTGTGAACATGCTTTGAGTCCCCCATGGTTCATCATTGGCTAATGCTGGCCAGGATCACAAAGACCTGGGATCTCCTGGACTATGATAGACATGAGTGGGTGACCCCAGAGACCCTAGCCCATTTCATGGGTCTTGCAACCCCTTGAGTTCCCATCGTCTGCTCCAGGAGAAAGGGTTTCTGCAGGTGTTCTTAGCTTCTCATCCAGGTTGTCTGTCTTTATCCTGGCACATTTCTGCACCTTGCCAAGTCACAAGATGTACTCATTCATGCTGCACACCATGCACTTCCTTGCCCTCATATCCTACCCAGACATCATCTGGAAGGATGTTCTTCTGTCATCTGAGGGCAAGAAGCCCTGATGGGCATCCTTCTATTCCCAGTATATACTTAGGCCCACCAGGGACCTGAGCTGGAAAAATTTACATGGTGCTCTCAGCACAGGTGAGATTTTGCCTGTTTCATTGATTCTCATCATCCTGTCTCTTTTGTGGGATACTAGAATCCGTCTTTCAAACATATTTCTTTTGTGCCAGACTGGAGACCTTTTTATTTTCCTTAAAAATTTGCTTCTGCAGTTCTGGCTTAATTTCTCTCCCCACATGCTTATGTTTGGACTCACCATGTCGTGGACCCCAGCTCATAGAGCAAGGGACCTCCTCATCAACCTCATCCTGGTGTTTGCAAAAATGGCCATCTACAAGATCAGGAGGCAACAACTGGATGGGGAGGTACCCATGGACTGAGAAGTCCTGCTTCGGGCATTGCTGTGCTCCCACCTTCGAGCAGAGCACTATTTTGCTGTGTCTGTTGGCTCGATGGACACTTTCGCCCGACACTTGACACTAAATATTGTACTCTGCTCATCCCCAGTCCCCCTCAGATTATGTTTTACACTGAACATTTGATTTTCTCCTGTGCACTGTATTTCATTTTTGAGTTATAAGTGCATTAACCAGTTAATGTTGAATTTTATTTTAGATTGTCTTTTTTCTTGGTGTTCCTCACAGGAATACAAGGTGCATGTACTCTCTGGTGCCACCATTCGGTGGGATTAGACACTGACCATTCTAAAATAGGCCTGGTGTTACTCCCATCACACATAGGGATTTGTAGTTCTGATTTCTCTATTGCATCACTTAGGAAAAGCAAGACAAGTCACATTTTTATTCAATTCCATTCTAATGGAAACAGAGTAAAAGGAAAGAAAATAGCATGAACCAGATCCCACGATTTCCATGGAAGGAAATTAAAATCAAAATATTATTTGCCTCCCATAGGAAAACATGGGAACTATGTTGGAAAAAAAAATACATTGTGGATTTCCTCCTGATTTGAGCAGAAGTAATTCTACATGGGATAGAGGCCTCAGGGATATTCATATAAAACCCAAGGTTAATATTCAGCCATTACATATCTGGTTATGTTAAGCCAGATAAGTTTATCTGACTTACTTATACTGGATATTCAGTGGTGCAGACACTTCATAGAATATACCTGGCTATCAAAGTTAGCTGGATAAGTTTATCCAGCTAACTTCAAGCCTGCTTTCAGATAGGTCTAAAGTTATTCTGCTATCTTAGCTGGATAATTCCAAATAGCATTTATATAGTTGACTTAGGGCCAGATAAATTTAAGATGTTCTCCAATTTTGTGTCTATGGGAAAAACCCTTGGTGAATCAGGTACTTAGCCGGATAAGTAATACCACTCCCACAATGCTCACTGAGCACCTCCAGGTTATCTAGCTAAATTCTAGCCAGCCAACTACTTGGAGGCATTCAAAGCATAGGAAATTTGAAACCCCTGTGTTTGCTTTTCTAATTGCTGAACATAGACAGAAATATATGCTGAATATTGTCCCTCCCTATCCTCACCTCCACCACAGACACACACACAAAGTGAAGGCTCAAACTTTCAAGAGTGAATTGATCCCGTAGGAAGTAAATCCTGAAAGTCATCCTGTGCCTTCAACCACAAGTGTCTACTAGAAGGCTATGGAAGGCATCATGAGTGAATACTCATAGTGAAAGGAAAACCATGTGCTATTTATGATGCTTCATTGAAGACAAACAGAGGAAAAAGATACAAAAAAAAAAAAAATCCAACCTTGTACATTGCTCAAGGCTTTTTTAAATCTTAAACCTTGTTTTTGTACCATTTTCTTAATAAATGAAATATCCAAAGTCTCTTTTGCCTGATATATTTGTCTTGAATAGATTGCAAACTCTATTGAGATTGGACTCTTGTATATTTTTGTACAGAGCTATGTATATAAAGAAGTGCTATAGTAGTAGCAAATCAATGGTTTTATATGGAGATTTAACTGAACTGCTATTGTGTGTTTTTAAGTAGCTTCTATCACATCATTATCAACTATGCTGAAGACACTGCAAGCTGTTTGCTGACAGTTGAATGATCATATCTCAAGAGCACCTGCTTTATAATTATTCATTGATAGCAAGATCATTAACATATTCTTTAAGTCATTTACAGGCAATTTGACTTTACATTAATGATTCTTTATAATATGTTAATGAGATGAATAAATATATGGTTCAAAGGAAAATTATACTGTATTTTTACTGCAATCAGTAGGTACTAGCAGCAGCCTGCAGGTTGTATAACATGCTTATTCATACTATTTTATGGAATAGATTACTCAACATGCTGCAATTGTCTTTGCCATTTATTTCAAAATTTCCATAGTCTTGCCTTGAGGAAATGATGTAGCAAACAAAGAGTTAAATATGCATTTATGTGCCATGAAAGACTTGATCAGATGATGCAAACTTGTGCATATCTCCTTGTGTACCCCCAATGTGCACTTAATAGTCATCTATAAACAAATCTTTTAAACAGATCAACATTTTACTGATTGATAAACCTCACTAGTTGTGCAGCTTGGGATTTGAAGTCAGTTTTGCTATGTTTAAATTAGGCCTTTAGGTGCCCAACAGAGAAAAATGCATAAGAATCTAATCGTTCAGAATGGATCATTTTATTAACATTTGGTGCCACTATTTTCCACACTGAAAAATATTAAGATGTTTTTCATTGATCAATCTAGTGCAATTTTTGCAACAGAGCAAAATTGGTACAAACCCTTAATAAATGAGAACCAGAAATTTAAGAGATATATAAGGGGAACATTTGTTGAAGGCTTGTTCTAGTATAAAAGCTTATTTGTTTATTTATAAATCATTATCAATCAAGGCTCCAGGCAAGCACAAAACACAAATTAAAAATGTAACATGTGTTCTAAAATAACCAATCAAAATTTGAATTAAAATAATGGATACATAGACAACAGCATCACAATATAAATTAACATTAAAATACTTCTTAAAACTGTTAATCCAAATGCACATTCAGCAAACCTTTTTTTGTTGGAAAGAAATCAGTAGAACTAGGATCACAAAATGAAACTCCAGGGAGGACAACTCAGAACCAATGTCAAGAAATATTTCTTCACGGAGAAGGTGGTGGATGCCTGGCATGCCCTTCCAGAGGTGGTGGTGAAGACGAAAACAGTGAAAGAATTCAAAGGGGCATGGAATAAACACTTTGGATCCTTAAAAACTAGAGGATGGAAATGAAGAAAAGAATGCATGGGGATAACTTGCTGGTGCAGCGGTTACGACCCAATAAGTCTTCATACTGTTAGTGCAACGCCATCATGGCTCTCTGCTTCAATGGGGGGGAAGGGGAATTGGATTCAAACAGTAACTAATGAAAGCCCTGACTTGAGGGTAACTTGTTGATGCGGTGGTTAGTTACTACCCTTCACCAATAAGCCTAATACTTTGATGCAACTCCAACATTGCTCTCTGCTTCAATGGCAAGGTGTAACGAGGAATTGGATTCAAACAGTAACCGAGAGCTCTGATGTTTACGGTCTGGGAAATTGATAAGCATGGGGGTAACCTGCACAACGCAGTAGATACTATCATAAGCTTGCTGGGCAAACTGGATGGACCTTCTGGTTCTTTTCTGCTGTCATTTCTATATATGTTTCTATGAAAGAGGAGATACTAGGGCAGGGGTGGCCAACTCTAGTCCTCAAGAACCATAAATAGAACTGGTTTGCAGAATCCCCACATGGAGGATTAGCCTACTGATTAGAGCAGTGTTCTATGAGCCAGGACACAAAGGTTCAAATCCCACTGCATTCCTTGTGACCTTGGATAAGTGAATTTATCGTCATTGCCTCAGCTACAACCTTCAATTGTAAGTCCTCTAGGGATAAAGAAGTACCTACATTTAATCTACTCTGAAAAACAGAATATGCATGAGATTGATTTTCATGCAATTTAAACCTTCAGTTAAAGCAGGCACAAATAACCAGGCCTTTCACAACTTAAGTCAAGCCAGAAAGTCTATGAGGGTTTGTAACTCCTTAGAAATGTTGTTCTAGGTGCTAGGCCCCATAAAACAAGAGTGGCCAAGTTCAGTCCTCAAGGGCAAAAAGTCTTATTTTCAGAACATCCACATTGAATTCTAGGCGTATTCTTATAGTACAATCTACCATCTCTTGCCATGCAATGGGCTGCAAATGGTGTCAGAAATCAACATCATATATTTATTCATTTGCTGGTTCATAAAATGTTACCCATACTATAAATGGGATAATAGCTATCTGAAAGCTATCTCAAAAAATCTGTCCACCGCAATCCAATGGTTCTATTAGCTATGCTCAGTGAAAAAGCCCAACCCGACATAAGCCTCTGCTTCAGTATGAAAACACCTGCCTCAGGGACTCAAGTTACCTAGAAGATAAAGTAAAATTTTAGCGAGAAATTCACTCAAACTACAAAAACAAACATCAGGAAAAGGCTATACATACTTATAACATATGTCACAAACAGCTTCACAGAGAGCTTCAAAAAATGGCAGATAGCTCAACATCAAATACTAGAAGCACGTCACTATTTAAAGTCCCTTCCATCCACTCAGTCAGATATAGAAAGAGACCTCCCTGCTCTACCAATGGCCAATCAGTTACATTACAACCAATGGGCAAGAACATAACCCCCTTGCATTTCAAAACCTAACAAATCAACATGCAATTCAGTCTACTTCCTTATTCAAACCAATTGCCTGAACAATATTGAGAACATATATCCAGGATTTCTCCTTTCTAATCAGTGACAAATTATTATTACCTCCACGTGAACACCGCTCTTTCTCCAACACTGTAAAGATAAATTCAGAAACAGTATGCTGAAATACCATGCAGTGAGCAATGACTAGAGCTTCAGTCCTCTGACATGAGATAAAGCCATGGTGCTCAGGGATTGTAAGACTGAGAAAAATGAGATAGAACTGGGTGCAGAGGAACAAAGTAAAAGCAGTGAAGGGATTCTAGGACCATGTTCAGGAGAGGGTTTGCATGGAACTAGCAAAGCTGAAAATGGACAAAGCACAGAGGAGGGGGTAAGATACAGGCCAGGTTATTAAGGGAGCTCAGAAGGGTTCTGACAGCTCTGCTGACAATTTTGTTCAATCACTCTTAGGAGGAGGCCGATGTGGTTGCAAAGGACTGGAGAAGGGTAAATGCTGTTCCTCTTCATAAATATGGAAATAGGGAAGAGACAGGTAAGTACAAGTGATGGCTAAATTAATGGATTCCCTTCTAAAGGGAAAAGGGTTCATTTACTCTACTAGAAGGCATCCATGTTGCTTAGTATCTCATAATATTAAAAACTACTGAAGTTACACAAATATTTGAGGAAGGGTCCCCTAAGTTTGCTTATTAAACATTGTAAATAACAGTTATTATATATTCATGAGAAGACGCCTTAGGAGTTTGCCAGAATAGACTGTGCAGAACACTGTAGAAATCCCACAAGAATTCCGGAGAATTCAGTGGTAGAGAAGTGAGGTAGTAGTAAGTCAGGATATGCATTTGTTTAAAAAAAAAAGAAAAGAAACACGAGTAATATGTTGCATTTTTCATTTTGTTTAGTTTTAAAAATGAAATAAAAAAATAAACTTCTGAATTTCTTTCTTTTTTATTAGCTTTTGTTTCAGAAATTCAACAAAACAAAACTCTGAGAGCCATCAAGACAGTAAAATTAAAACACATCCCTGGGCCTTCCTCATAAGCCATCTCCCTTCCAGAGGTCTCCTACCGCCTTCCTGGGGCCTAGAAAGTAGAAAAAGGACAGAAACAATCCCCTGCAGCTCCTGCCCCACTGGTTCCTGGTTCAAAAATGGTGCTGGCTGGCATCATTTTGTTGTATGACTACAGAAATTAAATTAAAACATTTTCTCTGCAAACTCCTAGTGATAAGGAGAGGAAGCAGTTTTTTCTCTTTTCCCTTGTATTGAGCTGCAGACAGTGAGATATCTCAGGAGAATGCAGGTTACCTTAGCATTGAAAAGGCAATTGTAGACGCAGAGATTTCCAGTGGTACAGTAGGTAATAAATAGGTCATTACCTCTAAACAAACCAATGAGTTAAATACTTCATTTTTTCTACTGTTTCATGCTGATTTCTTATCTCTAATATAGTAAAATACATATAGGGTCATTCATCAATCTGTATTAGGGTCTCAATATACGAAAATTGGGGCCTAATATGTGATAGAAGCGTGATATTTATCACATGATGAGTTAGTATTTAAATAAAATAATGAGTATGCAAAACCAGGAATGTACGCAAATGAGAGGCGTCTACTGCATTTTGCAGAAAAATATTGCATAATAACAGTGGATTTAATGTGAGATATAACAACACTTTGTAGATTTGTGGTAGGATGGAAAAAAAGTTTATATTGTGTGACAATGGCCTTTTTCACGGATCATGTATAATATTTCACATGATAAAAAGAGGCATTCTCTTAGACACACCAACTTAGCACTAGTGCGCCAATAAAAACACCTTTTGTTCCCTGCTCTGTTTTCTGAAGCTACAATGATAGGGGGAAGTGCACTAGTAGTGGGATACTGACTGCTTCAGGCTGCTCAACAACAACAACTACTACTACTACTACTACTACCATTACTACTACTACAGACAAGAAAGGTTCAAACACCTCTTAGGCAAGTACCCACACCAGAGTCAGAAGTGCAAGCCTTGCCAGTGCAGTACCCTGGTCAATGGCAAAGCTTGCCACGCAGGTGGGCATGCAGGCAGTACAGGGAGTGCATCTTTCATCCCTGCACCACATTGCTGGGGATGTCAGAGGACCACTTGGTTATGAGGTATTGCCTGAACTCTCAAGCCTTCATGGAACTGTATCAAGAACTTAGAGGAGATCTGGATCCTGTCACAGAAAGGTCCCATGCTATACCAGGCCTCATCAAGCTATTGTGCACCCTGCATTTTTTTTTTTATGGCATCTGGCTCATTCCAAACAACAGTTGGGGTCATCAGGGGAATATCCCAGACGTCTTTTTCCTGCTGTCTGGGCCAGGTCATATCAGTTGTACGTAGCCACAGTAGTCATTTCATAAGATTCCCTTGTGAAAGGCAGGACTTGCTGGACTTCAAGAGAGTTTTTTATGCCATTATCAAATTTCCAAATGTTGAGGGAGTTATTGACTGCACTCACGTAGTCATCATCCCACCCCATGGCAAGGAGGAGGTTTACCGCAACAGAAAGCTCCTTCAATGTGCAAGTGGCCTGTGACGCTTGAATGCGTATCCTCACTATGATCGCCAGGTACCCGGTAGCTGTGCACGATTCCTTTATACTTAGGCAATCTGGCCTGTTTGGACAATTTGAAGACAGCCTCTATGGTGACAGTTGGCTCATAGGTAACAACAGTGCTTTTTTCTATCATCCCTCTCCAGATGTGTTTGTTTACAGCAAAAGGCAGTGACATGGGGAGCTTTTAAGGATGTGCTGCATCAGTTACATGAAAAGTAGCTTGCACAGTGAGGTCAACAAACCATCGTACCAGAGCCCAGGTTTCTCTCTCTGTGCTGTAGAGGCCTGCTAATGTTATGTATCCATGCAAAGCACTTTCCACTAAGGGCAGTGTGTGACCGAGCACTACAGACTTTCAACTTGTCAGCGTAAAACAAGTGGCAGTTCAAATCCTTTCTCTTGGAGCTGGTAAAATGTCACTTGTCCACCCAAACCTTTATGGGCCCACAATGCAGGGACTCCCAGGTCAGGTGTGCCCTCAGCTAATGGTGCTTCTGTTCTGATAGCTACCCTGTCAGCCACAGTTTGTCTTTACCATAACAGAGGTAGGTGGGACAGACCCAGCAGGCTTTTTCCATCTAGATGGCACAGGAACTCTGTACAGAGGACCAGCCTGGCTTGTTAGAACAAGTCTTCTTTGAGTGAATTTTTGGAGCCTTTACAATTGTGCATCTTATGGGCCTTTTGCTCCCCAAGGCATTTTGGTGTTTGGGGATGGTATTTCTTTGGGAGGCCTACCACTGGGCCATCCTGAGATCCTGGAACTGCTGCACAGGGTGGACTCCTGGGAGGATGGAGATTGGCACAGGTGCAAGCTCTGGCAAACGTTGAATGAGTTGGGTGACTGCTGTGGTCAAATTATTTATTGAAGTGGATATGGTAGTTAAGCCCTGTGTAAGAGCTGCTGTTTGCTGATGCATGGTGTTGGTGTGGCTGATCTGAGTTCTCCTCAACTGTACCATCTCTGCCCGTATATGGTGAAGATGTAGGCCATGCCTCCTCTCAATGCAACCTAGTGTGGCCTGCACTGTAGGATCCACTGCTGGTGCTGCTTGATGGATTCTGGGGTGTAGTCTGTGCCTCCAAAGCTGGCATCACCGGGCTCAAGGGATGAGCTAGCTGGCTTTCTTGGACATTCTTCTGGTCACAAAGCATGCTGGAGGCAGGTGGTGACTGGGTTGGTTGTTCCCATGGCAGGGCAGTTTCCTCCATAAAGTCAGAGAGGTTTAGGCTGGTGTCAAGGGGTAGGGGTGACCCAAGGGGTTGAAGTAACAGCTTCTGCTGTGTGGATGCTGCCGCTGCTCCTCCTTCTCCTCCTCTTCCTCACTCCACTATGTCTGAGCATCGAATTGAAAGGGGCCTGTGGCGCCGCCAACCCTCCCCCCAACTCAAAGCAGTGTATAAACAATCACTGCACGGCTACCGACAAGCCACCATCAATGCCAAAAGGGACTTCCATGCATCAAAAATTCACGACCTACAATTCAACGCCAACGCCCTCTTTTCTCACGTCGCAGATCTCACTAACCCCCCACCCCACCACCCCCGAAGAACACCCCAAGGAAAAGTGCGAGGAGCTGGCAAAATATTTCCAGCACAAAATATCCAGCATCCTCCTACGCTTTCCCCCTAACCCCACGACCAACTCCCCCCTCCCAACTCACAGTAGCACCAGCTTCAAATCTTTTGACCTCACATCTACCCTTGAAATTGAGACCATCCTCAAAAAGATGAAACCCGCTACACATTTCGCAGACTCTATCCCCTCCAAAACCCTCCTCTCCATTCCCACCACCATCGCCAAACCCTTATCTAACTTCATTAATTGCTCCCTCACCTTCGGCAAAGTCCCAGATCCCCTCAAACTTGTGAAGCCACTCCTAAAAAAACCCTCCCTTGACCCCTCCGATCCTGCAAGCTACAGGCCCATCTCCAACCTCCCCTTCCTGGCAAAAGTCCTGGAGAAAGCAGTCAATACTCAGCTCTCCGACTACCTCGAGGAACACAACCTCCTGCACCCATCTCAATTTGGATTCAGGAAAGGCCGTAACACAGAGAATCTCCTTTTAGCTATCACTGACACCATACTCATCGGTCTAGACCAAGGTAACTCGTTCCTTCTTGCTTTACTAGATATATCGGCAGCCTTCGACACTGTCAATCATCAAATCCTTCTTGCCCGCTTGGCAGAGATAGGCATTGCTGACACAGCACTAGACTGGTTTGCCTCTTACCTCACAAACAGAGAATACCTTATAAAACTCAGTAACTTTGAATCTGCTCACGTTCCCCTCATGCAAGGCATCCCCCAGGGCTCTTCCCTTTCCTCCACCCTTTTTAATATCTACCTCCTCCCCCTCTGCAACCTACTCTCTGACCTAGGTCTGGACTTTTTCTTATATGCTGACGATGTGCAAATTCTCATCCCTATTCAAAAAACCCTCAATGAAGCCATCCTCTTCTGGGAATCCTGCCTAGTCGCCATCAACTCCCTATTAACTAACCTCCACCTTGCACTTAATGCAACCAAAACCGAATTACTCCTCATATCCAAGCAAACTCTACATGCCTCCTCCTCTACATCAACCCCCTCCACCCTCACCCACGCCCTCTCTACATCAACCCCCTCCACCCTCACCCACGCCCTACCCCCCTCTGTAAGAGACCTGGGAGTCACCCTTGACCAACACCTCAACTTCAAGCCACACATCAAGTCCCTGCTTAAAGCAGGTTTCTACAAACTAGGGATGTGCAGAGCAAAAGTTTATGTCCATATGTCAATATGTCCAAAGTGAGTTGGGTATATGTCCATATGTGCAAAAAAAAAAATTTAAACCCCCTCACCCTCCTTAATCCCCCCCCCAGACTTACCACAACTCCCTGGTGATCGAGCGAGGAGTGAGGACGCCATTTCTGCAATCCTTGGCTAGAAGCATGTGACGTCGGCGCCACGTCGAGTGACGCGGCGTCACGTGATTCCCGGCGAGTTCGCGACGGAAGGCTCGTTCGGCCCAAAAAGAACTTTTGGCCAGTCTGGGGGGGGGGATTAAGGAGGGTGAGGGGGTTTAAATTTTTATTTTGGCTCAATAATCGCGATTTCCAACATATCCAACATAGCTATGTTGGATATGTGGGAAATCCGATCGTTTATGTCACATCACTTTTTTAAGTTAAAAACAAAATATGCGTAGCGTTTTACATATGCGGTCAATACGAATGCACACCCCTACTACAAACTCCAGATCCTAAAAAAACTCAGACCACTACTCCATACACAAGACTTCCGTCTAGTCCTACAGTCCACTATATTTTCCAAAGTGGACTATTGCAACGCCCTATTGCTAGGCCTCCCGTACTCCACCATCAAACCACTACAAACGTTACAGAACGCCATGGCAAGAATCCTAACTAACACATGCAAAAGAGAGCATATTACACCCATCCTTGTAGACCTGCATTGGCTGCCCATCCAATTCCGCTCTCAATATAAAACCCTAACCATACTTCACAACACTCTCTACAAAAGCAACTCCGCCTGGCTCAAGAAAATGCCCCACTTTCACAGTTCCCGTCACCCCACAAGATCCTCCCATACAGGCACCCTACACACCCCCCCCCCCCCCCTAAAGACAGCACATCTCTCCACCACCAGGGAAAGAGCCTTCACCATCGCAGGCCCTGCCCTCTGGAACTCCCTCCTGACACACCTCCGTCTTGAACCCTCCCTGTCCAATTTCAAAAAAGGCATCAAGACCTGGCTTTTCAGACAGGCCTACCCTGAAACCAACCCCCCCGTAGATATTTCCCCCTGAAGCCAACTCCCCCCTCCCACCGCAATCCCTGCACGCCCCCTTGGATTTATCTTTATCATGCCGCCTGAAATTGTTCTGATGTAAGTTAATTGTATTCGCACACTGCTGTAAATAAGTTACTATGTATAGAATGTATAATGTAAATAAGTTATAATGTATAACCCTATCTAAGTCATCACACCTCTGCAGTCCTTCTGCTGTAAATACATCCTCCTGTAAATACCTCCACCATTTCGATGGCTACGTTCCTCTACATTCCCAGCTGCTATCCTTTCCTCCTCTTTCTTCACCCCTCCACTCTTGCCCCCTTTTTTCTAGCCTGCTCCCACACCCGCGCCCTGTTTTTTGTAACTTTCCTCCTTTCGCAAGTTTTACTGTAAACCGGCGTGATGTGCCCACACGAACACCGGTATATTAAAAGCTGTTAAATAAATAAATAAATAAATGTGGAACGATCAAATCATTAATGTCAATACAGTTCAAAAAGCACCCATAACTGCTTTATTCAAGGTGATTGAAAAGGTATCTGCTTAAATCCCATTCACATTTTCAGTTTAACTATTAATTTTTATGTCATGTTTTAATTTTAGATTTTTTGTATATTGCATATGAGTTTTATGAATTTTTGTATTGTATTTATTTTTTATATTTGTGAACTGGATTGAGTACAGAATATCGGTATACAAAATAATATAAGTAAAATAAATAAATAAATTCTGATACAAAGGTGAAAGGTTCCCTGACATGAGGCATGTTTCATAGGAACTGTGTCAGGAGGGAACCTAACAACATATTAAGATACAAAAATGCAGCATCAACAAATGTACAAAAAAAGCATCTGACATAGATAATTGTATATCCAAATGGCTTACACAGACTTTAGAAATACTCTGGAAACTCAAAAGTTAAGCAAGAACTGTATCAATTCTGATGAACGAGAAAATATACATACATGAATTAATATATTATAACAGCACCAAAAAATGTAATCACAAACAGTAGAATCATCATAGTTTATAAACAAAAACAACTTCTGTAGAACACAAGGAGAGAAACGAGGACTAAATACGCCCCAAATTACTGATATGCCACTCAATATTGAAAGTAATGGGGTAGATTTTCAAAGGGGTACGGCGTAAGATACGCGCGTACCCCCCGAAAACCTACCCCAACTCCCCCCTACGCGCGCCGAGCCTATTTTGCATAGGCTCAGCGGCGCGCGCAAGCCCCAGGACGCGCATAAGTCCCGGGGCTTTGCAAAGGGGGCGTGTGGGGGCATGTCGGGTGGGCGGCATGAATTTCGGGGCAGGATGGGAGGCGTGTCGAGGGTGTGATGCCGGCCCGGGGGCGTGGTCGAGGCCTCCGGACCAGCCCCCAGGTCGGATGATGGCACGCCAGCAGCCCGCTGGCACACGCAGATTTACGCCTGCTAAAAGCAGGCGTAAATCTGCCAACAAAGGTAGGGGGGTTTAGATAGGGCCAGGGGGGTCGGTAAGGTAGGGGAAGGGAGGGGAAGGGAGGGGAAGGTGAGGGGAGGTGGAAGGAAAGTTCCCTCCGATTTCGGAGTGGCCTTGGAGGGAACAGGCAGCGCACGCCGGGCTCGGCGCGCGCAGGTTGCACAAATGTGCACCCCCTTGCGCGCGCCGACCCTGGATTTTATAAGATACGTGCGGCTACACCCGTATCTTATAAAATCCAGCATACTTTTGTTCGTGCGTGCGTACATTTATAAAATCTACCCCACTGTGTCTAGCCACAGTCACAAAAGACTTCTGAAGCAACCTCATAAAAATTAATAAAGGAGATTATTAAAGAATGGTGTTCAACTGGCACAAATAATATCATGGAACTGAGGCTCGCAGGAAAATCGACTTACCATAATAACTGGGCAAACACTGCTGAGCTGACACAGGCAAAGAAATTTTGTAAAGGAAAGGTTGTAATAGGTGCAGTTAAAGGCTGAAAATAGCAGGAAGGGAATTGATCGCATGATAGCAGCTATCAATCAAAGGAGAACTACCCATATGCTGAAGTAAGAGGGAAATCCTTCTAAGAAAAATCACATAGTAATAACTATCATTCAAGAGACGATCACTCATATAGTGACTTCAGAGGGAAGTGCAGAACATCACAAGAAAGACGATCAAGGCAAAGAGGGTTCATCCGGCGCTGGCAGGGGTTGTAGCAGACCCCACGGATATCCAGCTGGCGGATTTTGCTTGGTGCAGACAGCACAGGAACCCACATAAACTTGTACATCCTTTTTCATGGTTGGCCACCAGTAATACCGCTGTAACATAGCCAAAGTGCAACTCTGTCCAGGATAGCCGGCTAAGCGGGAATCGTGTGCCCACTTCAACAGTTTCTTCCTCTGATTTCTAGCCACGACCATCTTCCCGGCGGGTACGACATCAGTGGCTGCAAGAGCCACTCTCCCGGGGTCAATGATATGATGGGGTTCGTCAGGCACATCCTGAGGTGAGAAGGATCATGACAGGGCATCAGCCCGAGTGTTCTTCTCTCCCGGACGGTATTTCATGAGGAAGTCGAATCTGTTAAAGAAGAGTGACCATCTTGCTTGACGGTGATTGAGTTGTTGTGCATGTCTAAGATACTCCAGGTTCTTGTGATCAGTGTACACTACTATCTGGAGTTGTGCGCCTTCCAGCCAAGGATGCCATTCCTCAAAGGCCAACTTGATTGCGAGTAACTTTTTGTCTCTGATTCCATAATTTCTTTCGGCAGGCGAGAATCGCCTTGAGAAGAAGGAGCAGGGATGGAGCACATTGGATTCGCTGTACTGGCTCAGAACCACTCCCATTTCAACATCCGATGCGTCTACCTCGACAATGAATGGGCGATGTGGGTCTGGATGACGGAGGCATGGCTTCTTTTGAAAAGCCTCTTTGAGAGTCAGAAAGGCTGATATGGCTTCAGGCGACCAGTTGGCAGGATTGGCTCCCTTTCTGGTCATAGCAGTGAGAGGAACTGTCAATGATGAGTAGTTCTTAATAAAGGAACGGTAGTAGTTCGTGAAGCCCAAGAAGCGGCGCAGTGACTTCAGGCCTGTAGGTTGGGGCCAATCCCGGATGCTTTCTAATTTCTAAGGGTCCATCTGAAACCTGTTTTTAGAAACAATGTAGCACAGGAAGGGTACAGACTCCTTGTGAAACTCGCACTTCTCTAGTTTTGCGTATAGGTGGTATTCCCGCAGGCATTTTAGAACCTTCTTGACATCCTCTTGATGTGTTTGTAGATTGTGTGAGATCAGAATATCATCAATATATACTACTACACATTAATATAGTAAGTCCCATAAGATGTCGTTCATCATATTTTGAAAGACTGCAGGTGAAGGGCATGATGCCGAAGGGCATGATGAGATATTCGAAAGGTCCATCGCGGGTGTTAAAAGCATTCGTCTCCTTTACGAATGCGCACCAAATTGTAAGCTCCTTTGAGATCCAGTTTAGGAAATATCTTGGCTCCCTGGATTTTGTCAAATAGTTCTGAAATCAAGGGTAGGGGATACCGATCCTTGATGGTGATTTCATTCAGACCCCTGTAGTCAATGCAGGGACGTAAGGTGCCATCCTTTTTCCCTACAAAAAAGAATCCTGCACCAGCCGGGGATTTGGAGGGTCTGATGAATCCTTTTTGAAGGTTCTCTTGTATATAGGTGGACATGGCCTTAGTCTCAGTTGCAGAAAGAGGGTAAACTCTTCCTTTTGGAGGCTCCGTATTAGGTTTCAGGGATATAGCACAGTCAAAAACTCTGTGCTTGTTTAGAGAAGACATCCTGGAAGGAGGCATATTGTGGTGGTAAGCCAGTTAACGATGGTCTAGTGGGCATGCAAATTAGTGGCTACACGTCAGCGAGACACCGACCATGACAGCCATGTCCCCACTGGGATAATTCCAGTGTGGCCCAATCAAATTGTGGCAAAAGATTTTGTAGTCAAGGTAGTCCAAGTACCACTGGGTGCATGGCCTTTCCCAATACGAGGAAGGAAATGGATTCAGAGTATAAAACTCTGGTGCGCAGGTCAATGGCCTGGGTAATCAATGAAACTTGTCCAGGAAGTGGTTCCCCATGGACTGAAGACAATAGCAATGGTTTAGCTATTAGTGTGGTAGGAATCAGTAGATATTCTACTAAGCGTTTTAAGATGAAATTTCCTCGGGCTCCGAAGTCTATGAGAGCGAGGGTATGAAATTCAAGGCTTCCGCAGAGTAGAGAGACTGGTAAAGATAATGGAGGAGTTGAAGAGATAAGGCCTAGAAGTCCTCCTGCAGATCCTAGGCCTGTCAGTTTCCCAGACAGATGGGAAAGGTTTGGACGGCATGGCCTGATTGGCCACAGTACATGCATAACCCCATGCATTTGCGAAAACGTCTTTCTTTAGAAGTTAAATGACTTTGGCCTACTTGCATAGGCTCGTCTTCTAAGGGAGCAGACATTACGCTTGAGGCAATTGGCACAGGTTTAGGACGGACTTTCGAGGACTCCTACCCTCTTGAGTTCGGTCTTGAATGCGGTGGTCAATTCTCCCAGCCAGTTCCATAAGAAACTCAAGGATATCAGGCAGGTCACGAGCCACTAGTTTGTCCTTCAAGTGAGAGTTGAGGCGCTCCATGAAGATAGCACATAGTCATCCAGTGTCCCAATGTATTTCGGATGCTAAAGTCTTGAATTCAATCACATAGTCTGTAAGTGGCTTATTACCTTGCTGGAGGTTAAGCAGAGCAGATCCAGCAATGGTCTGGCGAGCCAGGTCATCGAAGACAGACTTAAAATGTTTCAGAAATCCTGATAGGTCATTCAGGATAGGATCTTCACGTTCCCATAACGGGGAACATAAGAACTTAAGAAATTGCTATGCTGGGTCAGACCAAGAGTCCATCAAGCCCAGCATCCTGTTTCCAACAGAGGCCAAACCAGGCCACAAAAACCTGGCAATTACCCAAACACTAAAAAGATCCCATGCTACTGATACAATTAATAGCAGTGGCTATTCCCTAAGTAAACATGATTAATAGCTGTTAATTGTCTTAACCAAACCTTTTTTCAACCCAGCTACACTAACTGCACTAACCACATCCTCTGGCAACAAATTCCAGAGCTTTATTGTGCGTTGAGTGAAAAAGACTTTTCTCTGATTAGTCTTAAATGTGCTACTTGCTAACTTCATGGAATGCCCTCTACTCCTTCTATTATTCGAAAATGTAAATAACCGATTCACATCTACTCATTCAAGACCTCTCAAGATCTTAAAGACCTCTATCATATCCCCCCTCAGCCGTCTCTTCTCCAAGCTGAACAACCCTAACCTCTTCAGCCTTTCCTCATAGGGGAGCTGTTCCATCCCCTTTATCATTTTGGTTGCCCTTCTCTGTACCTTCTCCATCACAACTATATCTTTTTTGAGATGCGACGATCAGAATTGTACACAGTATTCAAGGTGCGGTCTCACCATATAGCGATATAGAGACATTATGACATTTTCCGTTTTATCAACCATTCCCTTCCTAATAATTCCTAACATTCTGTTTGCTTTTCTGACTGCTGCAGCACACTGAGCCGACGATTTTAAAGTATTATCCACTATGATGCCTAGATCTTTTTCCTGGGTGGTAGCTCCTAATATGGAACCTAACTTCGTGTAACTACAGCAAGGGTTATTTTTCCCTATATGCAACACCTTACACTTGTATACATTAAATTTCATCTGCAATTTGGATGCCCAATCTTCCAGTCTTGCAAGGTCCTCCTGTAATGTAACACAATCTGCTTGTGATTTAATTACTCTGAATAATTTTGCATCATCCGCAAATTTATAACCTCACTCATTGTATTCCTTTCCAGATCATTTATATATATATTGAAAAGCACCGGTCCAAGTACAGATCCTTGAGGCACTCCACTATTTACCCTTTTCCACTGAGAAAATTTACCATTTAATCCTACTCTGTTTCCTGTCTTTTAACTAGTTTGTAATCCATGGAAGGACATCACATCCTATTCCATGACTTTTTAGTTTTCTTAGAAGCCTCTCATGAGGGACTGTCAAATGCCTTCTGAAAATCCAAATACATTACATCTACTTGTTCATCTTTATCCACATGCTTAATTAACCCCTTCAAAAAAATGAAGCAGATTTGTTAGGCAAGACTTCCCTTGGGTAAATCCATGTTGAGTGTGTTCCATTAAACCATGTCTTTCTATATGCTCTACGATTTTGATCTTGAGAATAGTTTCCACTATTTTTCCCGGCACTAAAGTCAGGCTCACTAGTCTATAGTTACCCGGATCACCCCTGGAGCCTTTTTGAAATATTGGGATTACATTGCCCACCCTCCAGTCTTCAGGTACAATTGATGATTTTAATGATAGGTTACAAATTTTAACTAATAGATCAGAAATTTCATTTTTTAGTTCCTTCAGTACCCTAGGATGCATACCATCTGGTCCAGGTGATTTGCTACTCTTTAGTTTGTCAATATGGCCTACTACACCTTCCAGGTTCACAGTGATTTTGTTCAGTTCGTCTGACTCATCACCCCTGAAAACCATCTCCGGAACTGGTATCTCCCCAACATCCTCATTAGTAAACATGGAAGCAAAGAATTCATTTAGTCTTTCTGCAATGGCCTCATCTTCCCTAAGAGCCCCTTTAACCCCTCGGTCATCTAATGGTCCAACTGACTCTCTCACAGGTTTCTTGCTTCGGATATATTTAATTAGTTTTTATTATGAGATTTGCCTCTATGGCCAACTTCATTTCAAATTCTCTCTTCGCCTGTCTTATCAATGTTCTACACTTAACTTGACAATGCTTATGTTTTATCCTATTTTCTTCTGATGGATCCTTCTTCCAATTTTTGAAGGATGTTTTTTTGGCTAAAATAGCCTCTTTCACCTCACCTTTTAACCATGACGGTAATCATTTTGCCTTCCTTCCACCTTTCTTAATGTGTGGAATACATATGGACTGCGCCTCTAGGATTGTATTTTTAAACAATGTCCATGCCTGTTGAACACTTTTAACCTTTCAGTTTTTTCTATTTTCATCATTTTATCAGTTTCCCTTTTGAAAGTTTAGTGTTAGAGCTGCAGATTTACTTATTGTCCCCCTTCCAGTTATTAGTTTCAATTTGATCATGTTATGATCACTGTTGCCAAGTGGCCCCACCACCGTTACCTCTCTCACCAAATCCTGCGTTCCACTAAGAATTAAGTCTAAAATAGCTCCCTCTCTTGTTGGTTCCTGAACCAATTGCTCCATGAAGCAGTCATTTATTTCATCTAGGAACTTTTTGTCTCTAGCAAGTCCTGATTTTACGTTTACCCAATCAATATTGGGGTAATTGAAATCTCCCATTATTATTACACTGCCAAATTGGTTAGCTTCCCTGATTTCTCTTAGCATTTCATCATCTGTCTGACCATTTTGTCCAGGTGGACGGTAGTATACTCCTATCACTATCTCTTATCCAACACACATGGGATTTCTACCCATATAGATTCTATTGAGCATAGAGTCTCTTGTATAGACTCTATACCCTCAGACTCTATACCCTCCCGGATATAAAGTGCGACACCTCCACCAAGTTGATCCTCCCTATCATTGCGATATAATTTGTATCCTGATATAGCACTGTCCCATTGGTTAGCCTCCTTGCACAAAGTCTCTGTGATGCCAATTATGTCAATTATGTCAATCATATGTCAATCTCATCCTTCAAGTAGAGATAGGATAAAGATGGTCTTGGAAGCTTCTGTGGGGAAGAGGGTAGGCTGCAAAAAAAAAATAAATAATGCATTCTGCATTGGTTGACAAACCCTCTATATGTCCGTGCTTCACCCATGGATAATGGTACGGTGGTCTTGATGGTCACCACCAGAGACAGCATTTCTTTCACTGGAGTTGCTGAAGAGTTCAGTTGTGCATGTAACTGAAGGCAGTAGCTAGGCTTTCCAGAGACTTTTGTTGCTTGGTGATCCGCTGGGCTAGGCCAGGAATGGCCTGCAAGGCCACGAGCTGAGCCGAATCCAGCCCAAATATGTGGCATATTGTGGACTCTTAGTCAAAGTGGCGATGACTCCACCCACGGAGAGAGGAACCACAGCGATAGGCTAGACTCTAGTAAGCAGACACTGAGGAAAGAAAGCTTTATTGTGTACTGCTGATGTAAGTAGAATCTTGCTTCAAGGAAGGGATAGTACTGTAGGCCAGCGATATCACAGTATGCTCAGACAGTCTCTATAGATGATGGTCTCACCCGGATGTAGCAAGGTTGGGTAGTGTTCCACAACGCGGGTAAGCCAAACCTGAAGGGTGGATAAGGAGAGCTGGAGCGTAGCGTTACTCACAGAGTGGCAGTGCTGGTAACTTCCTTGGTAGGACCCGAGGTCCAAGATACAGGATAGGCCCTCAAAGAGCGAGTACCTAAGAGCACCGAAGGATTCTGGAAGAAAGTAGATAGGACCCCCGAGGAGTGGGTGTCCCAGGTTAGGTAGTTGAACCCCCTAAGGGCAGATAGAAGCGAGAGGCCCCCGAGGAGCGGGTATCCAGAGCTTCTGTAGGAGCGAGTCACCCTGGAGGGTAGAGAGGAATCCAAGCAAGCAGCGTAGAAGCGGTCAGAGTAGCAAAACCAAAGACCTTGCTAATTCATTGGGCTATAGCAGAGTGGAGGTTTAAATACCCGGAGGTACTGACGTCAAGCGGTGGGGATGCCCTCGAGGTTCCCGCCATGACGTATTCAAAAGTGTAGGTGGCATGCGTGCGCATGCCTAGGAGGCCTTAGGGAGAAGCATGGCGGACGGGGATGCCCATGCTGTGTCGGAGACGCCAAGGGTTTCGGCAATCAGCATCGGAGGCAGCCATCCTTCCCAGGAAGGAGGAAAAGGGAAAAGAGAGGTGAGGCAGAGCGGTCGCAGCCTTCTGCGACTGAAGGATGCAACAGAGATGCTTTTCTGCAAACTGCTAGAGGGCATATAGACAGTTTCTTGCACATGTTCTGTCCTTTCAATATGAGGATGTAGTGTCATTTGATCCAGATGGCAGCTATAGGCTACTTAAAAAATGCTTTACTGTGATTTGTGGGAGGAGGAATAGCCTTGTGGTTAGAGCAGTGGTTAGAGCAGTGGACAGGAAACCAGGGTTCAAGTCCTGCTGTTGCTCCTTGTGACCTTGGGCAAGTCACTTTACCCTCAATTGCCTCAGGTACAAAAACTTAGAGTGTAAGCCTTCTGGGGATAGAGAAATACCTACAGTACCTGAATGTAAACCAATGTGATATCCCAATTGAGATCAAATGTCAGTATATAAAAATAATAAATACTTAAATAAATTTGCCCTTCATCTGGTTTCCTTTCCAACTTGCCCCTCCTTGGCTCCCTGGAGGCTGTGATGTCACACAGGCAAAAGTTGATTGCTATAGATACCAGTGAGACCCTTCTACTATTGTTTGTTTGCTCAGCATAGCTATAGATTTGAATAGGCCATAGTCTTGAGTGAGAATCATAAACAAATGAGCCAAATTTTCATTTAAATTCATGAGCATCCTCTATTCATTTTGGGAGTTCATGAATGAAACAAAAATGGACTCATTTTTTTTGCATTTTTACCCATTTATTTCAAACAAACTGAAATCTCTAGCATATTCAAAGGTTTTATACACTGTTCTTAGCTCAATCCATTCTAGCAACCTCCCAAGGGGGTCTTTTTACAAATGGAACTTACTATTACCACTTTACATATATGTCCTATATCAAAGGGATAAAATGTTTACATTTTGGAATATAATTGGAATGTTGCACTGGAGGTGGACCCTTGGCCTGGTGCAGGATTGGTATGGCCCACTGGTCAGACTCAGAGAGTGCCTGCCACCAAGAGGCGGAGCGCATGAGACAGAGGCTAGCTGTAGCTTCGCCAATAACAGTCCGGGGTTTCCGCAGGTTGAGCCCTTGGGTACCCAGACCGCCTGGACTTAGGTGGGCCTCAGATGGTCTCCTGGAGGGGTAGCGGAGGGGTGTGCCCACCACGAGCAAGGGTGCATGGCTGTTGCAGAGAGGATGGACTACACCTGAACTGGAAGCTCCAGAGTCCTCAGGGAGGTAACAGTTCATGAAGGCTCTCTGGGCGAGACAGATGGCGCCTGCGAGTCTAGTCTGGTGAAGGCTGTGGATGGAATCCCAGAAGGTCGGTCTGGTAGTCACGGTAGGCCAGAAGAGAGTGTCCGAGTGAAACGCAAGGGTCAAAGCCAGAGTATCCATCCAGAAGTAGTCAGTCAAAGCAGGGGTCAATGCCAAGGTCTGTCTTAGCGTAGTCAAGGCAGGCGAGGGTCAGTTCCAGGCAGCAGACGAAGAGAGTAGTCAGGCAGGTAGTGGTCAGATCCAGGCAGCAGATGAAGAGAGTAGTCAGGCAGGCAGAGGTCAGTACCAGAGATCAGTCCGAGAAGGTACTACCTGAGGAAGGATACAGGAACAAGGAGACACTGGAACAAGGATCAGATACAAGGAACAGGCAAACTAGTACACCGAGGTGTCTACCCGATTGCCAAGGTGAGGCTCTGGGAGAAGAGGCTCGCCATTATACTAGGGCTATGTCATGTCATCGGAATGTATCTGAGTTGGGTTTCCCGAGCTTGGCCCTTTAAACGTGGAGATGTCAGCCACGCACACACACACACGCACACCTAGGGGCGGGTCCAAGGCGGCAGAAGATGCGGAACCCCGACGGGAGCTCCGCTGTGAGGCCTGCAGCATGGAGGAAGCCGGAGAGGGCCGCGGTGAGCGTCGGGGACACCGGGAGCTAGAGGCAGCAGCAGCAAGACCAGAGCTCGTGGAAGGCAGCGCAAGGTGAGCAGGCCCGGTCGCGGCACCCATATGGCAGCGACACACAACATGGAATGTGTGAAAAGAGATATATTTGAGTACAAATGAAAACCCCAAGGGCCTCAAATATAACTTCCATCCTCTTTGGGAAGTAGCCCACAGCTGAGACCCCAATGTATATTGCAGGCATAAGGGAAGCTGCATTTGTATGGAATATAAACCACCAGATTGGAACAATCTCTGCCACTTACATGGGCATTGACTTGATGCCATATTCAGCAAATGCGTCAAGGGTTTTTTTTCTTTCATTTTGTGTCAAGCGTAATAATTCTCAATGAATAGGTTTATTCTTAAAATACAATTTTACAAAATATTTTGAAATTAAATTGATCCATTTTAAAACTGAACCACACTTCTTATGTGATAACAGATCAATATTGACCAATCTAATAAACAACATTTCAATGTTCATAAACCTCAATTTAGTTTCTATAATAATAAATCATGATTTTGTAAGCCCATCCAACATAATCAACTCTAAAGTTGTTTTACTGAAAACTCCATACCTAATTATTAGTAGAATGAATGGCAAAATTTTTGTGAATAGTAATGAGAAACTTTCCCTTCCCTACCCCATCACCATCACCACACGCATGAAGAAGCATGACTGGTATAGACGGAAAAAGTGAGACACTTAACCAGCAAAAATGAATATCCTGAAGTAGTAAATGTAAATTTAATTACCGTTGATCTACAAGGAAAAAGGTAAGACAATATTGAAAACAATTTTAAATAAAACAATGTCCATTTCAATGTCTTCACAAGCAACAGGGGAGCTTGAGAAAGCATAATTGAGCTTATAAAGTGTTTTTGAGAATCTTTGTCTGTATAGGCCATTTTCATACCAGCAAAGAATTCTATTGCATAAAGAGGCAAAAGGGAAGTGGCACACCTGGAGAAATATTCTGCTTAAGCTACAAGAAAGACACTGAAGAATGCCAAGAAAAGAGGGTCTCGAATAAATCACTGTATTCTTTTGATTACTTTCCTTGAAAGTGCTAGAAACTGGATCTTAAAACTCATTAGGATGGAGAGAGAGACTAACTTTAAGAATTAAAGTAACTGCTTTCTAGAATTTGAATAAGGTAACTCACTTACCCCTAGATTCATCAAAATGCTAAAAATATCGCATGCATAATGCCCGTGGTGAGAGAAAAGGGCGTGTTTAGGGTAATTTTTAGAATTACTGCACCACGCAGTAACATGGGTAGTATCGCGTGGTGTGTTTTTGCACCCTGAGAAGGACCCAGACAGGCTGAGAGACAGAGACAAAGAGAGAGAGAGCACCTAATTATAAGGCCCTCATAGTAGCAAACTATATCTCTATAGGAGGGCCAGTTAATAGCTCAAGGTGAAGTCTTGGTGGTAGTTTTGGGTTTAAGGGCCAGTTTTACTTGCAGAGTGAAACTTACGAACTGCAGTACACCTCGGTGAAGATTTGATGTCACTTCTACAATGTTCTCTCACCCTAGATTGATGGACTCTATAACAGTGTATCATCAAGCTAGGATGAGATACAGTACATGCTACATGCTACAGAGGCTCTCTGTTTCTCTCTATATAAACAACAGAATAAATTTTTATTAACAATATCCCTGCCTGTCTTCATTCAGAGTGGCTACATAAAAACTTCTAAATAGATTAGAAGCAGTTGTTAGACCTGCTGACCAAGGAAAAACCAATACCACAAATGTCTCCTTAATTGCTTCAATGCATTTTTTGTGAATGCATACTATAGCTCTTAGTCCAAACCTATGAAATGGTTGTCAGCAAAGATCAAGAATTCAATTCTGGCACTGCTGATGCTGAAAGCAATGCCAGAATAATCCTTTAATGCCTATAATATCAAGAGGATGTCATCAAAGAACCATGTCTTATTACATGTCCTTGAGGTGTACAAAGGATGACTTTTATGGGGAAATCGCATCACGCTTGTGGCACGGGTGCTACTAAATGTGCGCTAGTCCTGCATTTTTCTGGGGGCTATTTGTTTACATAGATTTGTTCTATACAGAGTTTGAAAGTTTAAAAGTGCAGGGTTATCATTTGGGAAGGTTGTAGTCTGGGCAAGCCTGGGCAAAGAATGTTGGTGGAAGGACACTTTGGGATAGCCCTTCTTCTAAGCACTGGCTCTGTTTGCACGCCTATTTACTCTTCTCAACTCAGAGAAATTACCATTCAGTCCTATTTTCTGATTCCTATCCTTTAACCAGTTACCAATCCACAAGAGGACTTCAGTTTCCTAGGAAGTCTCTTATGAGGGACTTTTTCAATGCCTTCAATGCCTTCTGAAAATCCAGATGTACTATACCAGCCAACTCACCCTTGTCCATATGCTTATTATCCCTACAAAAAATTAAATAGCCTTGTAAAGCACGACTTCCCTTTACTAAATCCATATTAACTCTTTTCCATTAGCCTGGGTCTATCCAGATGGCCAGTAATATTGTTCTTCAGAATAGCTTCTACCATCAAAACTACTTTTAATGTATGCCCCATAGACATTTCCTTATCTATCCCAATTAATACATCACTTCCTGTTCCAGAACCATCTGAAAGCATGAAAACCCTCATCAGATGGCAGACCTTTTGAGACCCCTGCATCTGAAGTCACAATATTGTTGCCTCTGTCAACAGTCATTTTTCATCCAGTTAAAAGTATAACTAAACCACAGGATGTTCAAGATCCACCCTAACATCATGACAGTATGTCACAATAGATCTAAACAGAATCAGCCTTAGGTCTGTGCAACAAGCAGAGTACATCAAGCTAGGGTGAGAGTTGATTATAGAAATCTCATCTTTGTGTACCTTTCCTCATTCCAAATCACATCAAATCTTCACTGATGTGTACTTTGCGGTTTGTATGTCTCACTGTGAATGTAAAACTGGCCCCAAAATCCTAGACCACCACCAAAACCTCACCTCGAGTTACTAGGTGACCGTCCTATAGTGATATAACTAGTTGACTTACATGAGAGCTTTATAAAGAGTCACTCTCCTCCTTCTCTCTCTCTCTCTCCCTCTCTCTCTCTCTCTCTCTCACGCTGAATATGAACCTCTAGTTTCTATGGCATCAATATATTTAAAAGCCAACTAAGAAAGTTTACCTGGTTATCTTTATCTAAAAATTCAGTGGCACTTAATGGCTAAAATTGCTAAATCCAGCTAAATTTATTAACACATTTTGTGTGGGTAGGTTTAGGACAGCTATTAATATGGACGGAGTTGTCTGCACAGATTTACATGGGCAATGCTAAATATTGCATTAACCAGCTAAATTTAAAAGCCTCATTCTAGGAATTCCCTGATTTTGGTTCCCTTTTTTTTTAACGCTTTATTTATAATTTTCAAATCAAATATAGATAAGATATTCAATATGGAAATATTGGCACATTGAAAACAGAAAAATTATACAGTAATCACACCAAAGGAAAAATATTCAAGTTGCCACTTTAGACCACAATATGTGGGAGGGGGAACATATAGGAAAAGACCATGGGGAATGGCTTTAAAACAATATGCAATTTACTCAATAAACAGGAAGGTAGCTGCTTAACAGAAAAAACAACCCACTTTACACAATATCCACTCTATCCATATTAGAAAGGGTCTGAATTCCCCGACGAGCTTCCAAGAAAGATTGTAACTGGGTAGGATCAAAGAAAACAAATTTGGTAGAATCAAGAGTTATCACACATTTACAGGGATAACGAATAATACAGGTTGCTCCCAAGGAAAAAATGGAGTCCTTCATTGCTAAGAACTTTTTCTTCAATTCTTGCGTTGCCTTAGTTATATCTGGAAAAATCCAAATCTTTTGGCCTCTAAATAAAGTCTTTACTTCAAAAATATAGACACAGAATATTATTGCGATCTTGCATAAAGACAAATGACACTAATAATGTAGCTCGATCAATCAGTTTCTTCTCCAAATTTTTCAAGAAAATCAGTTAGATTAGCAGGAACATCCACAACATTATTATCCAATGTTCTTCTATTAGCTGGAAGAAAGAAAGCCTTCTCTATAGGAGGAAGTGCTTTCTCTGGAATTTTTAGAACTTCTTTTAAATACATAGAAAAAAGATCAGAGGGTGTATTCAGAGGAATTCGAGGAAAATTAAGTATCCTCAGATTTGAAGATCTAAGAGAATTTTCAATATTCTCAATTCTACGAGAAGTAGAAGACAAGTCTTTGATGACATTAACTTGTACATCTTGAATTTCTACTATAGTAGTTTCCACCTCGGTCACCTTCTGCTCCAGAGAGACCAGCCGCGTTTCAAAAGTTTGAGATTTATTATGTAGATCTGTAGTTAAGGAGACCAAAGCGATGAGAGATTGGTTGACTGACATTAAGACAGACCTAAGATTGTCCGTAGTGATAACATCAGCTTAGCATATTCAGAGAGATTAGGAAAAGCTGTAGAAGGAGACCCAGTAGATATAACAATATCTGCCAAACCTGCTTTTTTTTAAATCCTTCGTCAAGAGAGGTAGTAGGACCGAACTTTCCACAGTAAGCCGTGCCCCTCTAGGCCCTTTCTCGGCATACACATGCTGGAATTGCACTGGCAAGATGGCAGAGGCTAGGCCATATGAAAGAACGAAGCCTTCCAGCTCCCCGGATGCTCCTAACAAGGTCTCAACCGAGGCAACATGTCCAGCGGGAGGGCACGAAGTGGAACGGTGATCAGAGCTAAGAGATATATCTGCCACCAATGGGCTGGCATCCCCAGGTCTGGCCCAGCCAGCTTCGATCACCGAACTCCAGGTTAATCGCACTTCAGCCAATGACGTTTGGCAGAGGGGAACTGACAAACTTGCCATCTGGCCCTGCCATAAAGCTCCTTTCTATTTCCCCATTGAGGAAAAGAATGTCAGTGGCAATAGTAAAAGATATACCGGGAGTTCCCAGGAACTGTATTGAAATGCATCTGCTATACAGTGGCCATCTTGGTTCCGCCCCTTGGTTTCCTTCTTGCCCAAGTAAATTTATACACAAATTTAGCTGGGATTTTGAATGGGTAAGGTTTACCTCACTAAAAACATAGCTAAAAAATACCTGCTTCTGTAAATTTTTGAATATAGAAGGCAAGATTCAAAGGGATTTGTCCAGTTAAGATAATGACTTAGGCGAACAAACACTGAGTTTTCAATTTCATAGAAATATTAAAACATAGACAATGACAGCAGAAAAGGACCAAACGGTTCATTCAGTCTGCCCAGAAAGCTTATGGTAGCATCTGCTGTGCCATACAAGCTGGTATTGGCAAAACTCCAGCTGGCCTCTGTCAATCAGCCAGCTCTGTCTGCCAACAGTGGGGACCCGTAGGGCCTGCCCTGTGGGTAGTGTCAACCCCACCTCGGCCCAAGGGTCCACCTCCTGCACAACACATGCCCTGCCTAATGAGTAAGTTTAGCTGGGTAAGTCATTACCAAGTTAAACTTAGCCAGATGAAAAAGAGTCAGGATGAGGGCATTCAAGGAGCATAGCCATAAATTATTTAGCCAGTGAAAATATTCTGTACTAGCCAGATAAAATATGAAAAAAGGCAATATCTGTAAAGTTATGTACACTAATGCTCATAGTATGGGAAAAAGTCTCATATCTAGAAGTAGTCATGGAAGAAGCTGATTTAGATGTAATGGAAAACCATGACTGGAATATAGTTATACTGGGCTACATTCTAAACAGGAAGGACTGGGGTATGGTATTAAATAGATATAGATATAGATAAATAGGTATAGATAGATAGATAGATAACATTAAATGAACAGAATTGCAGGGCTTACGAAATCAAAAGGAGGCACTGGGTTAATCTGGTAAAAGATAATGGAGTTTCTATTAATATTGGTGTAATATATGGTCATCCATCATACACAGAAGAAATGGATAGAGATTTGGAGTGAATTTTAAAATGTGAGTGCGCATGGACGTAGCTATTTTATAACATGTGCGCGTCGGCGTGTGCGTGTTATCAAATATGTTTCCCTCACTCACATACATGCCGGATTTTAATATCCACGTGCACATGTGCGGGCGGGTGGCCTCCTCTGTGTGCAGGGGGGTTGATTTTTTAAATTACGCATGGCGTTGCAAGTAAGGCTTCCCCAGTTCCCTCCCAGTTCACTCTAATAAAGGAGCGAACTTCCCTACCCCTACCCCTCTCCTTTCTTCCTCTTCCCCTCTCCTCCTCAGTCTCTAAACTAACCCTACCTATCCCCAATTTTTTTTAGTTTTATACTTACTGCTCCTCCGTGTGCTGACTGGCTGCCGGTGCACGGTTCCCCGTGACTGCATTTACTGGCATTGTCCCGGCCCACCCTTCCCTGCCCAGAACCCAACCCCAGCCCACCCATTTTCAATCGCCCAGCACTTCGCGTACCAGGGGTTTCACGCATGGCTGGGCCCTTTTGAAAATGTGTTCAGCGTGTGCAGGCTCCAGCCAAGCAAGTAATCCCCGGTTTTACCGTGCGAAGGGCTTTTAAAATTTGGTCATTAATGAAGGAGATTCACAAAATTGCCATGAAAGGTGAGGTGTTATTGCTAGGGTATTTCAATCTGCTGGATATTGATTGGGACATCCCATCTGTGATATCTTCTAGAATCAGGGAGATATTGGATTTTCTGCAAGGAGATTAGTTCTGTCAACTGGTAACAGAACCCACACAGGAGGGGACAATCCTGGACCTGGTACTCACCAACGAGGACAGTATGTCTGAAGTTGTAGTGGATGAACACCTGGGATCCCATGATCACTGGTTGTTGTGGTTCAGTATTAGAGTGCAGGAGATGAAGTAGCTGAAAAGAGATAAGGGAGATGCAAGACATCACAGAAAAAGGAAGATAGGTGATATCTCTAAAAGCTAAAAGAAGTTGGGAAAGTCAGAAATGCAAAAATGGAAGAAAAAAAGTAAATACAGTAAAATGGGAGGACAATATCTATTTTAGGTATGTTAGTGACTGAAGGAAGTACAAATTGGATTAAATAATGCAATCAAATGGTATTCCATACTGTAATTATTCCTTAGGCTGTTAAGAAAAGCGTGGTGTGCATGTAATGTTAATTATGCACGCATAAGTGACACCATTTGAATGACATAAGAACATAAGAAAATGCCATGCTGGGTCAGACCAAGGGTCCATCAAGCCCAGCATCCTGTTTCCAACAATGGCCAATCCAGGCCATAAAAACCTGGCAAGTACCCGAAAACTAAGTCTATTCCATGACATCTTTTAGCATTTAAAAAAGATCTGGTAGATGCCTTTCAGGTCGTCATTTCTGGTTTGTAAGAAAGCCATTGCTGACAAGTTTTGCTTGTCTCAATCTGTAAGTGGTCAACCTCTTCATTACATGATTATATGTTGAATCATTTTTAGCAATTTATTCTTTTGGTTTTTGCAGATGCTTTCTCATTCAGCCCCTTGATGAAGAGCTCCAATAGCTTGAAACTCGGTCCCGTGTCGGGCTAAAGAACGTAGCTGACATTGAGTTGACCAGAGCAAACCGTGGGTACTATGCTCTGAGAATTCATACTGGAATTCTACTGAATTCCATTGAGAATGAGAATCAAGAGGAAATGTCTCATTGAGATAAGTAACTTTAAGGATTTGTAGAGAAACAGAGACATTGATGCAAGTTGCATTGATAATGTAGAGAAACAGAAACATTGTTGCAAGTTGCACTGATAATTTATATAGTAGATAAAAGTACAAAAAAGTATCAATCACAGTGTTGCACAAACAGACTTTAATTTGATGATTATATATAAGACAGCCACAAGTGTTCCTCACAGGACTATGATGCCTAGTATGATGGTCATTTAATTATAATTTCTGAGTCTGCTTTCATCACAGTGTTTCCTTAGAGGAGAGATGCATTTCTTTGAGGTGTGCTTGTTTCTGTCCACTGAACCTTTTTTTTTTATTATTATTATATAGTGTGGTTTAAAAATACCATCTTGGAAGCCCAGACCAGATGTAATCCACACATTAGAAAAAGTAGAAAGAAGGCTAAATGTCTACTGCCATGGTTAAAAGGTGAGGTGAAAAAGGTTGTAATAGCTAAAAGAACATCTTTTAAGAAATAGGAAAGGGATCTGAATGACAAAAACAGGAAATGGCATAAGCACTGGCAAGTTAGATGCAAAGCATTGATAAAGAAAACAGATAATTTAAAAAGAAGCTTACCATGGAAGCAAAAACTCATAACAAAAATTTTGGACTGATTAGCATAAGGGACATCTAAAGGTAGCTAGTGTGTTCACAATATTTTAGGGGGGTTAACATACATGCTGTACACCATGTACAGTCACTATCAAGGCTATTTGTATATTGTATATGCTAAAATTTAGTGCATAGGTCATTAAGTAGTATTTTAGCTTTCATGTAAACATTTTAATAAATACACACACACACACACACACACACAAATGTTGTTCAAATTGTAATGCAAATGTCCCCTTCCATTTTAATCCATTGACACAAATATGTTTTAGAAGGGAAAAAGTATAAATTTGGCACACTCTTTGATACCTGGGAAGCATCAGAAACTTTGACATCTGGTTACAATCTCTATTTAAGAGATAAATTATAGACACGATTTTATGTCTACCAATGGGGTGTTATACATTCTGGAAAAATATATTATTCTTTTCCTATTCAGCTGCAGATGGTAAGAATTTGTTTTAAAGTTTAATTCAGGCTTGTTTATGGTTATATTAGAGTCCCTGGTCAGCATTTCCTTGCCATCTTTCCAGGTTATCTAATCAGTCACATATTTAGTTACTTCAGTAGTACTCAATCATAGATCTCTTGAGTATTCAAATGGGAAGAGATTCAGTATTAGTACTAAAGGAGTTTGCTCACTGAGCTTGCTGTGCAGTAAATGCCTACAGTGAGAGTCATGGTATTTTTATGTAAGTGGTACATTCAAGCTTATTTAATTAAAAAAAAAGTCTGAAGGTTTTTATCTATATATCTAAAATTACAAAACATGTATAATGACTAATTACAGTTTTAAAACTATATGGCTACATTCATTTCCAGTCCCTATAGTGCTACTCAGACTGCAGACTTAGGTACCCTGTGCACACTAAAAATAGTGATATGTAGCAAGGTATTACTATGCAGGTTAAAGGGGTCCAAAAAGATGTAAGAATGAGCGCACACAAATCTTCATCCTAAATATCTTGGTATGGTCACCCTCCATGCTATTTAGCAAGCACTTACTTACTGGATGCTGTTTAATACCTGCTAAGACCGAGGATTCACTTACTAATGTGAGTATGTCACTTACATATAGCAAGTTAAATAGCATGATCATGCTAAACTGAGCATGCTCTGGAAAGAGCCCAGCTAACAGGAAACAGAGGGCATGGAAAATTAAGGCTATGAACAGGAGTTGACACATTATAATGTTAAAAAACAAAAAATGTAAAGTATATATGCATGAAATGTATCATCTATGCTGTTGTGTATCTGGTGGTCAGAGGATAGCCAGAGAACAGACTTCAGGCTACCCTTCTATTTGTAGAACCCAACAGCCAAAAAGGTCTGCTGATCAATACAGCTTGACAAAACAAAGGAAGGTATGTAACTTACAATTCAGTGGGGTTCTCTCTCTCTCTTGAGGATTCCTTCTCTTTCCAGGACCCCCTTTCTTCTGGGCTCCTGCCTTCTTATCCCAGGTTAAAAGTAACTCTCCTGGACCAGAACCCCTTGCAGTGTTGATCCTTAAGGAAGACCAGGTCAGATATCGATGGCTATTGGCTAGTCCTTTAAGTTTTTTTGAGGGAGTTTCTTAGACTCCTTCATAGCTGTCAGCAATTAAAAAAAGAGAGTTGGAACACTAAATATGTTTAAAGGATGTTTATAGAATACTGTTTCAGGTTCATTATGAAATAATGAATGACCAGGTAAGCTTCATACAGCAGACTTACTTCAGAAGATTAAAGTCACATAGATATTTTTTTTTTTTTAAATCATGGCAAACCTGAAGCTCTAATAAATTAAGTCTTACATTGCTGCCAAAACATTGTAATTGAAAAACAATTATATTCTTAAAGCAAACAAAAAGATGGCATGAAAAATAATAGTTATCCAGGGACAATGTCCTAGGGATGTGCAGCAGGGACGGATTCTTCCGATTTGGTATTCGTATTTGTCGGGACCCAAATCTGTTGCATCCGTTTTCAGGGGATCCCGATTTGTCCATTAGTTACATATGGTATTCGTTTCCCATTAAAGTTGAAAAAAACCTCATCCCAACCCTTTACATTTAATTAACTACAACCCCCCACCCTCCTGACCCCCCCAAGACTTGCCAAAAGTCCCTGGTGGTCCAGCGGGGGTCCTGGAGCGATCTCCTGCACTCGGGCCATTTTGCTGCCAGTATTCAAAATAGCACCGATAGCCTTTGCCCTTACTATGTCACAGGGGCTATCGGTGCCAATGGATGGCCGGTGCCATCTTGTGCTCCTACCATGTGACAGGGGCCGACCAATGGACCAATGGAGATGGCTCCAGGACCCCCGCTGGACCACCAGGGACTTTTGGCAAGTCTTGGGGGGGTCAGGAGGGTGGGGGTTTTATTCGTTAATGATATGTTGCATTCGTGGGGGTTTGCCATACGTTTCGGAACCCCACGAAAACAATGAATAGGGACATATTCGTTGCGGATTGCACATTCGCTCAAAACGAATGCACATCCCTACAATGTCCCCTCTAAGGTAATTCAGTTCACAATCCTATTATGAAGCGTACCCTAATGCCAATCATGTTTCACCAATTTGGCTGTCTCAAGGAAATAGGGATGTATGTTTGTTTGAAACAAATGGAAAATGTAAACTGAAAAGCTCATTTTGGGTTTATTTCATTTCAAACATAATGAATGGCTGGTGCTTCCAAAAAATTAGAAAATTTGGGATTTCATTTTGGCAAATAGTACCCAAAATTAGCAAACAGTACATACTATTGGCCAAGAAAGGTGAAAAAATAAGGCCCCCAGAATGATTTTCTTACCCCTTCTGCGAGCTCTTTGAGAATCAAAGGGGCAGTAGTAATACATGAAAACATAAGAACATTTGGTATGCCATACTGGATAAGCCAGGCATCTTGCTTCCAACAGTGGCCAATCCAAGTCACAAGTACTTGGCAAATACCCAAACATTAAATAAATCTCAAGTTACTATTGTTTATTAATTAATAGCAGTTTATGGATTTTTCCTCTAAGAACTTATCCAAACATTTTTTTAAATCTAGTTACACTAGAGGCCAAGAGGAGAGGAGTGGAAAGAGAGGGCCTGGAGGCCTAGTCTGGGGTGCAGCAGTGTTTGGCGGCCCCAGCGTGGGTACTTCCGGGTACCGCCCACGCCTGACGTCATCAAGGCGATGTCCTACAAATTTCTTTAAATTTGGATTTCCTGAGCTCCAGTTCCGAGGCCGAGAGGAGAGAAGTGGAAGGAGAGGGCCTGGAGGCCTAGTCTGGGGTACAGCAGTGTGTGGCAGCCCCAGCATGGGTATTTCCAGGTACCGCCCACACCTGACATCATCAGGGCGACGTCCTACAAATTTCTTTAAATTTGGCTTTCCTGCAGCGCGTGCTGCCGTTGGCGCGTTGCCGAAGCCACACGCGCCAAAGGGGCATGCAGCCTTGCTCCAGCTTTGCTCCAACTTTGCAGAAATTGAATGGATTGGAAACAAAAATAAGAAAGAAAAGGTACTCTGTTTTATTTTATTTTTTTCCTTCTTGTTGTTTTCTTAATGTAAGGACATTAGAGAGACACTCCTCTCTCGACCTCCATGATTAAGAGGAGTCCAAAATCTTGATCAACCTAGCACATAAGCATTACATTTGAAATGTACTGGTATGCACGGAAAAGGAGGGCCAGGGAGCGCCAGGCCTTGGATGCATCCAGGCCAATCCTTAAAGCGGGGGCCAATGGATGTGCATGTGTGTCGGGGGATGGAAAAGGGGATGGAGAGTTCGCTGGGCACTGAGAGGGGAGAAGAAGAGCCCTCAAGTGCTCTTGAACTTTTAACATCGCTCTCCCCAGGAGAGAGAACTCCACTGGTAAACCCTGCTGTGAGGTACATGCAGAACCCTGGGGACGAGAGCTTGACTGATGGAGTCAGCTGTGAAGAGCCCTCTACGAGGCAGGTTGTTCAGCATGGAGAACCAACAGCTGAGAAAGATGCTCAGGGAACCAGTCAAACTCCCACTAGAACATTAGATAGGAGTCCTGGTGAGATTAGAGAAGGTTTTCCAACTTCCCAATTAAAATCTTTGATTAGACCACAAGTATTTTTGATGGAATACATATGGGAAGCAATTAATGAAGTAAACAAAAATATGGGTATTCAATTGGTTGTAATGGTAAAAACTGTTAATGATGTTAAAAAGAATGTTGAAATGCTAGAATTAGATAACAGAGAAATGAAGAATGAATTAACTAAGATTAAGGTGGAATCTGGCAGGGTCAGAGATTTACAGACAGAATTGATTAAGGAGAATCAAATACTCCAATTAAAGATAGAAATGCTTGAAAATCAGGTTAGGTCAAGAAATATTCGGTGTGTGAATTTTCCGAAAATATCTACTATGACCCCAATTCAACTATGGAGGAGGTACCTATTGGAAACCTTATCTCTGCCAGAGTCAACTTTGCCTATAATAGTGAAGATATTCATTTTGCCCCAATTAATAAAATCTCAAACTGTAAGGGATAGTGACAATATGCAGTTGCAGGAATTACAGCATAGACAATCCAAACCTATCAATGGTATGAATATTTCTGATATTTTTGAATTATCAGAAGATAAGCTAGTAGAACCTGCAACATTAATTGTAACATTTATGCTTGAATCTGATAAAGACTGGATTTTTAAAAAATACTTTGCTAATAGATTAAAAGAATTCTTAGGATGCAGGGTACAGATCTTTCCGGATTTAACACCAACAACACAGAAACGTAGGAAACAATGTTTACTATTAAAAACACAGGTCCTACAGATGGGTATGTATTTCATCTTGAAGTACCCCTGTAAATGCTGAGGGTCAAACCTATATTTTCACTCAACCTAATCAATTATCATTGTTCATTGAAAGTAAATTGCAACTTAAATTGACATCTACTCCAGGACCCTCTTTGAAGGGAAAATATCTCCTATATAGAAATATTATACCCCAAATGGTTGGTAAAAGTTATTCTTTTATATTTCAATTGTTGGGAATTTGGGTATTTTGGATTCCTAAATAGTGGGCTTGAAAGACAGGTTATAAAAGTTTAGATTACTATGTATTATTCCATAAAATAATATTGTGTATTTAAATGAGATATAGTATATTAGAATTTTGGAATTATGGGATGATACTGTTGGTACATTTAATGTAACCTGTATGAAATCAAGAAGTTTAAAATCCTTCATGTATATTAAAATGTTATAAATTAAAAAAAAAATCTAGTTACACTAACTGCTGTAACTACATCCTCTGGCAATGAATGCCAGAGCTTAACTATGCCCTGAGTGAAAAAGAATGTTCTTCAATTTGATTCAAATGAGCTATTTCTTAACTTCATGGAGTGCCCCCTAGTCCTTCTGTTATCTGAGGGAGACAGAGAGGTACATTGATGAGACCTTCAGGGACATAGCAGCCAAGTCCCAAATCCAGTCTGGCAGCTCCAGTGCTGCCTTCGATCAGAAAGGTCTCCCAGTAGGAGAACATCACCCTGGTGTAGCAGGAAGTGATCCTGTAGCAAGGACCTGCTCTCCAGGTGATATATTGTCCTCTCGCACTGAGGACAAGTTTCCCAGGGCTACTGCCCAGGAGGGAAGGGTTAGGCCGGCCATCATAGTTGGTGATTCGATTATTAGAAATGTAGATAGCAGGGTGGCTGGTGGACGTGAGGACCGCCTGGTAACTTGCCTGCCTGGTGCAAGGAATTCAGATGCTTCAAACTGAAGAGCACCCTCAAAAGTTATCGGTGCCATTGGCTGGCCTCTGTCACATGGTAGGAGCAATGGACGGTTGGAGCCATCTTAAAAAATGTCAAGGGCCATCCATTGCTTCTACTATGTGACAGGGGCCGACCAATGGTACTGATAGTCCTGTCACATGGTAAGGGCAAAGGGCCATCAGTGCCATTTTGATTAGTGGCAGCCAATGGCCCGAGAGGGGGAGATCATTCCCGGGACCCTTCTGGATCACCAGGGATTTTCAGTAAGCCTTGGGGGGTTGGGCAAGTCTTGGGAGGTCGGGAGGGTGGGGAGTTGCAATTAATTAAATTTGAAGGGTTGGGTTGGGTTTGGGGTTCTTGTTTTTTTTTTTTTAATTTGCCCTTTCTCCCCTCCCCAAAAACGATAAGAAAACCACATGAAATTTCATGGGTTTTCTTATCATTTCGTCGCCCCCCCCCCAAAAAAATGCGACGAAATAGGAAACATTGTCTTTATTTCCTATTTTGTTGCAAACAAATGCACATCCCTATTAGTTTATTCTTATTCACCTTTCCTAGATGTAGATAGGGAATTGAATTAACCTTTTATTTTGAAGCTAGTAAACAAAGTACATTAAAATAACAACCCTCACATAGCTAGTAACATTCAAGAAAGTGAAAATTGATAGTCTCAGGGAGACAGGTTCCTTTATTGATTTGTTAAAGTCAGGATCGTGGGAAATTGTTCCAGAGACAACCTGGTCAAGGATAAGAGATGTCCATCCAGAAAGAATTGTAGCCTCTAAAACATTTCATCTACGTCCAAAGACCAGCGTCATCGCGGGAGTTATTGATAAGTGCACCAACAATTACACGTGTAAAAGTATTAAAGACATTAAAACCATGGAATCTGCAAACACTATTCAACTATTTAACAGAGAATTGACATTAGTAACATTGGTGGTATTAGTATTATTACAGTAATATATTTATCACATTTACTTGAGGACACTGAAAGTTCATAACCTCTGTAAAAAAAAATTAAATATGTAATAGTGTGGTAAATATTTCATAAAATAGAATTTGAAATATTGCTATACTTATCTGAAAGTAACTTCTTTGGAATGTTTTAAAACCTGGTACCAAGGTTAAAATATATTTGTGTCATAATTCATGTTTATACTTGTTTCCCAGTAAACCATATTCTCAATTGCCAGTTTAATAAATTAAACTTTAATAATACAAAGGGTCAAAATAATCATTTTTCTTTTGTTGGTGAAACTTCATTGAGGAAAATTGTAAACTGTTAACTTATAACAACTTTAACTAATTAAGGAAACCCCAAAGCCTGAACCACGCAGCTACCTATGTGACAGTGCATAAAAGCAGTTTACAATTTCCGAAGTGGTTTACAAGTATGGTAAGGAGGAGCACCATTCCCCATTGGAAGGGGTGAATATTGGTATAAAATCCCCTGCCCCCCCCCTCACTGGAAGTTGATCAGGAGTGAGGATTCCAAGTCCAGGAGTCCTAGTAATTTCAGAGCCCTTTCCAACTGAGGGGCTTCATAGGGCCTATCTCCCTCAGAAAGGATCCTGAAAGAGCAGTCGAATCATGTTGTCTACGGCCGGCGCCATTTTGCGCAAAATGGCGCCGGCCGTAGACAACACGATTCGACTGCAGGAGGTCGTTCCGGACCCCCGCTGGACTTTTGGCAAGTCTTGTGGGGGTCAGAAGGCCCCCCCAAGCTGGCCAAAAGTCCCTGGGGGTCCAGCGGGGGTCCGGGAGCGATCTCCTGCCGCGAATCGTTTTTCCGTACAGAAAAACCAAAGGTAGCGCCGGCGCCATTTCTACAAGCACCAGAGGTCCGAGAGTGGAAGATCACAGCGGGACCCTTCCTCTGGACCCCAGGTAATTTAAGGTATTTTGGGGGGGTTCGGGAGGGTGGGGGATTTATTTTAAAGGGTTGGGGCGGGTTTTAGGGTTGTTTTAGTGTGCTGGTTTTCCCGCCCTCCCCCCCACTGGACCCCAGGTAATTTAAGGCATTTGGGGGGGGGTTCGGGAGGGTGGGGGATTTATTTTAAAGAGTCGGGGTGGGTTTTAGGGATGTTTTAGTGTGCCGGTTTTCGATTTTCACGATTTTCACTATTTTAACGATATTTAAAAAACCCAAACGGCGACGATCCGATTCCCTCCCCCTCCCAGCCGAAATCGATCGTTAAGACGATCGATCACACGATTCACATCTCTAATAGAGAAGGGATCACGAAAGAAATCTGTGAACTGGAGCCATTTTAAAGAGAGAGAGGACCCGCATTTTCCTCAGTGGCAAGCAAATAGGACATCTAACCAATTTTGGCATGATGCATCATATGCAGAAGCAACACCCAACAGTACTGCCCTCTGGGAATGGTGGCAGTACCAGTCAGGGGACCCCTTTTTCCAGGCAGTGTAAAGTGGTTGAAAAGGAGCAGAGTCATCCCACGCCCTCAGCCCCTTCTAGCAGTCAGGTGGCAGGCCAGCAGCCCCCTGCCATAAGAAAATAAGAACATGCCATACTGGGTCAGACCAAGGGTCCATCAAGCCCAGCATCCTGTTTCCAACAGTGTCCAATCCAGGCCATAAGAACCTGGCAAATACCCAAAAACTTAGTCTATTCCATGTTACCGTTGCTAGTAATAGCAGTGGCTATTTTCTAAGTCAACTTAATTAATAGCAGGTAATGGATTTCTCCTCCAAGAACTTATCCAATCCTTTTTTAAACACAGCTATACTAACTGCACTAACCACATCCTCTGGCAACAAATTCCAGAGTTTAATTGTGCGTTGAGTAAAAAAGAACTTTCTCCGATTAGTTTTAAATGTGCCACATGCTAACTTCATGGAGTGCCCCCTAGTCTTTCTATTATCCGAAAGAGTAAAAAAACGATTCACATCTACCCGTTCTAGACCTCTCATGATATTAAACAGCTCTATCATATCCCCCCTCAGCCGTCTCTTCTCCAAGCTGAGAAGTCCTAACCTCTTAAGTTTTTCCTCATAGGGGAGCTGTTCCATTCCCCTTATCATTTTGGTAGCCCTTCTCTGTACCTTCTCCATCGCAATTATATCTTTTTTGAGATGCGGCGACCAGAATTGTACACAGTATTCAAGGTGCGGTCTCACCATGGAGCGATACAGAGGCATTATGATATTTTCCGTTTTATTCACCATTCCCTTTCTAATAATTCCCAACATTCTGTTTGCTTTTTTGACTGCCGCAGCATATTGAACCGGCGATTTCAATGTGTTATCCACTATGACGCCTAGATCTCTTTCTTGGGTGCAGCACCTAATATGGAACCTAACATGGGTTATTTTTCCCTATATGCATCACCTTGCACTTATCCAGATTAAATTTCATCTGCCATTTTGATGCCCAATTTTCCAGTCTCACAAGGTCTTCTGGCAATTTATCACAATCTGCTTGTGATTTAACTACTCTGAACAATTTTGTATCATCTGCAAATTTGATTATCTCACTTGTCGTATTTCTTTCCAGATAATTTATAAATATTTTGAAAAGTAAGGGTCCCAATACAGATCCCTGAGGCACTCCATTCCCACTCCCTTCCACTGAGAAAATTGTCCATTTAATCCTACTCTCTGTTTACTGTCTTTTAGCAAGTTTGCAATCCATGAAAGGACATCACCACCTATCCCATGACTTTTTACTTTTCCTAGAAGCCTCTCATGAGGAACTTTGTCAAACGCCTTCTGAAAATCCAAGTATACTATATCTACCGGTTCACCTTTATCCACATGTTTATTAACTCCTTCAAAAAAGTAAAGCAGATTTGTGAGGCAAGACTTGCCTTGGGTAAAGCCATGCTGACTTTGTTTCATTAAACCATGTCTTTCTATATGTTCTGTGATTTTGATGTTTAGAACACTTTCCACTATTTTTCCTGGCACTGAAGTCAGGCTAACCTGTCTGTAGTTTCCCAGATTGCCCCTGGAGCCCTTTTTAAATATTAGGGTTACATTAGCTATCCTCTAGTCTTCAGGTACAATGGATGATTTTATTGATAGGTTACAAATTTTTACTAATAGGTCTGAAATTTCATTTTTTAGTTCCTTCAGAACTCTGGGGTATATACCATCTGGTCCAGGTGATTTACTACTCTTCAGTTTGTCAATCAGGTCTACCACATCTTCTAGGTTCACCGTGATTTGATTCAGTCCATCTGAATCATTACCCATGAAAACCTTCTCCAGTACAGGTACCTCCCCAATATCCTCTTAAGTAAACACCGAAGCAAAGAAATCATTTAATCTTTCTGGATTGCCTTATCTTCTTTATGTGCCTCTTTAACCCCTTGGCCATCTAACGGTCAAACTGACTCCCTCACAGGCTTTCTGCTTCGGATATATTTAAAAAAGCTTTTACTGTGAGTTTTTGCCTCTATGGCCAACTTCTTTTCAAATTCTCTCTTAGCCTGTTTTATCAATGTCTTACATTTAACTTGCCAATGCTTATGCATTATCCTATTTCCTTCTGTTGGATCCTTCTTCCAATTTTTGAATGTATATCTTTTGGCTAAAATAGCTTCCTTCACCTCCTCTTTTAACCATGCCGGTAATTGTTTTGCCTTCTTTCCACCTTTCTTAATGTGTGGAATACATCTGGACTGTGCTTCTAGAATGGTATTTTTTAACAATGACCATGCCTCTTGCACACTTTTTAGTTTTGTAGCTGCTCCTTTCATTTTTTTTCTAACAATTTTTCTCATTTTATCAAAGTTTCCCTTTTGAAAGTTTAGCACAAGAACCGTGGATTTGCATACTGTTCCTCTTCCAGTCATTAATTCAAATTTGATCATATTATGATCACTATTGCCAAGTGGCCCCACCGCCGCTACCTCTCGTACCAAATCCTGTGCTCCACTGAGAATTAGATCTAAAATTGCTCCCTCTCTCGTCGGTTCCTGAACTAATTGCTCCATAAAGCTATCATTTATTCCATCCAGGAACGTTATCTCTCTAGCATGTCCCGATGATACATTTACCCAGTCAATTTTGGGGTAATTGAAGTCTCCCATTATTACTGCACTACCAATTTGGTTAGCTTCCCTAATTTCTCTTAGCATTTCACTGACCGTCTCACCATCTTGACCAGGTGGATGATAGTATACTCCTATCACTATAGTCTTCCCCGACACACAAGGGATTTCTGCCCATAAAGATTCAATTGTGCATTTAGTCTCATGCAGGATGTTTATCCTGTTGGACTCTATGCCATCCCGGACATAAAGCGCCACACCACCTCCCGGGTGCTCCTCTCTGTCATTGCGATATAATTTGTATCCCGGTATAGCACTGTCCCATTGGTTGTCCTCCTTCCACCATGTCTCTGAGATGCCAATTAAGTCTATGTCATCATTCACTGCTATACATTGTAATTCTCCCATCTTACTTCTTAGACTTCTGCCATTAGCATACAAACATTTCAAAGTTTGTTTTTTGTTTGTATATTCATTCTGCTTTTTAATTGATTGGGGTTAAGTTAGAATTTTTTAGCTCAGGTGAGTTTTTAGTTACAGGCACTTGTACTACTTTTCTTATTATTGGAACCTCACTGTCGGGATGCCTTAATTCTAATGCATCATTAGTATCCTTTGAAGATAACTCTCTCTGAACCATGCGCTGCTGAGCGACTGTCGGCTTTCCCCTTTTGTTCTCGTTTAAAAGCTGTTCTATCTCCTTTTTAAAGGTTAGCCATGTGTCAGAAGCGACAACCCACCATGGAGGAAAAGGGGTGGTGTTCGGTAATGCTATCCCAGGGAAGGAGGCCGGCAGCCTCAAAAGTTGTAACCAGGAGCATTGGGGAAATGCTTGCTCTTGATGTCCAGCCCTTGCAGGTAGTGGAGAATGTGGGTTTCAAGCATTTGCTGAAGGTTTTAGTTCCAAATTACAGTCCCCTCCAGAACCACATTAAGCAGAAAGGTCATCCCCAGCCTGTACAACCAGTGTCACAGTTGCATCCAAGCGCTGCTAGCTAAGGCAGAGGGGAGTGTGCATTTCACCTGTGATATCTGGACCACCATGAATACTTCACACTCTTATCTCTCCCTGACAGCACACTGGTAGGACCTGGATGAGGCAGGGGCAGGCAGCAGCTCTATTAGTGAACAAGTATCAGGGTGGAGGTGGGCTTTACTGCATACCCACCTGACGGACGATGCCCATACTTCAGCCAATATTCTAGCATGCATCAGACAGATGCTGGGCGGCTGGCAGCTACACCAGAGAGACAGGAATCTTCAGGCAGGATTCTGTGTCACAGACAATGGTGCAAACATGATAAAGGCAATATCCGACGGGGGCTTTCAGAACATCTGATGTTTGGCACACACTCTGCACCTGGTAGTGAAGTCAACTCTGGGGTTGGAGTCCAATCACCAAGAGAATGAATACCTGCATACATTAATACACAAGTGCAGACACATAGCAGCGCATTTCCACAGAAGTGTGAAGGCAGGGCATGTTTTCTGTGAAAAGCAGACCGATTTGAGGATGCCTCAAAAGCATCTCGTTCAAGACATTGGCACCCGGGGGGATTCCACCTATATAATGCTGCAGAGGTTAGTGGAGCAGCAGACACCCCTTCATTACCTTTCTGTGGAAATGGACATAGGTGTGCATAGTCACCTAGGGCATCATGATTGGTTATTCATGAGTCAGCTGGTAAAATCCTGCAGCCCTTCAAGGATGCCATGGAGGAGCTGAGTTCCAGAAGTACCACCTTGGCTGATATCATCCCTATAGTTAATTTTCTGGAGGAAAATGTGGAGGGCTTTAAACTGGAAGAGGGAATGACAGCAGAGGTGCTGCATTGTCCGGACTTTTTGCAGAAGCAGGTGCAAGAGAGATTAGGACCTTTAACAAAAGGCCACAGATACATGCTCACCACAGTATGTGATCCCCGTGTGAAAGGGAAACTTGCCCTAGAGTATGATTGTCTCACATTTGTGAAGAACCTGTTGTTAGTAAAAGTCCGTGAACAGGAGCGCCACAGACAGAGACAGATTAGGCATGAAGCAGAGGAGGAAACAGTGGGCAATTCAGAGTGTAGTGCAAGCCCAAGATGGAGCAGCACTCTGTCAGCGACAGCTAGTACTTCCTCCTCCACTTCAGTACACCAAATCCATGTTGCCCCTAAAAAAGCATCTGTTCTGGAACGGGCTAGAGTGAAAGCAGCTGGCAAGAAGGATCCTCAGCCCACCCAAGCAAAGGAGACATCAGCACAAATGTTAGTGACATGGTATCTCACAGAGCCTATAGAGGACATGCAGCCAGATCCGCTGGCATATTGGGCACACAAGTCCACTGTCTGGCCACACCTAGCCAAAGTGGCTCAGCGATATGTGTCATGTCCACCAACTAGTGTGCCCAATGAACATGTATTTTCAATGACAGGGGATATCACGAGCCCTCATTGCTCAAGGCTGGCACCAGAGTTGATGGAAAGGCTAGTGTTTTTGAAAATCAACATGCCTTTGCTTGGGTTTCCAGATTTTCCCTGTGAATGGCAAGATGAATAAAAGCAATTTAAAGCCTTGCAGCAGCTCCAACTTCCTCATATGTTCCAGATAATATCAGCACATGTACCTGACCTCAACCGCTGTGCCTGACTGTCAAGCGCTTATGTCACTACAAGGGCCTGACCCCAAACGCTGTGCCTTCCCATCTAGCCCTTACATCACTACAAGGGCCTGACCCCAAATGCTGTGCCTGTCTGTCCAGCCCTTACGTCACTACAAGGGCCTGACCTCAAATGCTGTGCCTGTCTGTCCAGCCCTTAAGTCACTATAAGGGCCTGACCCCTAATGCTGTGCCTGTCTGTCCAGCCCTTACATCACTACAAGGGCCTGCCCCCAAATGCTGTGCATGTCTGTCCAGCCCTTATGTCACTCCAAGGGCCTGCCCCCAAATGCTGTGCATGTCTGTCCAGCCCTTATGTCACTCCAAGGGACTGACCCAAAATGCTGTGCCTGTCTGTCCAGCCCTTAAGTCACTCCAAGGGACTGACCCCAAATGCTGTGCCTGTCTGTCCAGCCCTTAAGTCATTACAAGGGCCTGACCCCAAATGCTGTGCCTGTCTGTCCAGCCCTTAAGTCACTACAAGGGCCTGAATCCAAATGCTGTGCCTGTCTGTCCAGCCCTTAAGTCACTACAAGGGCCTGACCCCAAACACTGCTGTCTGTCCAGCCCTTAATTCACTACAAGGACCTGAACCCAAATGCTATGCCTGTCTGTCCAGCCCTTACGTCACTACAAGGGCCTGACCCCAAACACTGTTCCTGTCTGTCCAGCCCTTAAGTCACTACAAGTGCCTGACCCCAAACGCTGTGCCTGTCTGTCCAGCCCTTACTCACTACAAAGGCCTGACCGCAAATGCTGTGCCTGTCTGTCCAGCCCTTAAATCACTACAAGGGCTTGACCCCAAATGCTGTGCCTCTCTGACCAGCCCTTATGCCACTACAAGGGCCTGACCCCAAACGCTGTGCCTGTCTGTCCAGCCCTTAAGTCACTACAAGGGCCTGACCCCAAATGCTGTGCCTGTCTGACCAGCCCTTATGTCACTACAAGGACCTGACCCCAAACGCTGTGCTTGTCTGTCCAGCCCTTATATTACTACAAGTGCCTGACCCCAAATGCTGTGCCTGTCTGAGTTTAGTTCTAGTATTTCTAATTTCAGTTTCATGTATTTGTGCATCACTTCTTTCCAAAGAAATCTTTTTCCTGTTTTGCAACATTTGGAATATAAGAACATAAAAAGCTGACTTAAGATGTTTGGAGCTTGCATACTTCATATGCTCAATAGTTTTCATGACCTTCATAATATGGGCCATTTTCCCTAAATCTTTCTTAGGTGCCAACATTAATGTTTCTAGAACTATAGAGAACTGGTGGTAGTTGTACTCTGGTTCATCCTCTGTGTTCTCATAGTTTACAGAGGAACTGTGTACTGTACAAAGTCAACATAGGTTGATATTGTAGATTTGGACTTGAATAGTAGTTTTCTTATTTCTGAGAGCTCTTCAAGATCCTTTGTTATCAGTTGAAGTGCATAAGTACAGTTAATAGCTTCTGGGTATTCACAAATAATCTCCAGCTCAGTTCTTCCTTCACAAATGGCAGTCTCTATTGCTCTAAATGCATCCTCTGTTGAATTATCTTTCACAAATGAAAAAGATGCCATTTTCTTCTGTCAGTGAACCAGTTCAAGAAGAATTGACAGATCAAACCACAACATACCTGCACAAGGGAAAGGGAACTCTCCCTGGGTGTTGCCTATCTCTTAACAACCGCTGACCCATGTTGAACCGTTGTTCACATGGAAACCTCCTCCACTTTACCACACTTTGAAGGCTCATGCCCCACTCTCTGGGTGAACCCATTTCAGGGAACCCTTTATTGCACAAAGGAAAGGGAACTCTCCCCGGGTGTTGCCTATCTCTTAACACCCGCTGACACATATTGAACCGCTGCTCACATGGAAACCTCCTCCATGCCGCAATACTTTCCGAGTCTCATGCCCCACTCTGGGGCGAACCCATTCCAGGGAGCCCTTTCCTGCGCAAAGGAAAGGGAACTCTCCCCGGATGTTGCCTATCTCTTAACACCCGCTGACACATGTTGAACTGTTGTTCACATAGAAACCTTCCCCACTTTGCCACAGTTTGAAGGCTCGGGCCCCACTCTGGGGCAAACCCATTTTAGGGAGCCCTTTCCTGTGCAAAGGAAAGGGAACTCTCCCCAGGTATAGCCTATCTCTTAGTACCCGCTGACACATGTTGAACCGCTGTTCACATGGAAACCTCCTCCGCCTCAGCCTTCAAAATTCTCGTTGTATATCTGCTACATCCACCAGATTTTAAAAGACCAGCGAGAGCTCACTAGATGCCAATGGATCCACCACACTCTAGGGGTGAACGCATTCTAGGGAGCCCTTTCCTGCACAAAGGAAAGGGAACTCTCCCCGGGGCTCTTGTTTGAATATTTGCTACTACCACCAAGATATGTACCCGCAGCAGATCCACCCCACCCAGGCATAGTTCATCATGTTTCAGTCCTAGCACATGTGTTAGACTCCTTTATCTATGTTTCAAGATGGGTCGGGTAGTCAGTACAACCTGGTTGACAGTCGCGCCGCATGCAGGGGGCCCCGTTCCCCTTCACCCCACTCCCATATTCTTGGGTTCTATCTGAGAAGCTTGTTTGCTGTTTGAGCTCTCTCAGAGGGGTAGATTTTCAAAGGGTTACGCACGAAGGTTATGCATGTAACCCCCGAAAACCTACCCCAAATCCCCCCTGCACGCGCTGAGCCTATCTTGCATAGGCTGCCGGAACGCGCAAAGCCCCGGGATGCGTGTAAGTCCTGGGGCTTTCCTGGGGGGGCATGTTGGGGATGTGTTGGGGGGGGGGGCGTGTCGTGGCCGGTGTGTCATCGGGGGCGTTCTGGGGGCATGACCACAGCCTTTGGACCCCCTGGACCGGACCATGGCGCACCGGCGGCCAGCCCGGTGCGCACAAGTTACGCCTGCCTTGGGCAGGCGAAACTTGTGCAACAAAGGTAGGGGGGTTTAGATAGGGCTGGGGGGGGTGGGTTAGGTAGGGGAAGGGAGGGGAAGGTGCGGGGGGGGGGGGGGGTGTGGGTGGGAACAGAGGCAGGCTGCACGGCTCGGTGCGCGCAGGCTGCCGATTTTGGCAGCCTTGCGTGCGCCAACCCTGGCGTACTTTTGTTTGTGCCTGGTGCGCGAACAAAAGTACGCGCGCGCGTAGTTTTATACTATCTGCCCCAGAGTGTCTCATATCTTTATCAATTGCTATTGCTAGTTTGCTACAATTAATTTTCTATTGCTGAAAAAGATATTTGTTCTTTTTTGCTGCTATGCCTGCCAGGCAGCCAGGCTTTTTTTTACTGCACTTTTATTTATTGAACTACTTTTTGACTATCGGTCTGGTGCCGGTATTTAGCCTTAGATGGAGTTTACCACCCACTTTCGGCTGCATTCACAAACAACCCAACTCCGAGAAGACCTGGTCCTGGTGCTCCGGGTGCCATTACTACTGGCCTAACACCATCCGCTGGCTGAGCCTCGTCTTGTCTTGCCTCCTTGTCTTGCCCCTATCAAAACCACAGTGACCTGACTACCTCCGCTCTGCCAGCCTGTCTTGCCCTTATCAACTTTCTGACACTCTGCCTTGCTGCCTTACACCAGACGACTCACTCAACTCCTTATGGTGTTCTTGCCACTATCATGGTTCCTCAGTGTATTGGTGCTAGTGTTTCTGCTACTTTGTCCCTGTATCGGCACCTTGTGTTTTTTTCTGACACTTTCTGCTTGCTATGTTCCCCCTTCATTGTGCTGTAGGATGTTGATGCCACTTGTCTTGCCACTTTGCTTGTCGTGCTGCCTTCGAGGGTTCATGCAACTGTTATTGGTGCTCTCTTTTGAAGCTGTGGTGTGTTTTTGACACTCTCGCTGCTGCTTTGCACCTCTGTTAAAGCACTCTTGCCACTCCTGGTACCCCTTTGCCCCTTTACAGTGCCTTAGGCTATTCATGCCACTTTGGTGCCACTTTGCCACAGTCTAAGTACCTTGGAGCTCTTTTCTCGTTCTGATGATTGCTCCCCAGAAGTTTCATCAGAATTGATAAGAAAACTCCAATTCTGCAGCCAAAAATAGGCTGCAAATACTTCCCCCATTTACTTTAATGGCAAACGAAAAAATGAAATATAAACAAATTGGTTTCCCCCCCTATGAAACTAATGAAATGAATTGTGGTCCCACGAAATGAAAATACAAAACGAAACACATTTTTTCCTTCTGCACATCCCTACCGTCAGCCCCCAGACGAGAGATGAAGATGAAAGAACTTATGTTCTTATGTTCTAACTATAGAGGAAGAGATTACAGCTACCAAACAGGCAATTGAAGGGACCAAGATGGAGGAGGGTAACTGCCTGAAGAGATGATCTGTTGAAGGGGAGGTGAAAAGAGACTGTGATTTTATGTTTTTGGTGATGTGGAATTTTTGTTCACTATTCATACACCTGGGATAGTGCACCATTTTGGACTTTTGCCACCAGTTTTTTCTTCAGTAAAGATTTTAATTTGAACAACAGCCTTGGAAATGAAGAGTGATTATTGGAGTGTCTGGTTGATCAGCAGAAAACAACATCCCTCTCCCCCTCCCCCAGAGTGAGTAAACCCTAAGGTCCTTGAAAATGACTGTGTTTTCCTCCTGAGCAGGAACCCTAGGGTTTTGAATGGATGTGTCCCTCCTAATGTGCCCAGAACTGGACATGGGCTAGAGGTATAGAGTATAGGGTAGATTAAAAAAAATATATATATATGCACATGCGTCCATGTGTGCTCGCTACTCGGGTTACATGGGTTATCAGTTCCATATATAGTTGCGATGGAGAAGGTACAGAGAAGGGCAACCAAAATGATAAAGGGGATGGAACAGCCTATGAGGATAGGCTGAAGAGATTAGGGCTGTTCAGCTTGGAGAAGAGACGGCTGAGGGGGGATATGATAGAGGTCTTTTAGATCATGAGAGGTCTTGAACGAGTAGATGTGACTCGGTTATTTTCACTTTCGAATAATAGAAGGACTAGGGGGCATTCCATGAAGTTAGCAAGTAGCACATTTAAGACTAATTGGAGAAAATTCTTTTTCACTCAACGCACAATAAAGCTCTGGAATTTGTTGCCAGAGGATGTGGTTAGTGCAGTTAGTGTAGCTGGGTTCAAAAAAGGTTTGGATAAGTTCTTGGAGGAGAAGTCCATTAATGGCTATTAATCAATTTTACTTAGGGAATAGCCACTTCTATTAATTGCATCAGTAGCATGGGATCTTCTTAGTGTTTGGGTAATTGCCAGGTTCTTGTGGCCTGATTTTGGCCTCTGTTGGAAACAGGATGCTGGGCTTGATGGACCCTTGGTCTGACCCAGCATGGCAATTTCTTATGTTCTTATGTTCTTAGAATGAACCCAAAAAGGGGGGAAAAGTAAGCAAGAAGCAGGAATGATAGAATAAAATGTCTTTGACTCCAAACAGGTCAGCAGGCAGCTTAAATCCTCTGGAGGAGAGATAAAAGACTGCCAGAATCTTCTCTCACACATGATCTAACCTCACACAGCACATGCCCTATCCACTGTGAAGGGGTAGCAAGGCTCTTACAGGGAATGCTCAAACATTGGCTTTTTAAAATAATCTTTAAAAGCAGGCAGATGAGTCAGCTGTAGGAGGACCCGTAAAGGGTATTTCCTTGCTCCTTTCCCTTAAATAAGCAGGAAAAAATTAGATGACACAGAGAAGACCACTCCTGTCTCTTTGAAAGTCCAACAGAAAATCCACAACCTGTTAACTCAAGTTCCAAGCTAAAAACCCATGAGTATAGGAAATGAACACGCCTATGTCACTATTAAAATACCTCGTTACATGTGTATTTGCAAACCTCACCCTAACACGCCCCTTTCTTTAACTTGTGAAGGAGCATACATACTCATATGTGGCCCTTTTTAACAATACGCATTATGCATAAATCGGGCCACATATTTCCGTATGTGGCCTTTTTTTCTGCATGTAAACCTTTGGAAAAATTCTGTTTTTTAATTGTTTAAGTCCCTTACCATTACAATTTTTTTTATTGTACACACTCTAATATATTGTACTAACTATAGATATAAATTCCCTGTCACACAAGCTAATGCACACATATCGCATAAAAGCAATCAACTTACCATTCATCACTGGTGTATTTCCTGCCAGACACAACTCTTCAGAAGACATGGCATATAAAGTGCCTTCCTGTGTGCTTCAACCAGGAAGCACTGAATGCTGAGGATGACTTTACTGTGTGAGGAACATGAGCATTCCTTTCTGAATCCCCCACCCATAGTTCTGAGATGCCAAGGCATCTTACCCTGAGGGAGGGAGTTCAGTGGGGACTAAAGCTTGAAAGTAGTAAAATGAAAGCATATTTTATTTGTGTATGGAGTCTTCCTTTTTTTAATGTGTAGCTCTGCTAGTGCTAATACAGTAGTAAATGCATTTATTTGTTTGAATTGTTGCGCATATTTGAACCTTCCCAACTCCTGCACTTCTGCATATGTCAGTGTTCTTTACCCATCTGGAATGAAATATTTGTCATTTTTTCCTGCCCCCCCCCCCCCCGCTTCCCATTGATTTTAATGGATTTGGGCCTTATAAGTGAAGCAGAGTGGTAAATATAAAGGGGGCAAGTATTTTTGTCTTTTTGTCCTTAGCTCAAGCTAACATTAAAGGCTGAGCATGCTCAGTGTGCTTTCTTCTTCAAATTCCTGATGATGATGATGACACAACTGTAACTTCTCATAATGTAAAATGGATGATAAGACATGTGCATGTTGTAATTAAGTAAATAATGGGAAGTTATTCAGGGCAGGGGCTAATCTATGTGAAGAGAGTGCCATGCAACTTTTCCTAACATAGGCTGTGATTATTTTTATTCACCAAAGCCAATGAATAACTGTCCACCAGAATTATTTCGGGGTTCCATTGTTATGTGATCCAAGCCTATAATTTGCTAATAAGGACATGATAAAGAATTTAATTTTAGCATAATAAGCATACAGGAGCAGAAAATCAGTTGAGATGCATGGATCCATATCAGTATTTGAGAAAAGTATTATTGCAACTAATGCCATGTTGAAGAGGTTTAGCAAAAAAGATCCTTTTTGGTAGAAAAATTAAACAGTCCCCAAGTATCAGAGGCTAAATTTAAATACTATCAAATTGTGGATGGCTTGCTTAGTTATATGAATTAATGCAAATTTGCATGTTTTACCTATAGAATAAGTTACCATTTTATGTGAAATGGGCTGGTTGTGATTATGCCACATTGGTATTTGTTCTATTGATGGTGACACAATGCTACAAATCCTGTTTACTTGCTTTGAATGAGAAATAGATTATATAATGGCATCTCCCATATATTCAATCATTCTAAAAGGCTGGTTTATTTTACACTCTAAAATGAACCATACATGAAGATTCTTAAAAGATAGCATTGTAAATATATTGACTCATTCTTCATCATCTAATTTAAAAATATATATATATCTTAAATTATAGCCCTAACTCCTTTTTTCATGTACTTGCCCCATCAGATATTTCTCCAAATTTCCTGGATGTCATAATTTTGTAAAGAGAATTTTCTTGCTTTATATACAAAATTAATCTGTCTTCAAAGCAAATGCACAAAACTAGCACAAACCAGAAAGCAAAATTATTCACTTAATAGTAACTGATGTAATATAAACATATGCAAACACAAGAGCACTTGTTTAGAATCTGTGTCTCTGTTAATGCCCATTGTTTTGGAAAATCATTCCCTTTTGCCACAGACACCAAAATGCATTGTCAAGAAATTTTATAGCAATAATTATATAAGATGTCCATTTGAACCCATTGAGGTTTCATGGATTTTACAACACCCAGCAGACCTTTCTTCACTATATTTATGTTAGCAATATACGTGAGAATTGAGATCATAAAATTAAATGACCACCTAGAATTGTCATTTACGTGAACAGATCTTACATATGTTGTGACAGGCTATTTTTGCAGCATGAGCCAGTACTAAATGGTCCACTCTTGGTGAACGTTTTTAATCACACATTTCTTCATGGTTCCTGTAATATTACACTTGAAAGACTGGTAAGCAGTTTGCTGTGAAATGCTAAATGGCTACAGCCCTGACAGAAGTGCTCACTAAAATAGAAGTACGTATTGTATGCAATTGTTTTATGAGAGACATTATGGTTACTAGAATAGCATTTCACCATTACCAACTGCTGAGAAAAAAGTCATTAAGATATTTGGCAAGCCAGTTCAATTTTTCAGCAGAACTCTAGCACAAGACCTACAGACAGCATCGGCAGAACAAGGCTAACTGTCTCAAAAATAGTCATTGGTGTCATTTTATTTTATAGCATTTTTATTTGTAATGAAGTTACTACCTGCAAAGAATGTAAGATTGAGAACATCACATCTTTAACCCTTAACTCATTTGCTATGTGTCAGGATGTCAGCTTCCAACACTGCTTCTAGCACAACTCTGATTTCCTCCCATGGGACTGTGCTGTAATGAATAATATGACAAGGCATTTTAGTCTAGTGAAGCCCCAGTTTCTAACTAGACCTGCCATTATTTTGTATCATCTGATAGCCGCCTGCCTCTTTGTGAGGTGAAAGCTATTACTTGTCCATCACACAAGTGTAGCTCCTCCTCTAAAACCTAATGGTATTTAGCTCTTAATGATGAAAGGTTTAAAGCAGAGTTCCTGTGGGCATCCACTTAAATCGAGATAGCCCTGCATTTTGCATTTTATGTCTCATGCATACAGGAGGAATCGCCTGCCTTTCAATTTGACACACATTAAGAAAACCACAAACTCACAAAAGATTTCAGGTTCTGGCCAGAAGAAAATGATTGGGGAGGGGGTGAAGACATATCTATCAGGGAATAATAGTCATCTTTGATATTTATGAGTTTTCTAGTCATGTGTGAAAGGAAGCATAATTTAAAATGTTCCTGCCAAAAGTCTCTGTTTACAAGATGGTAAAGTGACTTTTACAAGGTCACATAAGTGATGGATGTAGGAAGTCAACTGAGCTTTCCGTGCTACGCTGAACACCTGAAGAACCCGAAATGTTATCTGTAGAGTTTGATGCTCAGATACATTTTTTAAGGTAAACTATACAGACGTATAGTACCAGATGGCAGATGCTCACATTTAAAACATTACAACTATCTCCTTCCTTAAATGAATGTGCACGACTTCTAACGTTCGACGGGCATTCATAAATTATCTAAAATGTCTGCAATCTTCAATTGAGTGATGATTTTAAATTAGCATTCATTTATTTTATTCAGGTTGAGAGAATAATTTAAAATTTTATTAACCTCTAAAGTTAACTTTTCATGCCATCCAGTATGATGCAAATATAAGAATTTATTTTTGCATATAGATAAGGAGTTTCAATTGATGAAGTGTATATCTAAATTATCTGTTGCATGTTAGGCAATTCCTCAAGTGAACAGTATTCTAGAAAAACTGTTCCTGTATTTGAATGTTTTTGCCTAAACATCTCAATTTACAGTCAAAAGTCCTGAGATGTTGATGAAATCTGAATTAAATAAAGCTAAAATGATATGCTTTCCTATCTCTAAATTTGAACATTTTTTTTACAATTTTTTTATGGCATATTATCAGCCAAAAGAGTGTGTAAAAGAATTCAGCTGTCCAAATACCAATCCACAAATGGTTGTTTAATAAATAAATTGAATAAAGGCAAAAAAAATGCTCCAGATATTAGATGGCATCAATGTTATAATGCCCCCATGCCACAGACCATGTTTCACACAAAGTTTGGAAGGACTTACATCTGAAAATACATATAATAATAATATATGAAAATAAGGACAGGAAAAATAGGACAAACCAGCACTTGGGAAAAAAAATATTCAACAGCAAATAATACATAACACAGCTTACCAATGCATTAAAGGAAAACATTTCTCTAGCTCATAATGCAGAAAAAGTAGATCACACAAAAAACCCAGAAAAAAAGCATGCTAAAAGGTAACATGGTTAAAACTCACTAATAAAGAAAGACCACAGCTCTGTATTCAACCACGCATGTATCAACATTATTTTTTCCATATGCTAGTGTTATGCGCAGCCGACCGTGGGCTGCCCCCGCGATTGGCCTTCCTTACCTTTGCTGCCAGGAGTTGCTGGCAAGAAGTCCATCCAGACCAAGATGCAGCAGGATGCTGTGCCGCGCAGGGGACGCCACTCAGCTGAACAGACGTCCCTAGGCGCACAGTGACCAATTCTTAAAGGGCCCATGGCAGGAATTCTCCTCTATGCTCCTCCCATTGACGTCATCAAGACACCCTTCTTAAGCCAGACTCTGATGCCTCTGCAACAGGTCTCCTCTCTTGCAAATAGCTGGTTGAGTTCCTGCATTCCCTGGTTCCTGTGTTCCTGGCTCCTTTTTCCTTTGTCCCTTTGTTCCTGGTTCCTGAAGTGTTGGAAACGTGAACCCTTGAGCCGGCTCGAGAATGGAAGATCCACTGGAAGAAGGCCTCACAGCGGTACTGGAGGCTGGGAGGCGGAACAGGATCAGGAGACCTGACAGGACCTTCACCTATACCAACCCTCGTTCCCCGCAGGTTGAGCCCTTGGGTGCCGGGGCCGGCAGGACTTAGGCAAAGATCTCCTAGCGGAGGAGGTCCAAAGAGCAGTCCGGGTCAGGGCAGGCTGAAGACTAGAAGAGACGGAGATGGTCCAGGGTTCAAAGCGGGCAGTGGAGGTGCAAAACAAAGAAGCAAGCCAGAGATCAGGGCAGGCAGTAGACTAGCAGAGTCGAGGAACATGCCAAGGTAAGGACAGGCAGCAGATAGAAGAATCCAGGAACCAAGCCAAAGTCAAACCGAAGAATCAAGCAGAAGCTGGAGCAGAAGCAGGAGCGAGACCACAGGAACTCGGGAGCAGAGGCAGGAATACTGGAGCAGGAGCAGGAACAAGCAGGAATGCTGGAGCAGGATCAGGAACACACAGGAACAGCAACTAGTTACTCACAAGAGACACCCTGTTGCCAAAGCAAGGGAAAGGAGCAGGAAGTGGGCTTAAATAGCCCCAAGCTGTGATGTCATCGCTGGGGGCCAGGCTGAGGTTTCCCGCCGCGGCCCCTTTAAAGGTGGAGCTAGGCTGTGCATGTGCTTGCCTAGGGGGGCAGAGCCCAAGTGGCAGTTGGTGGCAGCTCCCTCGTAGGGAGAACGCCGAGGTGGAGGCTCGGTGCTGCCTAGCTGCCGGGACCGCGGGGAGCATCGGAGACCGGTGACCACCAGGTAAGTGAGGGGGAATCGGTTACGGTGGTCTGCAGTCGGGGTTCACAATATGCAGTCCTCTCCTGGTCTTCTCCTGGTGTTCCTGCTCCCAAGTCTTTGCCTCCCTCCTCCCAGAATTGATTGGTTTGGACCTTGGCTTGCCTTGATTCTTCCTTGTCTAACTTCTGGCTGACCTCAGATCTCCACTTGACTTCGCTTGTTCTGCTGCCTGCCCTGATCACGGTTCATGTTCTTGACTTTGCTTGTTCTGCTGCCTGCCCTGACCTCAGCCTGCCTGGCCATCCTCTTAGCTTGCTCCTTCTTCGGATACCATGCTTCTCAGAGGCTTGCACCTAAGTCCAACTGGATCCTGGTACCCAAGGTCTCAACCTGCAGGGAATGAGCAGGTAGTGGTGAAGTTCCTGTTAAGCCTCTGTATCTTCCTACCTCCACCTGCCGACAATGGGAACCTTCAGGGCCCTGCTCTGTGGGTGGTGCTAACTCCGCTTTGGCTCAAGGGTCCACCGACTTAACAGTTTGCAGAGGCCCATGACCCGGCGGATCGTTCTGGCCTTCTGGCCATACCAAGGCTGGATCAGAAGGTCCAGCAGCAACAGCAGTTTCTGGAAGTGCTGGCTGGCTCTATTGAATGCCTCAGTGCCTGACTTGATACCTCTATGGCCCTGACCAATTTTCTGACCTCTGCAATGCCAGCACCTGTGTCGGTCACACCAACCATACAACTCCCAGCACCGCCTAGGTATGTGGGAGACCCTAAGAAGTGCTGTGGGTTCCTAAACACAGTTCTCCAGTGATGTCAAGACCACATTCATCCTCTCCCTTCTCAACAGGAAGGTCTTGGCTTGGGCATCCCCCCTGTGGGAGCGAGGAGACACTCTACTCCTGGACTTGCAGCAGTTCATTAAAGCCTTTAAGCAGGTGTTCGATGAACCTGGCCACTTGGCTACCGTAATATTTGATCTCCTGCAACTTCAACAGGGGGCCCGTCCCCTGGTGGACTACACCATTGAGTTTCGTACTCTAGCCACTGAATTAAACTGGCATGAAGATAGAGCATTTTCTTGGAAGGACTATCCTCCCAAGTAAAAGATGAGTTGGCGGCAAGGGAGATTCCGGAGTCACTTGATCTAGCTGGAAGGATAGAACGCCGTCTCCAGCAGCAGGCCCAGGAGTTATGAGCCCTGCAAAGGCATGTAGTGCTTGCCCCATCATTCTCTCGACCCATCACACCAACACCAGCAACAGCACCTGCAACTGCCCAACCCGAGGAGTTCATGCAACTTGGGCAGAGTCGCCTCACACCAGAGGAGAAACAGTATCATTGCACCCAGGGGTTATGTTTTTATTGTGTTGGGAGGGGGCACCTTCTTGCACAATGTCCAGTGAAGCAGGAAATCCAACGAGCCTAGGAGCCAGTAGGGAGATGATCCTAGGCTTTACTACCCTTGCTCCCCAACTTATACTCACTATGGCTATCACTGTAGCAAGCACGAGTTCGCTACCCTCGCACTGGTAGATTCTGGTGCTAGTGGGAATTTCATCATGAAAGCCCTGACAGAGCACTTGAAGCTACCAATGATTCTCTGGGTCTCTCCCTAGTTATTTCATTTCTTTCTGAGGAACCCCTCCCGGGTCGGATCACGATGACTACTGCTCCTTTGCGTCTTCGCATCGGCATCCTGCATGTGGAGGAAATCATCTTTCATGTCATTGAAAAGGCAGTACATCCCATTGTACTAGGACTACTCTGGTTGCAATGCTATTCCCCTAACTGTGACTGGGAAACTCTACAGTTGACCAGTTGGAGCCCTCAGTGTCTCATCCAAGTCAGATGCCCATTGATCATTCCTCTTGCTACGACTTCTCTGGACCTGCCACTACAGTACACTGAATATGCAGACGTCTTCTCCAAGATGAAAGCCAAGACACCATCAACCTAATCCCAGGCACTATGCTTCCAAAAGGAAGGGTATATCCCCTATCTCTCCCAGAGACTAAGGCCATGTCCCAGTATATTCGGGAAACCCTTGAAAGAGGATTTCTTCAACCCTTCACTTCCCTGGTGGGAGCAGGATTTTTCTTCATGGCCAAGAAGGATGGCACACTTCGGCCTTGTATTGACTACTGAAGTCTCAATAGCATAATAAAGAAGGATTGTTACCCCTTGCCGCTTATTTCAGAATTACTTGACCGTCTGCAGGGAGCCAGAATATTTACAAAGTTGGATCTCCGGGGAACATACAACCTTATCCGTATTAAATCAAGTGACGAGTGGTAAACCACGTTTTACACATGGGATGCCAATTATGAATATCTGGTCATGACCTTCGGTTTGTGTAATGATCCTGTGGTATTCCAGAATATGATGAACGAGGACTTCAGGGACCTCCCATATGTCTGTGTGGTGATATATGTTGATGATGTCCTCATTTTTTCCAAGGACCTGCAATCCCATCATTGCGATGTCCAGCAAGTCCTCCAAAGACTATGGGACCATTAGCTCAACACAAAGTTAGAGAAGTGCAACTTTGAGAAAGAGTCCCTTCCCTTCTTGGGGTTCATCATCTCAAGCACTGGTTTCTGCATGGATCCTAAGAAGGTAGCTTGCATCCAGGACTAGCCCCTCAACCCTCTGGTCTTCACTCGCTACAGAGATTTCTGGGATTTGCAAATTTCTACCAACATTTCATTCCTAAATATTCTTAGTTGCACCTCTCACAGCTCTCACTTAAATGGGAGCAAACCCCTAGGTATGACCTCCAGAAGCAGTCGATGATTTTCTCAAACTAAAACAGGGACTATGTCTCCGCTATCCAGATCCTACATGCCCCTTCATTCTCAAGGTTGATGCTTCCTCCATGGCAGTAGGAGCTTTGTTAAAGCAACACTTGAACACGGGAGTCCTTCGTCCTTGTTCCTTCTTCTCCTGGAAATTTTCTCCTGCTGAATGTTATGGCATTGGGGACAAGGAGTTGTTTGCCATAAAAATGGCATTCGAGGAATGGCATCAATGGTTGGAGGGAGCACAACACTGCATCAGTGTCTACACTAACCATAAGAACCTGGATCACCTCCACCACACCCAATGACTGAATGCCCATCAAGCCCAGATGGCCTTGTTTTTCAGCAGTTTCGACTTTGTGGTAAGATACAGGCTGGCAACCAAAAATATCCAGGCAGACTCCCTCTCATGGTCCTTTGAAGTGAAAGACATGCCTGATGCCCCCAGCTATATCATAGACCTTTCACGAATCTTCTTGGCTGCTTCTCAGACTGCTCCTCCAGAGAAGATGGTGGTCCCCAGTCGACACCGGCAGAAGGTGCTAGAATGGTCCCACGAGTCTTGAGTCGCAGGTCATCCCAGCTGAGCTCGGACCCTAGCACTGCTCCAGCAGTACTATTGGTGGCCCCAGATGCAGAGGGATGTCTAAGCCTATGTGGATTCATGTTCTACCTTGCACAACAAAAGCCTTTGGTACAACGACCTTGGGGGCTGTTACAGCCCCTGTTAGCTCCCAAGGAACACTGGACCCACCTGTCCACCAACTTTGTGGTGGATTCCCCTTTCAAGTGACTGCTGTGTTATCTGGTCATTATTGATCGATTCTCTAAGATGCCTCACTTTATCGCCCTTCTAGGTCTTCCCTCCGTACCGTAAATAGTGAAGTTATTTACTGTCCACATTTTTCAACTACACAGCTTACCACTGGCTCTTTCTGCCGCAAGTTTAACATCAAACTAGATTTCACCACAGCCTACACCTACAAGCTAATGGCGAAGCAGAATGGACTACCCATATACTTAAGACCTTCCTACAGGCAGTCATTAATGAACATCAGGATAACTGGGGTACCCTTCTCTCTTGGGCGGAATTCTCCCATAACTCCCATACCAACACTGCTACAGGATTCTCTCCATTCTTGATTGTATATAGGAGACAACCTACTCCCCCACTTCCATTACCTCTGACCGTCTCTTCCCCAGAGGCCCAGTTAATTGCTCAGGAACTTCAAGAACTATGGGTCTGATCAGAGACAATGATCCAAAGGGCTGTCCAAAGAACAAAAAAAAAAAACAACAGATAACCACCGACGACCAGCCCCACAGTTCAAACCAGGGGACAAGGTCTGGTTAAGTACTCATCACATCCAACTAAGGGTACCTTCTATGAAACTTGCACCTCAATACATCAGCTGTTTTCTGATTATCCATCAAATAGAAACCATGACTTACCAGCTACACCTTCCCACCTTACAGAAGATTCACAACGAATTTCATGTCTCTCTCCTTAAACCCTTGGTATTATCATAGCCAACCCGACAATTTCCGGAACCACAAAGAATATCCTCTGAGGAAGACCATATCTATCAAGTCCAAGAGATACTGGACATCTGTTGATGAAATAAGTGATGGGAATATTTGATCTCTTGGGAAGGGTATGGCCCAGAATACTTGGGAACCTGCCTCAAACATCTTGGAATAAAATCTCCTAAAGGCATTCCATGCATCTCATCCCAGAAAACACCAGCATCCTAGAAGGGGGTCTAGAAGAGGGGGTACTATTACATGTGGCCGACTGCGAGCTGCCCCCACTGTAAGCCATCCTTACCTCCGATGCTGGGAGTCGCCAGCGAGAAATCCATCCGGGATAAGACATCCGTTCGGACCAAGATGCAGCAGGCCGCTGCTCAGATGAGCAGATGTCCCTAAGCGTGCACGCACACGTGTGGTGCCCGATTCTTAAAGGGCCCATAATGAAAACTGTCTACGATGCTCCTCCCACTGACATCAAGACGCCTTTTCTAAGCCAGCCTGAACCAGACTCTGGTGCCTCTGCACCAGGTCTCTTCTCTTGCGAATAGCTGGTTGAGTTCCTGTATCCTTGGTTCCTGTGTTCCTGGCTCTGTGTCCCTGGTTCCTTTGTTTCTGGTTCCTGCAGTCCTTTCCTGGTCTTCTCCTGGTGTTCCTGCTCTCCTATCTTTGGCTCCCTCCTCCCAGGACTGATTCTCTGGTTTGGACCTCAGCTTGCCTTAACTCATCTTCTTCCTGGACTGACTTCTGGCTGGCCTAGGATCTTCGCTCAACTTTGCTTGTTCTGCTGCCTGCTCTGACCTCGGCCTGCCTGTATCCCTTCTTAGCTTACTCCTTCTTCAGATACCATGCTTCTCAGAGGCTTGCGCCTAAATCCAGCTGGTCCCAGTACCCAAGGGCTCAACCTGCAGGGAGCTAGGACTGGTAGTGATGAAATTCCTTTTAAGCCTCTGAATCTTCCTACCTCCGCCTGCCGACAGCGGGAACCTTCAGGACTCTGCCCTTTGGGTGGCGCTAACTCCTCTTTGGCTCAATGGTCCACCGACATAACAGCTAGTTTCTTCTGTATATTCCATCCTTATTTACATCTGTTATTTAAACTTTCATATATGAGTTCCTCCCGACAGAACTTTGTGTGAAAAATGATCCATGTTAGGAGACATGTAACATTGGTGTTATCTGATATTTTGGAGCTTTTTTTGACTTTAGTACATTTATTAAACTTTCACATAGAAGCAAAAGAAAAATACCACATGGCCCATTCTTCCAATTTATCTAGTCCTTACAATTCCTATCACTGCATTAGTGATCCCCTATAATTTTCCCATGCTTTCTTGAATTTGGATACCATTTTTACCTCACTGGGAGGCCATTCCATGCATCTACTACCCTCTCTGTAAAGAAATATTTCCTAAGGTTGCTCCTGAGTCTACTCCATTTCACCCTCATTCCTTGACCCCTTGTTCTAGAGCCTCCTTTCTGTTGAAAGAGGACTGCCTCTTATGCATGGAAACCATGGAGATATTTAAATGTCTCTATCATACCTCCCCTTTCTTGCCTTTCCTCTAGGGTATACATGTTTAGATCTTTGCCTATCCTTATATACTTTAGTTTAAAGACCATTGATCATTTTAGTAGTCTCCCTCTGGACCGACTCCATCCTGTTTATTTCCTTTTCAAGGGCGATCTCCAGAATTGTACACAATATTCTAAATGAAGTCTCACCAGAGACCTACGCAGGGACCATATTGCCTCCCTTTTACTCCTGATCATTCCCTTCCCTATGCAACCAAGCAACCTTTTGGCTTTTGCCATAACTTTTATCCATCTGTTTGGCCACCCTGAGATCATCAGATTCAATCTCCCCCAGATCCTGCCGTTCTTTCAAGCTTAGAAGAATTTCATCTCCAATCCTATTCCTCTCCCTTGGGTTTTTCCACCCTAAATTCATTACTCTGCATTTTTTTTTAGCATAAAATGCTTAGCTACCAGTCTCTAGGCCATTCATTGAGCTTTGGTTAGATCCCACCTCATGTTTTCCACACCTTACTGTTGCCTACCATGTTGCAGATTTTGGTATCATCAGCAAAAATAAAAACCTTTCCTGACAATCCATCCGCTAGTCACTCACTAAAATTTTGAAAAGAACAGGGCCCAGGACTAATTCATGAGGCACACCACTAGTATTGCCACCTCCTTAGAGTAGACTCCATTTACCAGTAACCTTTGTCACCTCCCATTCAGCCAGTTTCTAATCCATCAGTCACTCTAGGTTCCATACCTATGGCACTCAATTTATTTATGCCTTCCTCAAGAAACTGTGCCAGAGGCCTTCCTGAAATCAAAATACACTACATCTAGCACTACAAAATACACTACAAAATACACTACATCTAACACTCTCCCTTGACCCAATCAAAAAAATGGATCATATTCATCTGACAAGATTTATCTCTAGTAAAGCCATGATGCTTTGGATCATGCAATCCACTGGATTCCAGAAACTGTACTATCCTCTATTTTAGCAGTGATTCTATTAATTTGCTCACTACAGAGGTCAGACTAAAAAGCCTGTAGTTCCCAGCCTCCTTCTAATTTTCACTTTTATGAATAGGAACCATATTTTCCCCTCTCCAGTCCTCCAGGAGAATTTCTCTAAAGAAGCAATGAAAAAGTCAGCTAGTGGAGCTGCCAGAACTTCAAGTTCCCTCAATACCCCTGGATGTATCCCATCAGGCTGCATCACCTTATCGACTTTAAGATTAGTTAACTCCTCATGAACATTGTGTTATAAAAATCGATTGAGTTTTACCTCACTTCTGATCTTATTTGTGTTCATTTTATGTGATCCTGCTCCAGATCTTTCCAGAGTGAACATGGACAAATATTTATTAAGCAATTTTTCTTTTTCCTCATTCACCTCTACAGATTCCTCCCCTTCACCCTTAAGTCTTTCAAATCTACTTTTCTATCACTAACAAATCTTTAGACAAAAGTCTTGGACCTCCCATTTTATCGTATTTGCTATTTTTTCTTTTAATTGAATTTTTGCATTCCTGACTACTTTCCCTGGTTCTCGTAGCTTTTCTAGATATCGTCTTCTACTTTCTGTGATCTCTTGTATTTTATGAATGCTAACCTTTTCTCCTTTATCTTTTCAGCTATTTCTCTAGAAAACCATAGCGGCCTCTTTTTCTTCTTTCCTTTATTTACTTTCCTAAGAAAAACTTTGCCCTTATTATATCTCTTTTTAGTTTTCCCATTGCTCTACTTCCGCTGGATTTTCCCAATCAGCTAATGACTCCATGTGGTACTCCCCAATTTTTATAAAATTAGTTTTCCTGAAGCCTAAGACCCTTGCCTCTGAATGAACCTTCATCTCTTGAGCTCTAATACAGAACCACAGCTGAATTCTTCTCCATACCCTATTGGCGAATAATTTAGTATATGTGTGAAGTTTTATCTCTCTTCTTTTCTTTAATTATACTCCCAGGGTACCTTACAATAAAATTAAAACAAAATAATAGTCAATAGGAAATAATACTGAAACCAAGGATAAAGCAATTGAATCAGGTATTAGGGTAAGTCTTTTTGAAGAGAGTGGTTTACTTTACCCCTTATAATAATGAAATCATATGTTCATAATGACTATAATTCTAAATCTACACCATTAAGCACATTTCTGAGTAATGGAATAAACTTGGTATTTTGCATTTGTGAACTGATTTCATACACTAAAGTAAAATATTTTGTGAAATTTAGAGGAATACAAAAAGTTATACACACTATTGAATCCCCAAAGGACAGAATCTTCTCCCGTGATCTAGTCCAAATATCATTTTTTGCAGAAATACTTCAGAATTTTGCAGAATCAAGGGCTAAAATTAGGTTAACATCTAGTAAGTTCCAATTTGGAATTTTTGTACACTATGCTAATGATCACACCAGGCAGATTTTCAGTATGTTTCATCTGAGTTGTGATGAGAAAATTTGTTGGAGTAAGTTCAGCCAGCCACTGTGCAGATTCACCATGAACTCATTCATTTATTGGAATCTGGAACTGAATCTGTCAACTGTGGACCTTGTACATGAGGCACGTCTGCTCAACAGTTTTGAGGAATATGTATCTGATTTTGTTTTTAATAATAAAAAGTTTGTAGAATAATTTGATAAACCCTGAACCTTACTGCACATTTTGCCAAGTTAGTTCAGAAGTCTGTTTTTAAAAATTCACACATGTATTAAAAATGTAATTTAATTATTATTTTCAAAATTAAAATAGCTTCACAACTATGTGGAAGAAAGTAGATAGATGTTTGTGCCATTATGAAATATCAAATGATTATGTATTCTCTATATTTTGCAAAGAACCAACATTGCTTTTGGTCTACAGGAAGAAGGGCCAACTAGGCCATTGCAGTAGTCACCCATGAAACAGTAGCCATCAGAGAGCAGCCATAACAGATCTACTGCTTGTGGTGATTAAAATGTAAGGAAAAATGTAAAAAAAAAAAAAAAGTCTGGTGGCATAGTATACACACACACGGGCGGATTTTAAAAGCCCTGCTCGCGTAAATCCACCTGGATTTACGCGAGCAGGGCCTTGCGCGCCGGCGTGCGCAGAACCCAGGGACGAGCGTAGGTCCCGGGGTTTTTGGAAGGGGGCTTGTCGGGGGGGGGGCGTGTCGGGGGCGGGATCCGATGACGCGGCGTTTCGGGGGCAGGGCGTGGTGTTTCGGGGGCGGGACCAGGGGGCGTGACGCCGGCCCAGGGGCGTGGTCTAGGCCTTCGGACCAGTCCCCGGGTCGGAGCACGGCGCGCCAGCAGTCCGCTGGCGCACGTAGATTTACGTCTGCTTCTCGCAGGCGTAAATCTACGGACAGAGGTAAAGAGGGGATTTAGATAGGGCCGGGGGGGTGGGTTAGGTAGAGGAAGGGAGGGGAAGGTGAGGGGAGGGTGAAAGAGAGTTCCCTCCGAGGCCGCTCCGATTTCGGAGCGGCCTCGGAGGGAACGGAGACAGGCTGCGCGGCTCAGCGCGCGCCGGCTGCCCAAAATCGGCAGCCTTGCGCGCGCCGATCCAGGATTTTAGAAGATACGCGCGTATCTTATAAAATCCAGCGTACTTTTGTTTGCGCCTGGTGCGCAAACAAAAGTACGCGAACGCGCTTTTTTAAAAAATCTACCCCACAATCTACATGCTCCAGGCCGATATCACTGCGTGTAAATTATCTGCAGCAGGATAAAACAGATGCTTGTATTGAGCACTCGTTTTCCTTACAGGTGCACAGCTATGTCTCCTGTGTGCCTATGCATTTGAGCGCTAGGGACGCACAATTTTCCCTAGTGCATCCTTTTTAATGGAGCAGCTCATTTAAATATAGCATTGGGCTCCTAGGAGAGGTGGATGTGTGCGAGTTATTAATGTATGTATTTATTTATTTATTTTACCATTTTTATATACCGATAGCTGTTTGTGCATTGTACCGGTTTACATGAAACAGAACATGCAGGCCACTAACAATGGGCGTAACCTTTACAAGAAACACAGAACAGCGAACAGATAAGTATCATATTGAAACTAGGGCTAAAACAATGAAACAAACTTGTGTATAATACATATGGTCAGCACATTACAAAAGGTAATGAATGCGTATATACATAGAGAATACTTGGAGGGGGTTAGAGGTAGAGGTTGTTAATGCAAAGTAAGAGATATTCGGTGAGAGTGTGGGAAAGGCCCCTTAATTTCTGCTCAGGAATGCTAAATTAGTGTGAGAAGGCAATAATAGAAGGGCAGATTGGTAAACACTGCTTTCTAAAAAAAAGTGACCTAAAACATATTCAAGAGGAGCAGGAGCTCCAGCAGCCAATATCACGGCTACACAACATATGGTTTTCCTTTGTAAAGAAGAGACCAATAATTTCTGACCTGGGCAATTTGATAGGCCGGTCATCACCAATACTGAAGTTAATACAGGAATGGCTGGACGTGTTCCTCCCCACTTTGAATTAAAGTTCAAATCCATGAATCTTACACTGATATGTACTTGGATGATTAATCAGCCAGCTCCCAGTCCAGTTTGAAAAAGACACTTTTTAAAAATCGGAATTCATTCAAATTTGTTTGGATTCTTGACAATACTTGCAGGTTCATACTTGGATTGTAATTGTGAGCCAGTAAATATTCACACCTGAAGCAGGCCAAAAAAGATCGAACAGGCAAAAAGAAACATTTCATCTGAACTGCAAATATCTCAAATGTATCTGATCCCATTTGCAGCCTATCTCAGTTTGCTTCAGACTATAAAAAAAAAATACTGTATATATATATATATATATATATATCCCTGGCTCAGGTGGATGAGCCAATTATAGTTATGACAAACCAAATGCTGTCTTTACATGGGGGAAACAGTTAAGAATAATGAACTCCTCAGACAGACAATACAGCAAGCATTAAATCTCCATCTCTTTCATCAGCAGGAACAACAGTGACTGAAGAGTCCCAGGCTTCTTACTGCGTGTGATCTGCAGAGTGAGAGGCCATCGTAGGGACTGTGCCCTGCTCGTGATGGTCGAAAGACTGCCACCTCGCACTACACACCTTCCACCACCCAGCAAGAATAAAATAGAGAAACTATTATTCTTCAACGTTTTTTTTCTTTTCACTTGATGTGAAGATAACACTCATCTTTGATAGTATTGATTTTTCAGTTATGAGTGATAGAACATTTAGTTTTGTTGTTATTAAGATTCTTTAGTGTGGCAAAGCACTTTTTTCTCACATTCTAGCAAAATATTTTTTTTCACTAGTAACATTATATTGTGTTTCCTTCATGTTTATTATTTAGAAAAAAGTAATTACATCATTAAAAAAAAAAATCCTTTAAAGCTCTGAAAACAAAAATCAAGTTTATCACCGGTCTGAAAGAGGCCAAGATTTGACAGCTGTGATAAGGCAAAATGTGGGAGTTATTTTATAGAATTCCAAATTAAATTCAAATTTGAATTAAACTTCATTTCCATTTTGAAGTAAAAGCTCAGTAGAGTTCAAATTAGCATCATTTCTTGCAGGAAAATAGAAATTGAATGGAAAAATTGTTTAAAATTAATTTGGTGTTATGTCATTTTCTGACACAAAAGTTATTTGCCTCTGCTTTGTACTTTATATTACTTTATCACTGAAGCCTATAAAGTAATTGCAAAGTTTGAGCAACAAAATGTATTTGGAATTCATATTTATTTATTTATTTTTAATTTTGATATACCGACATTCTTACATCCGATGTAAATCATACCGGTTTACATTAAACAGAATAGCAGGAAATAAATTTCTATAGTCTAATACAATGAACATTTCTAATTAAAATTGTTAACAAGCGAAAAGAAAAGGTAAAGAATTGGAATAAAGGTTAAATAACAGAAAAATATAAAAGATTTTTTTTTTTTTTTAGAAACACAAGGGTTGCACGAAGGGGTGCACAAAGGGGAGAGCCCCTTTGTCACGCGGTGCGCGACGCACGGTGCGCGGCGCCTGATGGTGAGGCGGTCTTCAACCGTCGCCGGAGCTCCCAGTGACGTCATGGGGGGGGGGGGGGGGGCGTGGTCACACATCGCATCGCAGTCATTCATTTCCCTCACCTCCTGCTGTTAGTTCCATATCTTTTTTCCCCCTGCCATTCAGTTTGGTGTTCAGTTCTCGCGGGGGCCCAGGATGGAGGGTGGCCTCCCCGCTCGCCGGCGCCTGATGGTGAGGCGGTCTTCAACCATCGCCGGAGCTCCCAGTGACGTCAGGGGGGGGCAAGGTCACACATCGCATCACAGTCATTCATTTCCCTCACCTCCTGCTGTTAGTTCTGTATCTTTTTTCCCCCTGCCATTCAGTTAGGTGTTCAGTTCTCGCGGGGGCCCAGGATGGAGGGTGGCCTCCCCGCTCGCCGGCGCCTGATGGTGAGGCGCTCTTCAACCATCACCGGAGCTCCCAGTGACGTCAGGGGGGGGGAGCATGGTCACACATCGCATCACAGTCATTCATTTCCCTCACCTCCTGCTGTTAGTTCCGTATCTTTTTTTTCCCCCCTGCCATTCAGTTTGGTGTTCAGTTCTCGCGGGGGCCCAGGATGGATGGTGGCCTCCCCACTCGCCGGCGCCTGATGGTGAGGCGCTCTTGTGACAAAACTTCTTATTCTAGTGATAAATTAGTTTCCCAGGAGTTCAGGGGTAATTTTCAAAAGGATTTATATGTGTAGATATCCATTTACCTGCATAATGTGGACAATTCACTGGCATATAGCTTAGCAATTTTCAAAAGCCCACTTACATGGGTAAAGTGCATTTATACACATAAAATTCAATTTTAAGCATGTAAATGCTTATTAAAATCTGGCCCTTAGTTTATTTGCTAAGCATAAAGGAGTTGATTAAATAACCTCATGCTAACCGAACACACTTCAGATCCTAAGGGGTTGATATTCAAAATATTTACCAGACTAAAATCATATTTAAGCAAGGTTAATCTACCTATTTACAAACTTTGGCCCCTTTAATCAGCTACATTAGGATAGTTAAAATCATAAGCCACACAAATTGAGCCAGTACGAAATGGGCCAGGTTGAAATGCCATAAAGCAATTTGATAAATGACACCCTTAGCTAGTTAGCATGATATTCATCACTAACCAGCTTAGTTTAGTAGGGTAACCCTGGCCATGACAATGACAGGCCTAAATCCGCCCACTAAAAGTTTGATTTAAATCTGCTCAGATATTCTGCCACACAACTAGCCAAGAAAACTTCCTATCATCCCTCGGACACCATTCCCACGAAACTACCACTCTCCATTCCTAACACAATTGCTAAACCCATATCCGAATTAATCAATTGCTTCCTTACACAGGGTAGCATCCCCACCATTCTAAAACAGGCAAACATCGAACTGATTCTCAAAAAAACAAACCTTGACCCCAGAGATCTCTCCAACTTCAGACCCATTTCTAATCTACCCTTCCTAGCTAAAGTCACTGAAAAAATAGTCAACTCTCGTCTATCTGAATACCTCGACCATCACAAGATTCTCTCTACTTCCCAATTTGGTAGTAAATAAATGCTCCTATTCTTCTTAACAGACTACGCCCTCAAAGGAAATGATAGCGGCAACTCCTACCTTCTGGCTATGCTCGACATATCAGCCGCATTCGACACCATCAGCCATAATATCCTCATTAGTTTTATCACAGATAATGGAATTACTGGAACAGCACTACTTTGGCTAAAATCCTACCTCAAAAACAGACACTATAAAACACCCTAGACCCTTCTGATCTCGCCAACCTTCGCCCCATTTCCAACTTGCCCCTTATGGCTAAAGTATTAGAAAAATCAATCAACTGCCAATTATCAGACTATCTGGACGAACATAACATTATCTTACCCTCACAATACAGTTTCTGCAAGCACCACAGCACAGAGACCCTGCTCATCTCAATCTCCGACCACATCATAAAAAGCCTAGACAAAGGCCTTTCACACATCCTGATACTTCTGGACATCTCCGCAGCTTTTGACACTGTCAACCATAACATATTAATACAACGCCACACTGACATCGGCATCTCAGGCTCCGCCCTCCTTTGGTTCCAATCTTACCTGCATGATAGACAATTTAGTGTCCAAATCGGAAACTGCACATCTAAACCCACCACTCTAGCTCAAGGTGTTCCACAAGGCTCTTCCCTCTCCTCTACCCTGTTCAACATATACCTCCCCCCCCCCCCGCCATCTCCTCTCCAAGCTAGGCCTTCCATACTTTATATATGCGGATGATGTTCAGATCCTGATACCTGTGACTGACACCTTACATAAAGCCATCGAGACTTGGCAATCCACCCTCGCTAACATCAGCACACTGTTTTCTAACAACTTCCTCGATCTTAACACTGCCAAAACAGAGCTCCTCCTCATTGCACCCCACAACATATTTGATTTGTATCCAATGCAAGAAGATCGGTATATAAAAGCTATAAATAAATAAATAAATAAATAAACAACATCAACCTCCTCTACCGATTGGCAACACACCCCTCTCAAGCATCACCTTCCCTCAACACGTGCACAGCCTTGGCATTACCATAGATAACCATTTTAACCACAAAAAATTCATCAACACTACCCTCAGAGACTGTTTCTTCAAATTGCACACCTTAAAAAAACTCAAACCCTTACTACACCTCGCTGACTTCCGGACAATACTTCAAGCTTTCATCCTATCGAAAATCGATTACTGCAATGCCTTGCTCTTGGAACTTCCCAAAAGCGTGATCCAACCCCTGCAATTACTCCCAAATGCAGCAGCTCATATCCTCACCAACACCCACAAAAACGACCACATTACCCCTGTCCTTAAACACCTGCATTGGCTACCTGTTCCAGCAAGAATCACATTCAAATCCCTCACACTCATTCACAAATCCCTTCACAACAGGAACATGCACTGGTTCAACGAACATCTCACCTTTCGTAACTCTGACCGTCCCACCAGAAAACAACACCTAGCAACCCTACATACCCCATCACCCAAAGTCACCAAACTCCGCTCCACCAAAGACCGGGCCTTCTCCTTAGCCGGGCTTGCCCTTTGGAACAAACTACCCGTATCCATCCAAGAATCATGCCTGAAAAAATTCAAACAGAGCTTGAAGACCTGTCTCTTCAAGCAGGCATACTCCTAACATCACCCTCACCCCCTAGCTCTCGTCTCCCCCCTTCTCCCCCACCCCCTTTATGGGTGACCTCTGTTATTGTACCGCTACCTCTGTTGCAAATCATTGCCTTTGTAACTAAACAGAAGACTGACATCTCATCTTATCCCTCATATTTTATGGTAACATAATCTGTAAATATTCCCCCTGTGTATAACTTTATTGATCATATGTATGATTTTGTAACTACGTTTTTGCCTACATTTAAGCGTTTGCAACTTTACCTTCCACTCTTCCCCTTCCAGAGCCCCACCCCACCCCCTCCCACCTTTCCTCCCTCTCTATACCTCATCAGTTCTCTGTAAAGCCTGTTGTTACCTGTTGTTTACTGTTAACCGAGGAGATGTTCCGAACGTTCCTCGATATACAAAAACTGTTAAATAAATAAATAATAAATAATCCTGGGCAACTATGAATCTGACCCCATCAACCTCAACTGTGGTGTCCTCCAAGGCTCTTCATTATCCTCTGCCCTCTTCAATATCTATATGTTACCACTTTCCAAACTCCTCTTAAACTTAGGCATCACCCACTACATATACGCGGACGACGTCCAAATTCTCATCCTATTTACGGACTCTTTACATAAAGCCTTCCAGTCATGGAAGAACTGCCTCACCTCCATCAACCATCTTCTCACAAAAATGAACTTAACCCTTAACCCCCACAAAACTGAATTAATTGTCATCTCCATCAACCCCCTCTATCATTCTAACCTCCCCTCTCTTCCCAAACCCATTTCCCAACATGCACGAAACCTAGGTATTACAAACGACAACCAACTATCCTTAAAACCATTCATCAAAGCCACCCTAAAAGACTGCTACTTCAAGCTACACGTTTTGCAGAAATTAAGACCCCTCTTACACCTCACCGATTTCTGCACTGCGCTCCAATCCATCATTTTCTCCAAAATCAATTATTGTAACTCACTCTTCCTAGGCCTACCTGCCTCCACCATCAAATCTCTACAACTCTTACAGAATGCCACAGCCTGAGTCCTAACCAACTCTCACAAGAATGACCACATTACGCCCATACTGAAAGATCTTCATTGGCTCCCCATTAACGCGAGAATATAATACAAAAGTTTATCCCTCATATATAAATCCCTAGTGAACAAAAACACACAATAGCTTCATGAACCTCTCCAACTCCATTCCTCCAACAGACCTACATGAGCAGCATACCAAGGAACCCTCCAGTTACCTGCCCCGAAGCTCACCAAATTCACCTCCACTATGAAGAGAGCTTTCTCAATAGCAGGTCCCTCAACTTGGAATGCCATGCCTGCTGATCTCCGTACAGAATCTTGCACAACGAAATTCAAAAAGAAACTGAAAACTTGGTTATTCAAACAGGCCTTCTCCCAACCCTTCCACACTCCACCTCCACAGGAATCATAACTAATCCTCCACTATACTCCGACTTCCAAACTGTACATAGTTGGCTCTTCCTTTCCTTTTGTTTCTCCTCCCTCACAATTTATTTAATGCATACCATATGTTAATGCCCTTCTCTCCATGCTACCTGATTACCTGGTTTCCCGTTTACCATATTTCCTGGTCCCCATGTGGTCCATGTTATTTATTACTATGTAATGACGTCTATTTTATTCTTTTGTGTTCCATTTACTCGTTGTGCCACGCAATTGGCGTTCTATTTCCTTGTTCCATGTAAACCAATACGATGTAAAAACGGTTATTGGTATATAAAAAACTACAAATAAATAAAATAAATAAAGTAAGTGCAGTTGAATATCTAGTATATTAACCCATGCGGCAGGTTTTAGAATATCAACTCCTATTCTTCCAAGGCTGGATTAACTGGTAATGGACATGATCTAAATACTCACTGGACATGATCTAAATACCCAACAGATTATTATAGAAGCAAAGGCCATAATTGAAAGAAAATCTAATCTCGTTGTTATCCAAAAATTCTTAACCCTTGCTACAGTCATTATTAGGGGTAGATTTTAAAATGTTACGTGCGTGCATCCATGTGCATGCGCTACAGGCGCGCACACATGGACGCATGATTTTATAACATGCGTGCACTGGCGTGCGCATGTTATAAAATGCCAGGTCAGCACATGCAAGGGGAGTAGAGATTTGCAATTATGCGCGGTGACACATTGGGGCCTTCCCCAGCTCCCTCCCAGTTCGCTCCAATTAAGGAGCGGACTGGGAGGGAACTTCCCAACCCCCTAGCCTAACCTCTCGTCCCCTATCCCAATCCTAAATACTCCCAAATTTGTTATCCTACCTTTTGTTCCTGCTTCTGAGCAGGAGCAAGTTGCACGCGCCAGCACAGCAGCAAATGGCCACTGTGCCGGGCACCTCTAGCCCCGCCCCACCCCAGACCACCCTGCCCCACCCCTGGAGCACCCCTTTGGTTAGCCCTAGGATTTATATGCATCCTGGGGGTTTATGCGCGTGGCCGGGCCTTTTGAAAATTGGCCCAGCACGCGTAAGGCCCAGCCACACGCATAAACTTTTAACATCCGGCTGTTAGTGAACATCCTTATAATAATCCAATTAAATTATCTTGGTTATAAATATTTTAGATTTTGTAAACAGATTCTGATCTAGGTCTGCAAGATATAGTTATCTGAAAGATTTGTAATAACTCGAAGTTCTCCATTTTATTTTACACAAGCTTATTCAAAATATAAACCACATTTTACAGTTACATAACTTAAAAAAAAAAACCTGTACTTTATTGACAGAAAAGCCATTCTACATTGCATTCTAGGCGCAGGCTAACTCAAGGGGTTTGGTACAGGCAGAAGAACACCAGCACACAGCACTATTCTCAAAGTATGCGTTGTAGATGTTTAATTAGTTTATCTCACAGCTAACTTAATAGCAATACACAGAGCATGTGAATTATACCTGTGAAGAAATAATTTACATGTATACTTGGTCAAAACCTACCTCACTAAACAATTGAGATTTTTACAACATAATGCAACCGAACCTTTTTGGCACCTGTTAGAATGTACTGCCCTACACATTCACCTACTTTAATTTATGTGCCTACATGTAAACCGTTGTGATGATATATAACTTAACGACGGTATAGAAAAGATTTTAAATAAATAAATACAAATAAATTTATAGGTACCAGTTCAGATCTGGTTTGGGCTGGAAACAAGAATGCCAATGTAAAATGAGTCTTTGATCTCAGTCAACAAGTGCCCACATCACAAAAACCACCATCATAAAAATCCCTTATTGGCACCATTATTGGCTATCTCTCCAACACGCCAGTGGTTGCACAGGCATAAAGACATTACCCTCTCATCTCTAGATGTGGTCCTTTCAGAGAATGATTGAGACACATTGGCAAGGCAGTAGAAGGCAACTAATCACTGTCACTGGCCATGTTCTGCCAGTTCTGTGGATATTGTAAATGAAAGATTTCAGTTGCCAGTGTTGTCAATCTGCTACCTTCTATGAGCACTATATTCATTAGAATAATTTAAAGGAGCTATTTATAAAATACTTGTTCTATAGAAAAGAAAGTTATCGTTGCATATTGAATTGAGACACCAGTTTAGTTAATCAAATATTCCATACTGCTAGCTTTATAAAACGGGGAGTCATGCATGAAATGACTGCTAGGTTAATGATATAGGGAACCATACAAGGCATGAATTTACATATAATAGCACAGAATGTTCTCTTAATTCTTTAAATTACTCATCAGTTCTTAAACAGTTTATTTCAACAAGGCTCCCATTCAGAACTGTGAAGTAAGAACCACCCACCTGATTTGGTTAAAGAAAAATGCATTTATTAATTCACATTCCATCTTGTGAAATGGTTTGTAAGTGAATAAACAAGAGAAATGCCATAAAATAAAGACATCACCCTAGTTTCTCTCTTGTAATATATTTTAAAGTGCACTATAATGAGTGATTACAGTATAGTAGTCACCAACTTTTTGACTGAGTTGGCAGTATCAAATTACATGACTGCTATTGATGCTCAAACAATTATCTGAAGGATATAGTTGGCTAAAAATTCACATAGAACATCAACTTTAGAAAACTATTATGTAATATGGGGTAGAGTCAGCCCTTGTTCTTCTCTTGGAGGTAAATACAGTACATGATGCCATAATTTGAAGTTAGATAATTTGGCTGCAACCTTAAAGGGGAATTTTAAAAGTTGGGCGTGTGCCAAAATTGGGAGAAGGGCTCACATCTAGCACACGTGCATGTTCATCCAATTTTATAGGCTACCCACAAGCGTGCACAAGTACTGATCCGTGGATATCTCACATCGAGGAAAATAGGGGCGGAATGCGGGTGTGGCATAGGCATTTTGTGACGAGTCTAAGGGATATGCGTGCAAGTAACTACACACTGGCATAGTAATAAGCCTCTTCAAAATGAAAACCCAGTATCAGATAACTGTTGGGGTGTACAGGAAGCAAAAAAAAAAATGCAGACTCTTAGGTAAGCCTTGGCTACTAAAGCACCCCTTCCACACTTGCTGAGTTGTGCAAGTGTACTGCCAAATGTGACATATTGCCCTGACCACTTTTTGTATAGATTTTAGATCTACTGAATAACTCTCCAAGTAGGACAGGACATTGTGGGGACTGTGCATCCCACCCTGCCCCATTCAAGTGCTGTTCACCTGCTAGGCGAGCACTGGAGCTGGAAGGCTAGCTAATGGTCAGATTCTTTTCAACCTTTTGGGATTGCTGCCTTCCTAGAGCACTAGCAAGCACAATGCGATGTCAAGCATTATGCCCAAATGTGGTGACATCAGCAATTTGTAAGTGAACAGGTCCCTTTATTGAATGTCACACAGACAACAGGCTCATGTCGGCTGGCATTTAGGCACTGCCGAAACCTTGAAAGGAGTGATTAGGCTCTTTGGCGTCCTGTGAACATCTAGCCATGGACAATCTCCACAAGTACTTGTCTTGTGTCTTCTATATTGCAAAAAGCTTGCCTGCAGTCTTTCATGAGGACCATCATAGCTAAGCTATAAAAAGCCCCCATGTAGCTTGTTGTCAGTAAAACTCCTGCCCACATAAGAAATTAAAAGGGATAGGCATAGCATTTCAAAGACGCAGAAAATAATTTAGGGATGTCTGAGAGGAAGCCTCATTCCCAGCAACAGATGAACACCCTGAACCCTGTGTATTTGAGGAGCTACTCTAATTGCTAATCAAAGAAGAGCGACTCCACTTCTTGAGTTTTCATTAGACCTTGGACCTTGCCTACTGCTTAGAGCCATTTTTGGATGATTGGTATCTCACCTCCCAATATCCCCATCTTTCAATTACCAATGGTATCTCTGATCTCTCCCTATCATGAGAAGCCTGCTGTATTGCTACTGCTAGTCCAGATGACTGTGTGCAATAGACTTGGAATGGAAAGGGAAGACACTGCTGGGCCAATGGAGGACCTTTATACTAGTATCTTGGTGCCATGATGCTGACCCAAAACAGCTGTTAGGGATGTGCAGAAGGAAACAATTTGTTTTGATTCGGTTTTCGTATTGCTGGGACCCAAATTTGTTGCATTTGTTTCATAGGGGGAAAAACCAATTCATTGATTAGTTTTATTTGTTTTCCATTTTCCCATTAAAGTCAATGGGGGAAGTATTTGCAGCCTATTTTTGGATGCAGAATTGGGGTTTTCTTATCAATTCTGATGAAACGTTTGGGGAGCAATCATCAGAACGAGAAAAGAGCTCCAAGGTACTTAGACTGTGGCAAAGTGGCACCAAAGGGGCATGAATAGCCTAAGGCACTGTAAAGGGGCAAAGAGGTACCAGGAGTGGCAAAGAGTGCAAAGCAGCAGCGACAGTGTCAAAAACACACCACAGCTTCAAAAGAGAGCACTGATAACAGTTGCATGAACCCTCGAAGGCAGCATGAAAGGCAAAGTGGCAAGACAAGTGGCATCAACATTCTACAGCACAATGAAGGGGGAACATAGCAAGCAGAAAGAATGCCAGAAAAAACCACAAGGCACCGATAAAGGGACAAAGCAGCAGCAAAACTAGCACCAACACACTGAGGAACCATGATAGTGGCAAGAACACCACAAGGAGTAGAGTGAGTTGCCTGGTGTATGGCAGCAAGCAGAGTGGCAGAAAGTTGATAGGCGCAAGACAGGTTGGCAAAGCTGAGGTAGTCAGGTCCCTGTGGTTTTCAAAGGAGCAAGACAGGCTGACCCCGGGGAGAGTTCCCTTTCCTTTGCGCAGGAAAAGGCTCCCTAGAATGGGTTTGCTCCTAGAGTGGGGTGTTTCAGTTGGTGTCTAGTGAGCTCTCGCTGGTCTTTTAAAATCTGGTGGATGTAGCAGATATACAAAAGAAAATTTTGAAAGCTGAGGCGGAGGAGGTTTCCATGTGAACAGCGGTTCAACATGGGTCAGTGGGTGTTAAGAGATAGGCTGGCTACACCCGGGGAGAGTTCCCTTTCCTTTGCACAGGAAAGGGCCCCCTAGAATGGGATGTTGGCCCCTAGAGTGGAGCATGAGCCTTCAAATGTGGCGAGTTGACATGGAGGAGGTTTCCATGTGAACAGCGGTTCAACATGGGTCAACAGGTGCTAAGAGATAGGCTCGCTACACCCGGGGAGAGTTCCCTTTCCTTTGCGCAGGAAAGGGCTCCCTGAAATGGGTTGGCCCCTAGAGTGGACCACGAGACTTCAAGTGTGGTGAGTCTACATACAGGAGGTTTCCATGTGAACAGCGGTTCAACATGGGTCAACAGGTGCTAAGAGATAGGCTCGCTACACCCGGGGAGAGTTCCCTTTCCTTTGCGCAGGAAAGGGCTCCCTGAAATGGGTTGGCCCCTAGAGTGGAGCACGAGCCTTAAAGCATGGTGAATCAACGTGGAGGAGGTTTCCATGTAAACAGCAGTTAAACATGTATCAACGGGTGCATCTAGTGAATACCCAGAAGCTATTAACTGTACTTATGCACTTCAGCTGATGACAAAGGAACTTGAAGAGCTCTCAGAAATAAGAAAACTGCTACTCAAGTCCACATCTACAATATCAACCTATGTTGACTTTGTACACTACAGTGCCTCTATAAACTATGGGAACACAGAGGATGAACTAGAGTACAACTACCACCAGTTCTCTATAGTACTAGAAACATTAATGTTGGCACCTAAGAAACATCTAGGGAAAATGGCCCATAAATGGCCATAAATGGCCCATTTATGAAGGTCATGAAAACTATTGAGCATATGAAATAGCCAAGCTCCAAGCTGGACAGATAGGCACAGCGTTTGAGGTCAAGCCCTTGTAGGGATGTATGGCCTGGACAGTGGACAGACTGGCACAGCGTTTCAGGTCAGGCCCTTTTTAGGGACGTAAGGCCTGGACAGTGGACAGACTGGCACAGCATTTCCAGTCAGGCCCTAGTAGGGACGTACGGCCGGGACAGTGGACAGACTGGCACAGCATTTCAGGTCAGGCCCTTGTAGGGACATAACGCCTGGACGGACAGGCACAGCATTTGAGGTCAAGCCCTTCTAGGGATGTAAGGCCTGGACAGACAGGCACAGTGTTTGAGGTCAAGCCTTGTAGGGACGTAAGGTCTGGACGGACAGACACAGCGTTTGAAGTCAAGCCTTGTTGGAACTTATGGCCTGGATGGACAGGCACAGCACTTGAGGTCAGGCCCTTATAGGGAGGTACAGCCTGGACAGTGGACAGACTGGCACAGCATTTCAGGTCAGGCCCTTGTAGGGATGTAAAGCCTGGATGGACAGCCACAGCTTTTGAGGTCAAGCCCTTGTAGGCACGTACAGCCTGGATGGACAGGCGCAGCATTTGAGGTCAGGCCCTTGTAGGGAGGTATGGCCTGGACAGTGGACAGACTGGCACAGCATTTCAGGTCAGACCCTTGTAGGGATGTAAGGCCTGGACAGACAAGCACAGCTTTTGAGGTCAAGCCCTTGTAGGGACGTAAGGCCTGGACAGGCACAGCGTTTGAGGTCAAGTCCTTGTAGGGACATACGGCCTGGACAGTGGACAGACTGGCACAGCGTTTCAGGTCAGGTACATGTGCTGATATTATCTAGAGCATAGGAGGCATTTGGAGCTGCTGCAAGGCTTTCAATTGCTTTTATTCATCTTGCCATTCACAGGGAAAATTTGGAAACTCAAGCAATGACATGTTTATTTACAAAAACACTAGCATTTCCATCAACTCTGGTGCCAGCCTTGAGCGATGAGGGCTCATGATATCCCCTGTCATTGAAAATACATGTTCACTGGGCACATTGGTTGGTGGACATGACAGATATCACTGAGCCACTTTGGCTAGGTGTGGCCAGACAGTGGACTACTGTCCCTAGTATGCCAGTGGATCTGTCTGCATGTCCTCTGTGGGCTCTGTGAGATACCATGTCACTGACATTTGTGCTGATGTCTCCTTTGCTTGGGTGGGCTGAGAGTCCTTCATGCCAGCTGCTTTCTCTCTAGCCCATTCCAGAACAGATGATTTTTTAGGGGCAACATGGCTTTGGCTTACTGAAGTGGAGGAGGAAGTACTAGCTGTCGCTGATAGAGTGCTGCTCCTGCTTGGGCTAGCACTACTCTCTGAATTGCCTGCTGTTTCCTCCTCTGCTTCATGCCTAATCTGTCTCTACCTATGGCACTCCTGTTCATGGACGTTTACTAATATGAGACAATCGGACTGTAGTTTCCCTTTCACATGGGGATCACAGACTGTGGCGAGCATGTATGTGTGGTCTTTTGTTAAAGGTCTTAATCTCTCTTGCACCTACTTCTGCAAAATGTCCAGGCAATGCATCACCTCTGTTGTCATTCTCTCTTCCTGTTTAAAGCCCTCCAAATTTTCCTCCAGGAAATTAACTATAGGGATGATGTCAGCCAAGGTGGCACTTCTGGAACTCAGATCCTCCGTGGCATCCTTGAAGGGCTGCAGGATTTTTACCAGCTGACTCATGACTAACCAATCATGATGCCCTAGGAGACTATGCACACCTATCTCCATTTCCAGAGAAAGGTCATGAAGGGGTGTCTACTGCTCCACTAACCTCTGCAGCATCATATAGGTGGAATTCCACCAGTTGGCAATGTCTTGAATGAGACGCTTGTGGGGCATCTCCAAATCAGTCTGCTTTTGTCGGAGGACCTGCCCCGCCTTCACACTTCTGTGGAGGTGTGCTGCTATGTTCCTGCGCTTGTATATTAACGTATGCAGGTATTCATTCTCTTGGTGACTGGACTCCAACCCCAGAGCTGACTTCACTACAAGGTGCAGAGTGTGTGAAAAACCTCGGACGTTCTGAAAGCCCTCGTCACATATTGCCTTTACCATGTTTGTACCATTGTCTGTGACAAAGAACCCTGCCTGAAGATTCCTGTCTCGCTGGTGTAGCTGCCAGCCCACCAGCATCTGTCTGATGTATGCTAGAATATTGGCTAAGGTATGGGCCTCATCTGTCTGGTGGGTGTGCAGTAAAGCCCACCTCCACCCTGATACTTCTTCACTAATAGAGCTGCTGCCTGCCCCTGCCTCAGCCAGGTCCCACCAGTATGCTGTCAGGGAGAGGTAAGAGTGTGTAGCATTCAGTGCAGTCCAGATATTGCAGGTGAAATGCACACTCCTCTGTGCCTTAGCTAGCAGTGCTTGGATGTGACTTCAACACTGGTTGTACAGGCTGGGGATGACCTTTCTGCTAAATGTGGTTCTGGAGAGGACTTTGTAATTTGGAACTAAGACCTTCAGCAAATGCTTGAAACCCACATTCTCCACTATCTGCAAGGGCTGCTCATCAACCGCAATCATTTCCCCAATGCTCCTGGTTAAAACCTTTGAGGCTGCCTGCTTCCTTCCCCGGGATAGTGTTAGTGAACACCACCCCATTTCTTCCATGGTGGGTTGTAACTTCTGACACATGACAGGGGGATGGCAGCCTGCCACTTGACTGCTAGAAGGGGCTGGGGGGGGGCGGACAACTCTGCTCCTCTACAACCACTTTACACTGCCTGTAAAAAGGTGTCCCCTGACTGGTACTGCCACCATCCCCAGATGGCAATATTGTTGAGTGTTGCTTCTGCATATGATGCGTCATGCCAAAATTAGATAGATGTCCCATTTGCTTGCCTCTGCTAATATCCCTGGCACAGTAATTACACTGAGCAGAATGCGGGTCCTCCGTCACTTTAAAGTGGCTCCAGATCGCAGATTTCTTTCGTAATCCCTTCTCTATAGCCTTTGGGGTGGATGCTGGCACTGGAGTTGAAGTAGTGGGTGCACCCTGAGAAGCAATGCCAGGGGCATCAGTCACACCCTGTGCCTGTGCTGACTGCTCTTCCTCCTCATCATCATCAGTTTCATCTCCTCCCGGCAGCACTGAAGTGGAGGCTAAGACAGAACTAACTAATCCTCCTAAACCCTCCTCAGCTATTACTTCTTCCATTTCTGATGATGAGAATCCCACAAAAGATGATTTTTCATTGGAATCAGAAGCAAACAGTGCCTGTGCTACATTTTCAATGCTAAGTCGAGTCTGCTGTTGCATTGTTGCTTTTGGGTCTCGCCCTTTTGTCTTGCATGACTCATCCTCCCCTTCCCTCACGTCCAAAACTACAGGGTCAGAAACAGGTCGTGGCGATGCATCATCTTTAAATTTCAGTTTTTTCCAGAATGAACTGCCTATCCCTCCAGAGATTTTAGATTGGAAGAGCTCCCTTTTTAACTTTAATGGGGGACTGGCACTGCCTTTTGAAGTGCCTCCCCTGCCAGTGCCTCCTCTGCCAGTCCCAGTCACTTGACCACGTCTAGCTTTCCCTGACATCATGGATTTAATGTCACTGCCTACTAGGAATTTCAATTAAAATAATTATTTCCTAAAGAGCCTACTGGAGATTTGGCTTCAAAGAGCACAGCTGTCCCAATATATGTGAGTCTGCAATACTGCCCACAGGCGCACAATGCAGTGTCTTGTTGTACACTACAACTGGGACCGCTGTATGTACACACAACAAACTTGTAACTACAAAAGAGGCCTACTAGGGATTTGACTTCAAAGAGCACCACTGTCCCAATATATGTGAGTCTGCAAAACTGCCCACAGGTGCACGATGCAGTGCCTTGATGTACATTACAACTGGGACCGCTATATGTGCACACAACAAAATTTTAACTCCAGAAGATTCCTACTGGAGATTTGGATTAAAAGAGCACTGCTGTCCCAATATATGTGAGTCTGCAAAATTGCCAACAGACGCAGTGCAGTGCCTTGATATACACTACAACTGAGACTGCTCTGTGTGCACAATTCCTAGTGATGCTGATTTTTGTTTGAAAATGCCAACTCACACTATCTCCCACCCACACCCTGCCTGTGCCTGCATTGGTCAGCCCTGTCACATGGTAGGAGCACAAGATGGGGCCATCCATCCAGTGCTCCTACCATGTGACAGGATCCGGCCCATGGCACGGATAACCTGTCACATGGTAAGGGCAAAGGGCCATCGGCGCCATTTTGATTAGTGGCAGCCGACGGCCCGGGAGCGGGAGGACGGCCCGGAGTGGGAGATCGAGGGAGATCACTCCCGGGACCCCCACTGGACCACCAGGTACCTGTAAAAAGTTTTTTGGGGGGGGTCGGGAGGGTGGGGGAAGCTAAGGGGTTACTTTTAAAGGGTCGGGGTGGGTTTAGGGGTTATTTTTGTGTGCCGTTTTTCCTGCCCTCCCCCAAAATGATAAGGGAACCCCCACGATCAATATCGTGGGGTTTTCCTATCGTTTTGGGGAGCCCCCGATTTCTGACAATTTTGAAAATATCGACGATATTTTCAATCGTCCGAAGCCCGATTCACATCCCTAATATCTGCTGGCAGTGATTTCCATAAGATCTGTCTAATGATTGAGAATGTCCTGGCCCTTAAATGCCCTCTTTAAGAATAAATAGCCAACAAAGCCCCAAGGCTAGATCTTAGATAATCGCCTAAATAATCTGGTCCCAAAGCCCATACAAAAGATCAACATTATGATCTTAAACTGAACTCTTGCTTTAAGTTTGTAACCAATGTAGTATATGTAGAACTGGAAAAATGGGTGCTCTACAACCTGTCACAATTTGAGCTACTGCATTCTGGACCACTTGTAACCTGTGCATGAGTCTCTCAGGAAGACCGAGGCACAGACCATTACAGTAGTCCAGATAAGTTATTGCCATCATCTGCATTAGTTTTGAATGCCTTAATGTTAAAATATGGCTGCAGCCTCAAACATCCAGGAGGCATTCTTAGTAGCCTGAGACAGATTTATTTCTTTGATTTATATTCTTTCTTTCAGGCACTTCAAGGCTGATTACATACAGGTACTGTAGTATTTTCCTCTCCCCAAAGGTCCTAGCAATCAAAGGAGGCAATTTTCAAAAGGATTTAAGATGTAAAACTGGGTTTTACTTATGTAAATGGGCTTTTGAAAACTGCTATTTTTACCTGCATAAATCCTTTGACATTTCACTGAATTTTCAAAAGGTTTTACTTGCGTACATGAACATTACACCCATAAACGGGCTTTTGAAAATTGCTAAATATATGCTACATTTGAGGTTAATTTTTAAAGGGCCGCGTCAATTTTATAACATGTGCACGTCAACACGCGCATGTTATTAAATTGGCTACCTGCGTGCACGTGCGAACCCAATTTCATATCAGCACGCAGGTTCCAAGCCGCACACGCAACAGTGGGTATTTTATAAAAACACACAGCGATGCAATCAGGCCTTTAGCCAGTTCCTTATCCCCCTAACTAACCTTCCTCCCTTTTCCCTTCTCCTTCCCAACCCCCAAACGTGACCTACATACCCTATTTTTTTTTTATAGAACTTACTTGCTCTCCCAACACGCACTTCCCTGGGATAGGGCCTAATGGTGCTGTCCCAGACGGCCCCCGCCCTGCCCAGACCCCGCCCCCGGCTCACCCCTTTAAAGAACCCGGCACTTCCAAGTGTACCGGTCACATACACGCGTGGCCGGGTTGCTATGAAAATGCACTTGGCGTGCACGCGGCCCAGCCAAGCGCATATTTGTCGGTATTGGTGTGCACCAGGGAATTAAAATTTCCCTATTTATGTGCATAAATCCTTTTGAAAATTCCCTCTATGTTGGTACCTGAGGCAATGAAGAGTAAAGTGACTTGCCCAAGGTCTGAAGGAGTGGCATTCCTTCAGAGACAAATTCAAATCTAAAAAAAATTTCCCAATCCTTCACCACAGTGATCGATTTTACCACCTCAGGCCTAACATTTAGCAATATATAAGAAAGATCAATGGGCCCTCCAAGCATTAACAATTCATTTTTCTTAGTATTCAATATCAGTTTATTCCTCAAAAACCAGTCTGAAACTTTGGCGAGACTCTTGTTCAATACTAAATGGATTTTGAACTATAATCACTGATTAGAACCACATTTTGGATGTTATTTACCAAGAAATATGGCCTTAAATCTAGGGCATGAAAAAGAGTCCCCAGTAAAGAAATGTTAAACAAAAGAGGTAACAGTGGGGCCCCTGAAGGACATCACAGTTCAGCTCTACTTGGAATGAAAACATACCTTTAAAACCTATGAGGTAGATTTTAAAAATCTCACACGCACAAAAACGGCCATATAAGTGGGCTGCGCCATATAAGTGGGCTGCGCAGGAGCTATGCGAATTTCAAATAGCCAGGAAGGGCACGCGTACATTCATGTACGTGCACCCAGAAGAGGTAGGCAGAAAAGGGCAGAGCATGGATGTTCCAGAGGCTGCGGCCAGCACTGATGTGCATAGCCTCTAATTTTCCTCAGTTAGAGTGTGTATCTTATGCACATAACTTTGCTACAGCTCCTCTGGAGGTAAGAGAGAGAGAGAGAGACATAGAGAGAGACTCTTTATAAGGCTGAGTCTGATACTCTGTACATGCACCATTCTAAGGGGGCACTTTGAATCGTCATGAGTTTTCGGGAGGTGGGTTGGGGTTAGGAAGGTGTTGTTATAGAAACATTCAGGGGTATTCATTGTAAAATTAACATCATTAAAGAATTTTAGACCTTATAAATGCTGAAAATTCTAACAAGAGGAATGATTTGTATACTATAGCATGGCCCTTTTAAAATCTACCCATAACGTAATAGTTATCCCTTATTTTTAAAAAGTGATAAGCCATTTAAATATAGTGCCACACAAATCCAAATTTCCACATTTTTCCAGCAAAATCAAATAGTCCGCTAAATCAAAAGCAGAGGAGATATCCAGCAGGATGAAAAACATCTGTTGACCCCCATCAACCCAACGGAGAATATCACCACCGACAGCCACCAGCAAGCCCTCACCCCCCCCCCCCTCCCAAATCTAGAAAAGCTGACTAATGAGTAAGTGCCTTCTCTAATGCTTTAGCAAGAAATGGAACATTGGCCACTGGTCAATAACTAGAACAGTCTGAAGCATCCAATGAAAGTTTTTTCCAAAAAGCATTCATAATTGAAGATTGAAGGAACTATCCCTCCTAATAGAAAAAAAACATTATATTGAGAGGAAAAAATGCAATCTCATCTGACAGGATCTTCACCACGTTTGCTGCACAGCTAAGAAAAGGTAGCTCTCATTCTAGCCAATAACCTTTAAAAATAAAAAAATAAAAATAAAAGCAGTCAGAGATCTAAATTAAGGCAGTCTGATTCATCTGCATTTAATACCTTCAGACTTTTTTGAAAGATCACATTTCATGATAAGAGCTCTTCCTATCCAAATCCATACATAAATTAGATCAGTTAAAAAATAATTAGTAAAGGTTTCACTCTCTGGTACATCTGATTAGTTTTTACCATCAATTACCTCTGCCTCTAACAATCTCCTAATGACTGAGAAATGTCTCATTTCTTTTTAACTTTAGATATCTCTTTACAATAACTATTAGTCATTACCCACCGTAATTTTTTATGAGCTAAATCCCCATGTTTTATCCATCTTCTTCCTAAAATTCTAACCTTTCTCTTTAAAAAAATTCTCAAAAAATCAGCACTTTTGTTTTGTTTTCTTTTTTTCCATAGATTTTCAATGGGCAATCTCATCCAAAATCTGTCACTACCTGATACCACTTATTCATTAAAACTTCACGGGAATCATTAGAAATAGATTAATTGAACAACTGGAATCTATCATTAAAAACATCCTCATCTATTTTACTTCTAATCAATTGACTCGACCCAACTCTTAAATTTCTCAAAATGGTTAAGGCTCGGCACAATAAATAGATAAATAAATAAATAGATAAAGAGATAAATAATAAATAGATACACAAATAGATAAATATCTCAAAAGAGCAGGACAAAGTCTTATGATCAGACCAGGGGGCCATCCTGGACCCCATCAATTTCATTTTACATTCTCCTATCATAGGACCAGAATTAAATATTTAATTTGTAAATTTTAATTACTATAATTCAACACAATACAAACATTAAAAAATGTGTCTGTTAATGATGTGAAACTGGTATGTTCTTTAATTCCACTACAATGAAGCCTCTCACATCTTTGTAATCAGAACATGCCGTGAAAACCTAGTTTGACAAGGTTACAGTTCTAAGTCGATTTATTATCTTTGCTCAGTGGAGTTAGGATGGAGGCAGATGGGGAGAAGGATGCTATTTTAGTTTTCTAGATTGACTACAGCTTTCAACTCCATTGATTATGAGCTTTTATTATTTAATTTGCAGTCCTCAGGGTTCTCTGATACAGTATTATCTTATTTTAAATCCTTTTTGACATGACACACCTTTTGGATTTTATGGGAGTCAAGGTATTCAAATTCAAGATCAGAACATAAGAAATTCAATGCCATGCTGCGTCAGACCAAGGGTCCATCAAGCCCAGCATCTTGTTTCCAACAGAGGCCAAACCAGGCCACAAGAACCTGGCAACTACCCAAACACTAAGAAGATCCCATGCTACTGATGCAATTAATAGAAGTGGCTATTCCCTAAGTAAACTTGATAATTAGCAGTTAATGTACTTCTCCTCCGAGAACTTATCCAAACCTTTTTTGAACCCAGCTACACTAACTGCACTAACCATATCCTCTGACAACAAATTCCAGATCTTTGCATTGGTGTTTTCCCAGGGTTCAATGTTGGCCCCTCTTTTTAACATGTATTTGGTTCCTTTCGCTGATCTGATCAAATGGTTATGGAATGAAATGCTTATTTTTTATATGAGCAAACCAGAAAATCAAAGTTAAACTTGTTTTCAAGTAAGAAGCCTAAAACACATAGTAACACAGTAACATAGTAATGATGGCAGAAAAAGACCAAAATGGTCCATCTAGTCTGCCCTGCAAGCTTCCCAAGGTAGTAACTGCCGCTCCATGCAGGTTACTCCCATGCCTTCTGTTAAAGGTAGTAACTGCCGCTCCATGGAGGTTACCCCATGCCTTATGTTAAGGGTAGTAACTGCCACTCCATGCAGGTTACCCCATGTCTTATGTTAAGGGTAGTAACTGCCGCTCCGTGCCGGTTAAGCTATTTTATTTACACGAAGCTATATGCTTTCCCTAAACAGCTTTTCCATATTTATCACAAGGAACACCTAGATGGTAATTTTGATACCGGCGCATGGGTGCACATGTACGCATATATGCCAGCTCACGTGAAAGGATGCAGCCATTTTACAACATACGCTCGTATATGTGCGCAAGGTATAAAATACGCTTTACGCACATATATGTGCGCATGATTTTATATGGATGTGCAAAAAATCCCGCCTCTACTGCATCAGTGAGGGGGGGATTTTAGTAACATGTGCGTCAATGCAATTACCAGTTTTCCCAGTTTGTTCCCAATTTGCCCAGGTAAAATATAGGACTTCCTAACCTCACTAATTCATTAGCCTTCCTTTTACCCTGTTAGCTCTGAACCTTAAAACCCTGCTGAGTAGCCTAGTTTTTTTTGTTTTAGGTCATGCACGCCATCCATAACAGAAATAAAGTTCCGCAGAGGAGGACCCCAGCACACACTCGTGCGCATAAGTATTTACGCACTGGTTTCATTCATAAATCCTTGATTGCAGTCCGGCCTTCTCCCTTTCCCTCTCCTCCCAACCCCCTAAACCCTATCTTTTCCTTTCTTTTCTTCTTTGTTTTGCAGCTTACTTCAGCTCCCGAGCTGAAGTAAGTTGCGTGCGCCGGCCAGCGAGTCTCCGGGACAGCGAACAATGATGTTGTCCTGGCCCGTCCCTGCCCAGGACACGGCTCCCAGCCCGCCCCTTCAAAGAAGCCCGGCACTTGTGCGTGTACCAGGCTTTACGCGCATGGCTGAGCCCCTTCAAAAATTGGCTTGGCGCACACAAGGCCCAGCCACATGCATAAAGCCTGGAATTTTTTATTTTTATATGTCTTACTTATGGTCATCCCAGTTATTTGGCTGGCATGTTATCAGGGTCTGGGCCTTCCAGATTATTGTGATCCTCACAGCAGGCACTACTTGCTACTCCCTTCACTTAAGAAGAGTCGTTTACATTTCACACACTCTTTTGCTTTTAAATGTGTAATGCCCTCTCTCTGGAGCCAAATGCCATATCAGATTTGCACGGAGAAAGTTTATCTCCACTTTTGGAAAATATTAAAACGGTGGCTCTTTAAAATCTGTATAAAACTTGATAACTGTTGAAATATTGGAGCACGAGATAAGCTGGATTTTTTTAATCTTCTGTATTAGGATGTTTTGATATTGTGTTGAAATCATATTGTGTTATTTAGAGTCAACCTTTTGGCATTATTTATGTGGTTAGAATTATTTATTATTGTTACTCTATCTTATTACTCAAAAGGTGGGGGTTGCAGAAGTGCAGTGTAAATAAATTAATTAAAGGCACTACTACCACCACCACCATTTTCTCCCAGCCAACACAGCACCATGTCCACAACCACTGCCGCCCACTGCTAGGACACCCGATGAAGTCTGCATCTGCTGGTGCCAATGCTGCTTCAGCCAGTGAGGCCCACCTTCCCAGTGGTGTAGTCCATCTTAGCATCACTCAGTCTTCCTGTTGCAATTACTGGTACTCCTGCCTCTGATACAGCCCACTCCAATGCCTCGAGCAAGACTGCAACCTAAAGTGTACACCCTGCAACCCAGCTCTACATACACATATGTTCAGGAGAGTTGAGAGCTGCCTATAATAATGCTCAGGTTTTGACTGTCCAGGAAATGTGAGAGGCTGCAGAGCAGCACTGATCATTCATAAGGTGTCATTAGAGGCCAAAAGAAGCTACATTGTACCAAGGTACCCAGGGGTCAAGTTTCAAAGGGTTTAGGCCACCTAACTTTGGGAGTTAGGCAGCAAAATTGACCTATTTGAAAACTGAACCGGCCTGAGCACCTAAATTTAGGTGGCCAAAAAGTAGGCAGGGGGGCAGGATTTGGTTGTCAGAAGCAAATTTGCAGAGTTAGACACCTAATTTAGGTGCCCAAATTTAGGAGAATGAATAGCCATCTTAAATTTAGGGAGTTTTCAGTCAAAAACTTAGGTCCCCTAAGTTCAGTTGAAAATGTCCCTAAATTCAGGCAAATTAACACAGAGGGTGACAGTTACAAATACTCCCTGAATAACTTTATATTACACTGGGCAACAAATTTTCACAAAAGTCATGTTACTGAAATGAAATTAGTCAATTCTTATAAATTTCCATGTGCTAAACATGAATGTGACTGTGAAAATGCAAAATTGGCTCTAGTTTTTTTGTAATATACAATAATATAATTACATCTTGAATTGTATGCCAATAGTAGGAGACCTACAGTTAATACCGTTTGAAAAATGAAGTCATAGACTACGTCTTAGATTTCTTTGCTTGTCTCTTGTACACCTGTTTGGGAGCATCTCTGCGGAGTGTCCAGCAGTAGTCAGCCAGCATGAATATTTCAAATGCTCACCCTTTCTGACTGGGCTTCATATAGTGCACTGCTGATGTCAGCTTACTCAGCAGCAGCATGCAGTAGAACTGCATTACATCAGAAAATGATGTAATAAACTCTGGATGATGTGTGCATGATGGTTATTATGCAATATGATGCAATATTACATCATTCTAGGCTTATTTACAGTCCTACTGGATAAATTTACATGACTAAACATAGAAAGTGAAACTATATTAAATATCTTCAAAACGAGAGCCAATAAAAACTTTTCATGGTCATATTCGTGTTCAGCACATCAAGATACTACAGAGTAGGACCTTTTTAGGTCAGTAACACTTTCATTGTTGCCCAGTGTATTCAGCCTGAACAACTAACCAGTTCTTGGAGGAGAAGTCCATTACCTGCTATTAAGTTCACTTAGAGAATAGCCACTGCCATTAGCAATGGTTACATGGAATAGACTTAGTTTTTGGGTACTTGCCAGGTTCTTATGGCCTGGATTGGCCACTGTTGGAAACAGGATGCTGGGCTTGATGGACCCTTGGTCTGACCCAGTATGGCATTTTCTTATGTTCTTATATTCTTAACCAGCCAGTTAGGTTTTTCTGAATATCTGGCTACAGATAACTGAATAAAATTGCCCAGCTATTTTACTTGCTGTGCGGATTTCTGAAAATACATCTCTATGTGTACATTAACACATCTTGATTTCGTTTTGAAAAACAGAATTCAAATTCAGGGAAGAAAAAGAGAAATTGTATTGCTTTATTGCTGTATGGTGTGCAATTAATACTGCACTTGTGATATTTAAATACTTTAAGAAAGTTAAAATTAACTAAAAAGTTATAATGTTTTAAACTTCTAAAACCTGGCAGCATGAAACATTGGAATGACCTTGACAATTTAATGCAATGCAAAGCCTGTGTGGCACTAGACGTCCAACAGTACTAAACCAATCAGGCACACGTTTGTAGAAATGCTGATGGAGGTACAATCTTGAGAAAAGCAAGACTTTTTGCTGCTGTGCTTGTCAGAATGGTCAAGAAATGGCCGTCAAATGACCATCTGTTAATAGTACAGGAATGTTCCTGGATCCAATGAAGAAATTAAAGATAGCAGGAAACACAGTGGTGGACATTGCTGTATGCCATGGAGTTTGTAAGACAGCCAAAGAAGCTGGGAGGACTATTTCTCATTGCACAAGCTCTAGAGTAATAAAACACAGGGGACAATGATTCCTGCTATGAAAAAATGGATATTTGGAATTAGTAGAATGCCTTGACACAGATGGGTACCCCCTACTATGAAACTGACCCGCTTCAAGAGGCTAATGTAGACTATTGAAGTTTGCCTTATTCCAGCTATTAGCAGACTGATTCTAGCAAGTTAAAGAAATTAAAAAATAGAATTGTACCACTCTATAAACATAAAAACCTGTAAATCCATTATGCTCAATTAAAAGAAATGTAGATAAGCAGGAACGCCAATGACAAAAAAACGTATCTAAGAACTTGTGCCAGTAAAATAAGCCATATATCAAGAGAGAGAGGGTCTATGAGAATGTAAGCAATGTGTTCTCAGTCCTTGGAAGGAGAGATTCCCAGTTCTCATTTTGCAGCGACTCCCCCTGGGTGAGAATTGTTGCTTTAGTGATTGAACAAGCAGGATAGGGGTTAAAAGAACTCAGTGGTTTTCGAATCAAGTTTCACGGTTCTTGGTCATGGAATAAACCAGTTATGATTGAGTTAGAAGCCTATAGAAGCAAGAGGAAACTGCTGGGCCAAAAAGTAAAAAAAAAAAAGTGAGAAACGGGTATTGTAGTTTTTTAAATTCATACTCTGTCTCTCATAGTTCAAAAATATTTATTGTAGGTTAGTAAAGCAAAATATTCATCTTAAAGCATTTGTAAAGAAATTTGAATTTGAATTTTAAAAAAATTATTCAAAGGCACTGTAGATTAAAATTAAAATAAATCTTCATGGAAGTTGAAAGTAAATTTTAGGCTATAGAGATCCACACAATTAAACAGAACAAAAGTAAGGTTCTATATTTTTTAAAAAGACTATCATAAACCATAGTGGAAGAGAAAAAATGTTACCAGTGAGACAGTGGAAGACAAGAAAACAACTCTAAAGCCAACTACAGCTACTAGGGAGGATTTTACCAGGTTGGCAGACAATTTATTAAAACACTTTACCATCAAATGCCCCAAGTGTGAAACAACATATAGAGTGTGAGCAGTGCTTAAACTGAACTCTTCTCCAATGCAACTGAAATGAATGATGGATCTAGAGATCAGTAGGGATGTGAATCGTTTTTTGACGATTTAAAATATCATCCGATATATTTTAAATCGTCAAAAATCGTTAGGGCCACGATACAATACCAATTCCCCCGAATTTATCGTCAAAAAATCGTAAATCGGGGGAAGGGGGAGGGCAGGAAAACCGGTACACTAAAACCCCCTAAAACCCACGCCCGACCCTTTAAATTAAATCCCCCACCCTCCCGAACCCCCCCCCAAATGCCTTAAATTACCTGGGGGTCCAGCGGCGGTCCGGAACGGCAGCGGTCCGGAACGGCCTCCTGCAATTAAATCGTGTTGTCTTCAGCTGGCGCCATTTTTCAAAATGGCGGCGCAAAATGGCGGCGGCCATAGACCAACACGATTCGACTGCAGGAGGTCGTTCCGGACCCCCGCTGGACTTTTGGCAAGTCTTGGGGGGGTCAGGAGGCCCCCCCAAGCTGGCCAAAAGTCCCTGGGGGTCCAGCGGGGGTCCGGAAAACGATCTCCTGCCGCGAATCGTTTTCCGTACGGAAAATGGCGCCGGCAGGAGATCGACTGCAGGAGGTCGTTCAGCGGGAGTTCCGGACCGCCGCTGAACGACCTCCTGCAGTCGATCTCCTGCCGGCGCCATTTTCCATACGGAAAACGATTTGCGGCAGGAGATCGTTTTCTGGACCCCCGCTGGACCCCCAGGGACTTTTGGCCAGCTTGGGGGGGCCTCCTGACCCCCACAAGACTTGCCAAAAGTCCAGCGGGGGTCCGGAACGACCTCCTGCAGTCGAATCGTGTTGGTCTATGGCCGCCGCCATTTTGCGCCGCCATTTTGAAAAATGGCGCCGGCTGAAGACAACACGATTCAATTGAGGACAGAAAATACAGTTTCTTTTTTACCTTTTATGTTTGTTTTTTCCTTATTAACCTGCTTTCAGACTCCTCCGTGATCTTGCCTCTCTTCTGCTTTCTATCCTGAAATGGGCATCTCTAGATAGATGCATTAACGGCAGGGAAGGGGGGTATGGAAAAATGGAAGTCAAAGTGACATTTCCACCCAGGGCAATCAAAAGAGGTGGGGAAGATGGGTGACTGTCTGGGGAATCATCAAGGGGCAATCACCAGTTTGCCATGCTGCTGCTTTCATAAACTCCAGCCATAGGAAGGATCCCCTCCAATGATGCATCCACACATTACTGACGCACTTGGTGGCTTGGGGTTCCTTCCCGACGACATTACCACTAGTATACAGTTGTTGTCATTGGAGGGGGCCTCCCGTGTGGCTGGCTGGAATTTGAAAGGGGTATCCCCTTTTAACTCAGATTGCCCAGGGTAACAGCCCAGCAATTCACTCATTTCTACCCCATGGTATGACCCTTGCCCTTAAATTGGCTATAAAAAGGCACTATAAGAAAAAGTCCCTAGGGCCTTCTATATAATATTTGCATTCTTCAACCAATTCTTCTATAACATAATGGCATCTACACAAAAAGAACAGAACCCCAATATAAACCCTACACTTGGAGTTCCGTGAATATACCCTGTATCTACAATAACTCTCCCAACAATGGGTGCAGAGCAGAACTAGGACTTTTTATCTTACAACTCAACATACAACAAAAATTTTCAGACTCTGGTGTCATGTCATTAACAGCAACAAAAAACCCCTACCAGGGCCATTGGGGTTGATATTCAAAAGAAAGAAAATTGGCCCCGCACACACTGGAGTTTTCTATCCAAGTTCAATGAAATTTGCAGGCAGGCATCAGCCACAGAAAAGCAGCACTCGAAGATACCAAGAGTGCATAAATAGCCCAAATCATATAACAGGAACAGCCTGAGGGTTCGTGAGAGGGGTAAAGCATCAGAAACAGTGGTAAGAGCACACCAAGACAACACGAGAGAGGCCAAGCAGCACCAACAGTAGTACGAACAGCCCATAGCACCATGAGAGGAGCAAAATAGCACCAAGAGTGGCAAGACCAACTCCAGATATTGTGGAAGGGGCATGGAAACACCAACAATGGCACGAGCACCCCAAGGCTCCATGAAAGGGACAAAGCTACCCATACAGTAGCAGGAACACCCCCCGAGTCACCAAAAGGGGACATAGGGCACTGCAACAATGGATAAACATCCCAAGTAACCTAAAGAGGTGCAAATGTACCAACAACAATGGCATAGACAGCCTAAGATATTATAAGCGTAGCAAAGCAGTACCAATAGTGGCATGAACTCTCCAAGACACAATGACAGTGGCAAGAAGGAACAAAAGCAATGGCATAAACATCCCAAGGCATCATGAGAGGGGTAAAGTAGTACCAGCAGTGGCACCAAGCCACCATGAGAGATGCAGGAGCAGGCTAGGCAGTAACAGTGGTGGAACAACACAGCAAGGTGATGAGAGGCAGGGTAGCAGGTTATTTATTGCTCATTTTTTTTGTTTTGTGACCTGAACACTCCAGTATAAATAAGAGAGAGAGGAAGGACAGAAGGAACAGATTGGGAAACACAGCTTCTATCAAAGTTAGCTAGATAACGTATCCAACTAACTTAACTCCACCCAGAAACAACTCTGGAACTCGCCTGTAGTATCTGGCTAAACTTTAGCCAGGAAATGAGATATCTGGATAAAAGTTAGCCAGATAAGTGCCAAAAATATTCAAAAGTCGTCTGCTGCATAAGGACTTCATGGTGGAATTCCTCCTCAAACAAGCTGTCTATATTATGGATACCCAATAATACCTCTAAGTACCCGATGGCTCGTCATAATAAGTAGTGCTGCTCAATAAGAATGTGCGTTTGTTTTAAACAAATATGTGACAAAAATCAGTAGGGCAGGAGAAACTGTGTATTTCTCCTGTCCCTTTCTATTCCACAGCCCTCAGGAAGGAGGTAAGAAATCTGTGATGGGGTGGGGGAAGGAGGCTTTTGGGGAATGCCTGGGGGAGGTGTAATTTTGCTGTTTTGGCACAAGTAGCTTATTTTAGCTGTGGGGTTTTTTTTTGTTTCTTTTGGTTCTGTAAATGAAATGAACAGAAATAAACATTAAATGAAATGATACATACATTTAAAAATAAAACGCCTGAAATGAAAAAAATGAAGTAAAAGGAAAATGTTCTCCCTAGTGCTCAGACCCGCCCACGCCCCTCTCCCCCAATTCTTCTTGGTTTTCAGGATATCCTTAATGAATATGCATGATGTGTATTTGTGTGTAGTGGGTCTCCAATGTACCAAAAGAGTGAGAAAATCAAATAGTGCACACCGATATTCTTTCAAGAGAAGATGCTGGACCAGGCAGATTTTATATTTCAATAAACAATAATGTTTCTTTGCTGGTTTTTTTTGTGGTTGTTTTTTTTTTTAGAAAATAAGAAAATAAAAATATGATGCTATTGCTGAACCAAGTAAAAGCATATTTCATCTACTGGCCAAATAGTCAAAGTCCTATAGCAGTAAAAATAAGCAAGAATGCATAGGCATCTATTTGCAGATACCAGAATTATAAGTGTAGGAACAACTTTGATTATCCATTAGCTAATGTGTTCCTTTTAAACAGGACATGTTTTAGTAGTAACTAGTTAGTACATCAATTTGTGAGGGTTCCCCTTTGGGTGGCTGAATGAGTGGATTGTGCTGTAGGGTTATATGGAGACCCCCTAGAGTTTCTAGAAGAGTCAGGCAGTGATGTAGCAAGAAGGGAGGGACCCAGGCAGCACAGGAGATGTAGGGGAGCAGCTGCAGACTACATATTAGGGGACTTTAGGCTTCCTCCCTCTCCCAAAAGATTTAAGGAAAAGGAAAGTGTGGAATTTGCTCCTAAGGCCAGGATCCTTGTTCACAGTGCCTATGGTGGTGGTTGATGGATGGCTTGGGGTTTCCTATGGTACCATATTTTTGTAAGGATCCTCCCTAGTTTATTACCTTTGAGGCGGAGTTTCACTGCCTTTCTTTCCCTACCAGTTTTTAAATGATGTGGGGTCCTATATTACCCAAACTGATCTGTTTCTGGGAGGGAAAGCAAAGGATAGATAAATAACACATTAAAATTAGTTTTAGTAGTAACTAATAACTAGTAATTGTTTCTTGTTTCGCTGTTAACTATAGTTACCGTTCCATGTAAAGGCCTTTGCCTATTAGTTCTAAGTTAATTGTAAACCGATACGATGTGCAAACGGTTGCCGGTATATAAAAATGCCAAATAAATAAATTAATTAATTTAAAAAAAAATTTAAATAATAGGTAAGATTATGCTTTAGGAACTGTCACTCTCACACAGAGTCAAATGTTTTTGTTTAAAAAATATAGAAATAATTTAAAAACCAGCTAGCAATAGTGTTTAAAAGCAGGTTACATTCACCAGATGTTTGGTGTTCAAATGTATATTTCCAAAGTGTGTTTACTTACAACTTCTTCTCCCATTACATCTTCCAGGTCTTCCCTCTGCCCCAGATCTAGCATGCCTCTTCACGTTTTCCGTTTGCATGGATTACCCAAGCATATCGAATCAGACCGGGTAATGCAATTTACGGCAAAGTACTGGCATTCATTGTGTAAGAAGTTTGGTATCGTCTTGGACTTCATGACTGCTTATAACCTCTAGGGAAATGGTCACTCTGAACACATAAACCAAACACAACCTTCCTCCAGGCTTATGCCAACAAAATCCAGGATAATTGGGCCTCCCTTCTGCCTTAGGTGAAATTTTCTTATAATTCTCATATCTGCAGTGCTACCTGGGATTCGCTTTCCAAATAGTCCATGGGAAGCAACCTTGCCTCCACTACCTCTCCCTCTCCCAGTGGCTGTCTGTCCAGGAACTCGTCATCTGGACCCACACCAATGCGATGATCAAGAAAAAGGTCAAGAAGGCTGAAAGGACCACAGATGTTCATCGGAGGCCCATGCCACAATTTAAGGTGGGGATAAGTTGCGGTTAAGCATGTGTCACATACACCTCAGAGTGCCTTCCATGTGCCTGGCACCACGGTATATCAGACCATTCACTATCCTTCATCAAATTGGACCAGTGACTTACCAGTCACAACTCATACTTTGGATATCCACAATATTTTCCTCGTTTCATTACTAAAACCTTTAGTGATCTCCTGGCCATCTAGAGCACCACCTACCCCACAGAAGGTAAGCAGTGAAGATAATCCAATGTACAAGGTAGAAGAGATTCTGGACTCCTAATGAAGGGGCAAGAGGTGGGAATACCTCATTTCCTGAAAGGGGTCTGACCCCAAAGAAAACACATGGGATCCTGCCACCAATATTCTGGACAATAACCTGCTAAAAGAATTCCATGCCCTCCATCTAGGAAACCAAGACACTGAGGGAGGGGCTTTAAAGGGAGATTCTGTAGCATTTGGTGGTCCACAAGACAAGGCCATGGACCACCACTCTTACCTCCAGTGCCGATGCCGAGGAAGACCTCCCAAGCCACGACTCGGCTGACCACCGTGCTCCTGAAGGACCGATGTGGCCTGTGGCAGGATGCTGCCAACTTCACTCTGCACCTTCAATTGGCTCACACGCACACATTTGGCCAGGATTTAAAGGTCCCAAGGTGGGAAATCCCCTGCAGTGCCCAATTCTGCTCTCACTGCCAGCAGTGCTTAAAAGGGCCTCACTCCCAGCAACCCACACCTTGGCAATAGGTCAACTACTTAGTTGCTAGAGCGAGTTGCCTGAGCATGTTCCTGGTTGCTCCTTAGTTCCTGTGTCCCTGCGTTCCTCTAGTCAGTGCTGGTCCATGTTCCTGTGTTCCTTGTCTTCTTCAGTCCCTTGCTTTCAGTCTTCAATATTTAGTGTCTTCCTCTGCCTGCCTGTGCTGTTCCTTACCTCCATGCCTTCTCTGCCCTGCATTTCTCTCGGATGGATTTTGGCTTGAACTTTGACTGAACTTCACTTGCCACTGACCACTGTCTGAACTCCGACTTTGATTAAACTCTGTTTGCCACTGACTACTTCTTGAACCTTGACTGTTTGATCGCTGCCTGACCTGACCACTAACTTTGACTTCATCTATATTCTATCTGCCCAGAACCCTGGCCTGTGACTCGATTTCCTCAATGGATCTTTATCTCAACAGCAGAGGCTCATGCCTAAGTCTTGCAGGCTCTAGTAGTACCTGAAAGCTCAATGTAAGGAGAATGTGGGCTGGAATAGGAGAAGCTCCAGTTGGGCCTCTGCCACAGCCAGCTCTGCTAGTCGATGGTGGGTACCTGCAGGGATCCTCCTCGGTTAGGCTGTTTCTTGGAATTGTATTTAAAAGAATTTTCAAAGTCAACCATTCTCAGTCACTCAACTGTTAAAGTGGCCTATTTCCTTTTATGCTGAACCTGTTACTGTCCCTTGTCACTGACTTTATTTATTGTCACTGACATTACTGCAGCCACTTGTGAACATTTTGTTCCTTCTCACAGGAGATTATAGCTTGGCTAAAGAACATAGGAAGTACTCATTCTGAAAATCACTCCCCTTCTTTGAAAATAGTATTTTCAGAGCACTTCTTTTCCTTTCAGCCAATTATTTTTTCTTAAATTATAACAATTAAATCACCTAATTGTTGCTTCATTAGATAACTGTCAGTATGCTGTTGGTTGTTTTTGTCCAGGGCAATATTTTTTCCAAAAGGAAAATTTGAGAAAAATTCTAAAATTTCCTACAGAACTTAGTGTAATTCTTTTCTCAACTTTTATCAATGTTCTCCAATTAAAGACAATTTTCTCACTCTCTACACTTATTCTAAAAATAAGGCATCTCTGCTTCTCAACACAAACTAATCTTTCCTAACTCCAACCTCTTCAGGGAAATTAAGAATTTGAATTAAAAAGAAATTTCTGTCACTCACACTAATATTCTTCAACATTTGTGTAGGGCTATGATGTCCCTATCTCTGTTTGAACTGTCTGTTTTAGGACAGTTTATCTTCAAAATCTAGAGTTTTAGCCTCTCAGGGACAGTAATTATCACACAGTTCCTTCCTCAATTTTCTTATCACCATTCTAAAACTGTAAAGGCAAAAACTTTAGTGAAGATTCTTACACCTATGACATCATCACAAAATAGTTCCCTTTTGAAGTCTAATAAATTTCCCAACAAAGTCCTTTAAAATAATTTGCGTACCCTTCCTGATGTAGTTACAGTTTGTGAATTCTGTATTTTAATTACAAAGAGGACTAAATTATTATAAATTCTCTCCAGGAGTTGGTCTCATCACTCCTTTGTGTGTAACAGCACTTTAAACTAGAACAGATTTTTTCGTAGCCCCTGAGGGTCCTTTCATGTTCAACAGTATTCCCTCTTGCTTATGTAAATTATCCCCATGGCAACTTTCTGACAATGAGCATGGGCTTCCTCTCAGCATTCCATGTGTTGTTTCAGAGCCCCCTTATAACTCATTCACCTCAAGAGCGAAACATTGCATGTTGATTTCCCGGTTCCTCTTGAGGCTGATTTTACTGTTGTCCCTCTTACTTCCTAGTTCTCCCGGGTTTTATTTTTCAGATTTATTACCCCCCTCTGAACTATAGCAGCAGCAGCAGCAGTGGGAGATTCCCACAGTCTCCTCTCCGCTTTCCCCATTCACAATGGCAGTGACTTAAGTGGTACATGAACCTGGGTCCTCACTTTCAGGATCACAGTCATGGCTGGGCCAGCCTGGAGTCTTCAACATGGCGGCAGGAGCTGACAAAAATGCTTCCTGTCTCCCCCACAAGCCAACCCAGCCTCTCTGTTAATCTGTGATGGTCAGCTCTGTCCAACGGGCCACACAGAAATAACAGGGAAGCGGTCATCCTCAGCTGCTTCCATATACTGCAGTCTATCCTGGTCCAACACCAGCCTCCTCCAGCTCTGCAGCTTCACCTACGCATCTTCTTTGACACCACTGTAAGGGATATCTGTGCCCAATACACAGGTACATTTTAAAATTTCATTTTTTAAAACATATTTACAAAAGCGAGTGCAGAGCATTCCATTCCTTCTTGCTAAGATTGAAGACTAATAAGTGAGAGTTTGCCATGGATGCGTGATTGCTCTCACTCATAGGATTTTCATAGGGAAGGAGAGTATCCTTTCTCTGAGCTTAAGAAAGTTTCAGTTTGCATTGCCGGAAAGGGATCCGAAACCCACAGAAGCAGAGACGGATTTAGGAGTTTGCTACCCCTAGGCAATGTGCCCCTTCTTCTAACCCCCACCCCCGGATAAGATCAGACAGCAAGGAGCAGGAGGTGAAAGGCACAGTCCCACAGCTTGCTGTGGCGGCTCAAGCATAGTCTGTGGCAAAAACTGGAAAAATATGAAGCACATTAGCAAACATTTCCACCTTTCATATTCGAAATATTAAGTAATTTTGCAGCCTTGATTATATCTGTATAATTTATTTTTTTTATTGGGTGAGGAAAAGGGAACTTAGGTATCAGTACAGAGATGAGATCTCAGGGATGAGCAGAAGATAAAGGGAGGGTGAGAGGACCAGGAATGGGGAGGAGAACTAGGAATAGGGTAAGGAGAAGGTAAAAGGACTGGGGATAGGAGGAGGGCGTATGAGAAGGAAAGAGGACTGGGGATAGGAGGAAGGCGTATGAGAAGGAAAGAGGACTGGGGATAGGAGGAAGGCGTATGAGAAGGAAAGAAGACAGGATGGGGGAGGAGAGATAGAAAGGACTGAGGATGGGGGGTTGTGGTATGGGGAAGGTAGAGGAAGGGGGAAATCAGGAATCAAGAAAAGAGGGAGAGGTATTGAGGTTCTGGGATGGTGAAAGGAAGTAGGACATGTTGAATACATTATCTGGAGAGAAGGGAGAAGAAAGAAGAGAGGTTCCAGGATCTGGGGAATAGAATCTGAAATCAAGGGAGGGAGTGCAGGAGAGAGAGGGAGACAAGATAGGTTTCCCTACTCTGCTCTGGTCCTGTTCCCTCTTCCAACTCTTCTCTGACCTCTCAATCTGGCAGACCCTTCTCTCTCACACACACAAACACTGCTCCTTCCCCCCCCCCCCAATCTGTTCCACTCTCATTCCTCAGCCTCTCTCCTCACCCATTGATCCTCAATCAGCCCCTCCTAATCTTACCAAAGTGATCCCCCTTTGCTCTCTCCACTCACCCCACTCCCATTTTGTTATCTGCATGCTGCCTGGGAAGGCTGGATCAGAAGCAGAGGGCTGTTCTCTGCTGAATGAGATTCAGCACAGCCAGAAGGTAATAAATCTTCAGATGGCCTGCTGCCCCCCCCCCCCCCCCCCCCCCCCCCCCCCCCCCCCCCCCCCCCCCCCCCCCCCCCCCCCCCGATATTTGCTGCCCTAAGCACAGGCCTAGTGTGGCTATTGACAAATCCAGGCCTGCACACAAGAGTCTACTGGGATTGTTTTCAAGGGAGCAGGAGTTTCTGTACTGACTTGTCCAATGAGCATACACAAGTTCAACAAGGTATTTAGGAAAATGCTTTCATTTTAAAATGCTTTCAAAATGAAACATAATTGAAATTTTAATTTTGATTTTCAGTTTTCATGCATGTTAAATGGTTTTAACATGCACTAACTTTTATTTATTTAAAAACATTTATCAACCACATACGCCAAGAGATCATGGCGGATTACAGGGAAACATACATAATAAAAAATGTTCCTGAGGAAGCACAGAAAGCCGAAGAAGATATTGCTGATGGCTGAAGAGGATCAATGAATATCACTTTCTTAAGTAATTTTGGGACTTATGGAAGAGCGTGAGATTGTGGAGTAAACTAATCATTACTTTGGTGTACTTCATTGCGAAAGAAAGGTAGGTAATTAAGTGTGTTTGCCTGATTAAAAAGAAAAGTAATTCTATTTTTTCAGCTCTTTATCTATAATTTTCAAAATGTATAATAAGCACATAATGCCCAACAGAAATAAGGGCTACTTTCTCATAATATAAAGGAAATATAATAATACAACATGCAAATATATCATTATATAGAGCCCAGAAAACTAAAGATCTCAAATAAAGGGAATAAGAGATGCAAAGTATAAGAGTATACTAATGATACATTGTAGGAGTCATTATTAATTATTGCCTTCACTCCCTGAGGATCAGGGGTTGAAGAAAAAACATGAGGAGCCCTGCCCTCAAGAAAAAGTTTCAACTAAGAGAGCTCAAAGTAAACCGATATATTCCCAAACGTGTTATATCTAAAGGAAAAAGTACCCCCACGCCCCATAATAGCATCTCTAATTTGGAGAAAAGCCTTCCTCCGCACTTGTGTCTGCTTACAGACATCTAGAAAGATTCAAATCTTATGCCCCCTAAAGAGATAATCCCTAATGGAGAAAAACAATCACAAAATTAGATTTTTTTCCCTAATTCAGAAGAACATGTAACAAGTAAAGTAGCACAGTCATCAATAACTTCAGTTGGCTGTTCCAAAAAATGTGTCAAATTTAAACCATTAGATGCTACTGGGCCATGAGACTCCTCACTGGCACCCTTTTTCTTAAAGGGGAAATTGTAAGCTAATAAATTCATGTTGGATTTGTGGACCCTTGGGCCGGTCGGAGCCAGAGGATGGATTGCTGAAGATGGTTGCAGCAGTGGCCCCGGCCGGGAGGCGGCAAGGACAGGCTGGTGGCTGGCCGAAGGTGGAACCCTGGGAGCCCTATGCGACCAAGGGCTTTGGCGAGGAAGCAGGAGATGGTGGCGGTGGCACTGTGGTGAGAAGATCTTCGCCCTGGAAGCCGATCCTCCCCCGAGAGGAGCTCGTAGGAGTTCGGCCGCTGGGACTTAGGAGATTCACCCTGGAAGCCGGAGTCCCCCCAGGAGGAGCCCGTAGGAACCCGGCCGCTGGGACTTAGGAGGGCCCGTGGGGGCCTGGTCAGAAGAAGTCCAAGGTTGAGTGCCGAAGAGTCGTCGCTCGCCAGTCCAGAGTCGGGAACCAATGGATCACCGTAAGCCAGTCCAAGGTCAGGAGCCAGAGAATCAACGTAAGCCGGTCCGGGGTCAGAAGCCAGAGAATCAACGTAAGCCGGTCCAGGGGTCAGAAGCCAGAGAATTACCGTAAGCCAGTCCGGGGTCAGAAGCCAAGAATCAACGCAAGCCAATCCGGGGTCAGGAGCCAAGCAGGAGACAAAGAAGCAGGAACGCAGCAACTGGATACAGGAAAACCTGGGAACCTCGTTGCAAGGCAGGGAATGGCTGCAGCTGCAGGGCTTAAGTAGGCCTGCAGCGTCTGACGTCATCTAGGGCTGATTAGGGCTTCTCCCGCGCTGGGCCCTTTAAAGGCAGGGCAGGAACGCGCGCGCGAGCGGCCTAGGGAGGCAGAGCCAGCCGCGGGGAACGCCGGCAGAGAGAGGGAGGCCGGAGCGCGGAGCCAGAGGGCCCTGCAGGCCCGGGAGACGTTGCCACGCGCTGGGGACGCTGCGGCTGGGGTCCCTGCAGCCCCGGGGAACGGGAGACGGACCCGGGACCGAGGCGAGGTGAGTGCCGATTCTGGGGCCGTCCCGGAATCGCAACAGTACCCCTCCCCCTACGCCCCCTCCCGGGGGGTCACGGTTTATCCGGATGTGCCACATGAAAGTGGCGAAGGAGTTCTTTATCCAGAATATGGGTGGAGGGCTCCCACGAGTTCTCCTCAGGACCGTATCCCTCCCATGAGAGAAGATATTCCCAGCGATGACGACGGAACCGTACATCCAAGACTTTCTTTAACTGTGTACGTGGCCCCGGGATCAGAAGCGACATCGGAGGGCTCCGGAGGCAGAGGTCGGAAGCGAGAGAGGACCACCGGCTTGAGGAGGGAAACATGGAAGACGTCATGTATCCGAAGGGTAGATGGAAGACGTAGGCGGTAGGAAACCGCTCCAACTCGTTTGGCCACCCGGAAGGGTCCAATGTACCGAGGTGCTAGTCTCATAGAGGGAGTCTGAAGCTGGATGTTCTTGGTACTCAGCCATACCTTAGATCCAGGCAGAAACACTGGGGCGGGCCGCCGAGACTTATCCGCGTAAGCCTTGAACCGGGCGGCGGTACGGTGAAGTTTCCCTTGAGTGGCTTGCCAAAGGTTGTGTATTTGATTAGCCGTCAGTTGCGCCGCTGGCGAGGAGACTGGTACGGGCAATGGTAGAGGAGGTTTGGGAACCTTCCCGTAGACCAACTGGAATGGGGACTGCAGTGTGGCGGAGTGACGATGGCGATTGTAGGAGAACTCGGCCCAGGGAAGAAGGGTGACCCAGTTGTCCTGCTGCTCACCTACAAAAGCACGGAGGAACGCCTTCAGCGTACGATTCGTGCGTTCAACCTGGCCGTTGCCCTGGGGGTGAAATGCCGTGGTTAGATCGAGCTGAACCCCAAATTTCCTGCAGAGCGCCCGCCAGTATTTTGCCGTGAACTGAGGCCCTCGGTCCGAGGCAATATGTTGAGGCAACCCATGCAGCCGGAAGATATGCTGGACGAATAGTTCAGCCAACTCAGGGGCCGTAGGCAACTTGGCGAGTGGTACAAAATGGGCCATCTTCGAGAAGCGGTCAATAGTGACCCAAACCACCGTCTTCCCTTGAGACGGTGGTAACTCTACGATGAAGTCCGTGGAGATGTGGGTCCAAGGCTCCGAGGGTACAGGAAGTGGCTGGAGAAGCCCCCAGGGGCGACCAGGCGGGGGCTTCTGCTGCGCACATGTAGGACAGGATTGTACGTATAGCCGAACGTCCTCCTTCACCCGTGGCCACCAATAGAACTCCGTCAGCAATTGAAGAGTTCGAGCGACCCCGGGATGACCAGCCGTCAGGAGTCGTGTGCCCATGCTAGGACCTTCCTTCTTGCACGGACCGGAACTACCGTCCTCCCTGCAGGGGCGAGTTCGGTGGCTGCCAGTTGGACCTTAGCTGCATCCAAAATGTATTGTGGGGTTTCGGCGACGTCCTCAATCTCCGTCGTGCGTGAGAGGGCATCTGCCCTGGCATTCTTGGCCGCCGGTCGGTACCGAAGGGCGAAGTCGAACCGACTAAAAAAGAGGGACCAGCGTGCCTGTCTAGGGTTGAGCCTTTGCGCATGGGACAAGTATTCTAAGTTCTTGTGGTCCGTGTAAACCACAATGGGATGTTGGGCCCCCTCCAACCACTGGCGCCATGCTTCAAAGGCCAGCTTAATGGCCAATAGCTCCTTGTCCCCGATGCCGTAGTTCTTCTCGGCAGGGGAAAACTTCCGAGAGAAGTAGGAGCACGGCCGAAGTTTGCCGTCCTTAGAGACCTGAGACAGGACGGCCCCCACGGCTATATTGGAAGCATCCACCTCCACGATGAATGGGCGCGAGGGGTCCGGGTGTCGGAGGCAGGTATCCTGAAGGAAAGCCTCTTTGAGATCCTGGAAGGCCTGTACGGCAGTTGACGGCCAATTTCGTGCATCAGCTCCCTTGCGTTGTGAGCGCCGTTAATGGCGGCAACTAAGGAGGAGTACCGCGGGATAAAGTGGCGGTAAAAGTTAGCGAACCCTAGGAACCGCTGGAGCGCCTTTACTCCCACAGGTTGCGGCCAGTTCCGGATAGCGGCGACCTTATCGGGGTCCGTACGAAAGCCGGTGGAGGAGACGATGTAACCCAGGAAGGGCAACGACTCCTCCTCAAACTGGCATTTCTCCAGCTTAGCATATAATCGTTTTTCTCTTAGCTTAAGCAAAACCTGGCGCACATGTTGCCGATGTTCCTCAAGGTTCCGGGAATAGATTAATACGTCGTCGAGGTAGCCGATGACTGAGGTGTACAGGAGATCGTGGAGGACCTCATTCATCAAGTTTGGAATACCGCTGGAGCGTTGCAGAGACCGAAAGGCATGACGAGGGTACTCATAATGACCGTCCCTGGTGTAAAGGCGGTCTTCCACTCGTCGCCCCGGTCGGATTCGCACGAGGTTGTACGCCCCTCTAAGGTCCAGCTTGGTGAAGACGCGAGCTCCTTGTAGGCGATCCAGGAGCTCCGGAATCAGGGGCAAAGGATAGCGATCTCGTCGGGTAATCTGGTTCAGGCCCCGGTAATCAATACAGGGCCGAAGAGACCCATCCTTTTTGGCCACAAAGAAGAAGCTGGCTCCAGCCGGAGAGTTGGATGGTCTTATAAACCCTCGGTCCAGGTTTCTCTTTAATGTAGGCGGACATGGCCTGGGTCTCCGGAAAGGACAGAGGGTATACTCTCCCACGAGGGGGCGTGGGTGTCAGGTAGCAAGTCAATGGTACAATCAAAAGGACGCTGCTCGGGGAGTAACTCTGCCTTCTTCTTTAGAAAAGACATCTTGGAAGGTCTGGTATTGTGGTGGCACCATGATGGGAGTAGCCAGAAGCGGGAGTGTCTGCAGCGGGCGAGCAGGAAGACAATGACGGGCGCAAGCCTGGCCCCCACGATGTGATCTGGAGCGAGGACCAGTCGATACTGGAGAATGCTTCCTTAGCCAGGGTAGTCCTAGAACAAGTGGATGAATAGACCTCTCCAGAATGAGAGAAAAGAGATCTCTTCTTTATGAAGAAGTCCGACCTGAAGCTGAATAGTTGTGTACGAGTGGTACTGGTCCCTGGGAGAGGGACCCTTGGATGACGATACCCGCAAAGGTGGTTCTTGCGGCACTACTTTAAGTTGCAGTTGTTGTACTAGATCTCGGAGGATAAAATTCCCCCCGGACCCGGAGTCAATCAGCGCCAGGGTATCGAAACCTCCACCCGGAAGACATAGTTTCGCTGGGGACAGTTCATGGGGATTTCGAAGAGGTTACTGCCTAGAATCAATTCCCCACTCGATTTAGGTTCGGCTGTTTCCCGGACGCTCTGTACAGCGAGCCAGGAAGTGCCCCTTAACACCGCAGTAGAGACATAACCCCTGCGAGCGCGGGGCACCTCCGTTCCTCGGCGGATAGTGGACCCCGACCCAATTGCATGGGTTCTTCAGGCGGGGAGGGCAGCCGCCGCCGGTGTGGGGCTCGGACCCGAGGTGGTGTGATTCGGCGAGCAGCCTGCCCCTGGATGGTCCTTCGCTCCGAGGAAGCGGCGCTGGATGCGTCGGTCCACTCGCCCGGCCAGTTCTACAAGCTCTTGGAGATCGTTTGGAAGGTCTTGACGAACTATACGAGAGTATTCAGGCGGGAGTCTTGTCGTTCCCAAGGGAAGAGGCCCAAGCCGAGGTCTCCAGTCGAGGAGAGAGAGAAATAATGTAGGTCGTCTTGACCCGGTCTGTCGGGAACTGTGCGGGCAGAAGGTCAAAGCGGATATAACATTGATTGAGGAATCCCCCGACACGTCTTCGGATCCCCAGGATACCACGGCGGGGATGGCATCTGTACTGGGACTGGGGAGCCTGTGTGAGCTTGCGATGAGGATGCGGCAGGGTGAGCCGCGGAGACCCCCTTCAACTCGATCCGCCAGGCGTTGGACGGTGGACATAGGGTATCGAGGCAGAGGACTGTTGTTGCTGAAGATTCTGGGCTATGCCCGGAATAGCCTTAAGGCCGGCGAGGTCCGCCGGGTCCATGGCCTTGCAATCTGTTGGATTCGTGGACCCTTGGGCCGGTCGGAGCCAGAGGATGGATTGCTGAAGATGGTTGCAGCAGTGGCCCTGGCCGGGAGGCGGCAAGGACAGGCTGGTGGCTGGCCGAAGGTGGAACCCTGGGAGCCCTATGCGACCAAGGGCTTTGGCGAGGAAGCAGGAGATGGTGGCGGTGGCACTGTGGTGAGAAGATCTTCGCCCTGGAAGCCGATCCTCCCCCGAGAGGAGCTCATAGGAGTTTGGCCGCTGGGACTTAGGAGATTCACCCTGGAAGCCGGAGTCCCCCCAGGAGGAGCCCGTAGGAACCCGGCCTGCTGGGACTTAGGAGGGCCCGCGGGGGCCTGGTCAGAAGAAGTCCAAGGTTGAGTGCCGAAGAGTCGTCGCTCGCCAGGTCCAGAGTCGGGAACCAATGGATCACCGTAAGCCAGTCCAAGGTCAGGAGCCAGAGAATCAACGTAAGCCGGTCCGGGGTCAGAAGCCAGAGAATCAACTTAAGCCGGTCCGGGGTCAGAAGCCAGAGAATTACCGTAAGCCAGTCCGGGGTCAGAAGCCAAGAATCAACGCAAGCCAATCCGAGGTCAGGAGCCAAGCAGGAGACAAAGAAGCAGGAATGCAGCAACTGGATACAGGAAAACCTGGGAACCTCGTTGCAAGGCAGGGAATGGCTGCAGCTGCAGGGCTTAAGTAGGCCTGCAGCGTCTGACGTCATCTAGGGCTGATTAGGGCTTCTCCCGCGCTGGGCCCTTTAAAGGCAGGGCAGGAACGCGCGCGCGCCTGCGCCTAGGGGGGCAGAGCCAGCCGCGGGGAACGCCGGCAGAGAGAGGGAGGCCGGAGCGCGGAGCCAGAGGGCCCTGCAGGCCCGGGAGACATTGCCACGCGCTGGGGACGCTGCGGCCGGGGTCCCTGCAGCCCCGGGGAACGGGAGACGGACCCAGGACCGAGGCGAGGTGGCCGTCCCGGAATCGCAACAATTCAGACCTTAATATTTGTTAATATAGACTACTTTAATGCTCTGTTATTAGGACTTACCAGCCAACTCAATTAGACCATTACAACTATAACAAAACAATACTGCCCAAGTTTAACAGGTAACAAAAAATATGATCACAATCACGCCAATATTGATTTATCTGTATTGGTTGCCCATCAAATTCAGAATACAATGCAAAGAATTATGCATAATATACAAAATGATCAACTCAATTCAGATTGGCTAAGTGTATACTCTGCAAAAAGATCTGCTCTCAGCAAATAATTTTTTTTTAACTGTTCTTTCATTAAGTTCTGCACATTTGAGCGCAGTACATGGGAGAGCTATTTCCATTGCAGGGCCAAAACTATGGATCTCACTACCTTGTGAATTAAGATTAACTAAAGAGCTGAAGTTATTTAAAAAAGATCTTAAGACATGACTTTTTAAACTAGCTTATCATAGCAGTAACAAACTATAACACGTGAACAAGAGCAGTCTTTTATGTTGTTATGAGAGTGAAAATGATAAGAAGCCGAGAAACACCTGAGGCATTAATAATAGGAACTCGACAGGATGTGTGATTTATATTATGTATTTGTTAAGTAATATACTTATGCTCTGTTAGTTTTAACTTATTGTGAACTGCCATGATTATATACAGAGTAACGGTATACAAGTAAATACATAAAATAAAAACAAAATTAATAAGCTTTGATAATAGAAGGAAAATAATTATCTGCAATAGAGAGCCTCTCTTTCATATAATGATTAAGTAAATCCAAAGGAAATGTGAGTGAGGATCTAGGAAAATTAAGAAGATGAAGATTTAATATTCTAGATCTATTTTCAAAAATATTGTCTTCTCTGAATAGACAAGCTATCTTTGGCCTGGATTTATCAAAATGCACTAAATATCGCATGCAATAGGAAAAGGGGGCATGTTTTATGATAATAGGCTGTTTATCACAAAGTGCGCTATCTTGGCTCTTTGCATAGGTATTAGCGCAAACTGCGATAAGTGCCAGAATTGTTGTATTTCCTACCTACAACCACTGGGGTGGCGGGGAGGAGAGAGAGAGAGACTAGTTATAAGGCCTAATACTAGGTAGGTATTTATACTTCTATATGAGGCCCACCTAGATACTCGAGGTGAGGTTTTGGTAGGAGTGTAGGGGTTAGGGGCCACTTTGATGGACTCTCTACCTGGGTAACATCAAGCTAGTTTGAGAGAACATTGCCCAAATCTCATCTTTGGTTGAGTTTCTCACTCTGAAGGTCATCAAATCTTCACAAGAGAGCACTGTTCTGTTCATACGTCTCACTTTGAATGTCAAAGTGGCCCCTAACTCCTACACTCATACCTAAACCTCACCTCGAGTAACTAGGTGGGCCTCATATAGAGGTATAAATACCTAACTAGTCTTTTTCTCTCTCTTTCCTCTCTCTCTCTCTCTCATATGAGGGCCCTGATAGCTAGGCTGGCTCTCCATCAGCTTAAAATACTAAAAACGCTATTTGCAAAAACATCGCAAATTTATTTATTTATTTTGTGATTTTTGTATACCGGCATTCATGTTGATGCATATCGCATGGGTTTACAACATAAATCAAATGTTAGTTACTACATTTGCGTATAAAAGAAGGGTACTGGATACGCTGCTGAAGGTTTCAACTTTCTCTTGGTCGTAAGACTGACTGTATCTGCCCGGGTGTCGAACTGCACTCCCAGATATTCCAGTGACTGGGAAGGCTGTAGGCAACTCTTGCTGAGGTTGATCACCCAGCCCAAGCTTTCCAGAAGGGCGATCACTCTGTCGGTTGTCCGAAGGCTCTCCTCTCGAGATTTCGCCCTGATCAGCCAGTCGTCTAGGTAGGGATGGACCAAAATCCCTTCCCGCCTGAGTGCCGCTGCAACCACTACTACCACCTTGGTGAATGTCCGTGGTGACGTGGCCAACCCGAAGGGTAAAGCCCGAAACTGGAAGTGGCGGCCCAGAAGCGCAGGTAGCGCTGATGATCTGGATGGATCGGAATATGAAGATATGCTTCTGACAGGTCTAATGCCATGAGGAATTCCCCGGGCTGGACTGCGGCTTTGACGGAGCGCAGAGTTTCCATGCGAAACCTCGGTACCCGTAAGTATCGGTTGACGGACTTGAGGTCCAGGACAGGCCGAAAGGTGCCCCCTTTCTTGGGTACCATGAAATAAATGGAATAGTGTCCAGAATTCACTTCCCAGGCAGGTACTGGGATGATGGCGTTCAAGGACAGGAGCCTCGCCAGGGTAGCTTCCAATGCTGCCTTCTTGTGCATGGGACATGAAGTGCAGCAGGCCGCAATCCGCAAAGAAAGAGCGGCCACCTCAAAGGTCTGTTTCAGAATGGCGTCCATTCGCCGGTCATGAGGCTCCTTGAGGGCCGTCCCCCCTTCCAGTGGAATAGTAGTGCGCTTGATTACCGCGCTAATCAAGGCGTCCACCCGAGGGCACGCCAGTAGGTCCTGGAGAGCCGGTGCCAATGGGTACAAGCCTTTCAGGGCCCGGCCCCCTTTGAATGAAGCCGCCGGTGTCGTCCATTCCAAATCTATCAGTTGTTGAGCTGCTTGCAGAAATGGAAAATGGCGGGCTGTAGGACGAAGACCTTCCAGCAGGGGGTTCTGCGCCGAAGGTACCGAAGCGCTGGGACCAGTTATATCCAACTCCGCCAGACACTGAGACACCAGGTCAGAGAGATCCTCCTTAGGGAAGAACCGCCTCATAGTTCGATATGGTTCAATCCCAGGGGGAAGTTCCCCCTCATCCGGGAGCTCGGACTCGTCCGGTGAAACCTCCTGGACTGTCCAGTGGCGGGAGGTCCCGCTCCCGATAAGACTGTGAGGGCCCAGGAACCGGATCCCTAGGTGCTGCCACTGCAGCGGCAGCCGCAGCCGGCGCCGCAGACGCAGCCACCGCAGGAACCGTAGCAACCGCAGGAAAAACCGGAGCAGCCGGAACAGCAGGTCCGGGACGGGAAGCCGTCTGCATCTGGACGAAGGCATGAATCCCCTTAAAGAGATCCATCCAGGAAATGGAAGCAGCCTCCAATCGCCGGGGTACAAGATCCCCCGGGATTCCTGATTGGTCGAGACTGCCCCCCCAAATCCGGGGTAGCTCCTGGGGAACTGTCAATAAACTGTGGCTGAGCCAGGTCCTGTCTGGAGGGTCCCCCGGCCTCCTCACATTGGGCACATAGGGAGTCTGGCGCAGTACTGCGCGTGGCTCTAAGGTGGCATGCAGAGCAGAGGCCAAGAGCTGTAATGCCTGAGACAAGCGTCGCCGCTGCGGAAGATGCGGCTGCGGGCTGCTCTATTTCGAGTAGAACCAGCACGCAAGAATAAGCGGGAGCAAGAGGCGCTTAATACAGCATGCGCACAATAATAAGAATATGCGGCAGCAACAGGCGCTTAATACAACAGGCGCACATAATAAGAATATGCGGCAGCAACAGGCGCTTAATACAACAGGCGCACAATAATGAGAATATGCGGCAGCAATAGGTGCTTAATACAACAGGCGCACAATAATAAGAATATGCGGCAGCAATAGGCGCTTAATATAACAGGCGCACAATAGGAACAATATGCAGCAGCAATAGGCGCGCAATACAACAGGCGCACAATAGCAGTACTATGCGGCAGCAATAAGCGCTTAATACAACCGGTAATAGGCACCCAGCATGAAGCAGGTAGCAAGAGCACTAAGCAGGTAGCAATATACGCTTAATGGCATTCCATAGCCCTTCAGCACTCAGCAGTCAGTAATATACGCTCAATGGCATGCAATAGGCTTACAGCACTAAGCAGTGAGCAATATACGCTGAATGGCAGTCAATAGGCTTTCAGCACTAAGCAGTTAGCAATATACGCTCAATGGCCTGCAATAGGCGTACAACACTGAAGCAGGTAGCAATATACGCTCAGTGACCTGTAATAAGCGGTCAGCACTTTGCAGTGAGCCAAAAATACGCTTAATGGCCATTAAGCGGCACTCAGCAATATGCGGCTAACAATATACTCACAGTGGCAGCCAATGTGCATGTACAGACACAATGCAACCGACGCACAAGGAGGAAGAAAGCCGTGCCTATTACGGGCGCGTAATACCTGAACAGGGCCACAAAATGGCGTCCTCCACGGCTTGCCACGCCGCCGATCCTCTATACTTCGGAGACCTGGAAGAAGGAATGTACACCTTACCAGATCCTCGGCGCTTCCGGCTGGAACTCAGGCGGTCTCCGGCTGCGGGGGGAAAGGGCCAGTACCTTCACCGCCGCGATTGAGAAACTGCACCCGCTACCTCGTCCACGCCGGGACCGAGGGCCTCGAAGCCACACCCGAGTCTCCCCCGGGGGGCTGTGCCCCTGCTGCGATTCGGCCGGACCGAGGACTTTCGTCCGGGGGACCACGGTAATCACCCCGGGAAGCTCAACTGGGGGGATTGAAAACGTCCCCTGAGGAGCGCGGGGCTTAACAGTCGATATAGGTAAGTAAAGTAGAATCTAGAATGAGAAAAAAGAGAAAAAAATTAAAGTAGTCTTGGAAAGCACGCTCAACCAGCGTGCAGGCACTCCAAACTGCTTTGGAGACGGAAATTACTGAATCGCTACGCTTCCTGTGGGGCTATATACCCCGTGCTGACGTCAGATCCGTCTCCAACTGCTAGCACGCGGATACTATCCCAGTTGTACTGAGTCCATCTGGCTACACACCAGGAAAGTCACGTTTATGTGAACGTAATGCTTGTCTAGGTTTTGCAAAAGAAATGCTAGTTTAGATTCTGTAAGAGTAATGCTAGTCTAGGGCAGGGGAAGGCTTGACCGAACAACCATGTCTTGAGTTTTTTTTTAAAAGTTAAGAGACAAGTTTCCTGCCGGAGGTCCGAGGGTATGGCATTCCAGATGGAAGGGCCCGCTGTTGAGAATGACCGTTCTCTGATTGTTGATCGGTGCACCACTTTGTTTGGGGGAGCGTGTAGAGTTCCCTTGTAAGCTTCCCTTATAGGTCTAGTTGTGGTGTGTAGTCTGAGCGGGTGTAGCAGGTCAAGGGGGGTCTGATGGTGGATGCTTTTGTGAATAATAGTGAGCGATTTGTGAACATTATAAATATATTAAAAAGAACAAGTCCAAGTACAGATCCCTGAGGTGTTAGGAAAGTGGACCTCTGAGCCGAGACGAGGTTGATGCTACCTCCAGGGGGCGGCCCCTGGAGGTCCTCATCATGGGTGCAGCGGTACTGAGGAGGAAGATCCAACAGGAGCTTCACCTATACCAGCCCTCATTCCCCGCAGGTATAGGTGAAGCTCCTTGGGTACTGGGGCCAGCAGGACTTAGGCGCGGGTCTTCCTGGGCATGGAACCAGTACGCAAAGAGAGGTGGCATCAGAGAAATCCAGGTTGTAAAGGCTGGCGGCAATCAAGCAGAGTAAAATACCAGGCAAGGAATCAGGGCAGGCGCAGATCAAGCAGCGTCAAGTACCAGGCAAGGAGTCAGGGCAGGCGGAGATCAAGCAGAGTCAAGTACCAGACAAGGAGTCAGAATGAAGAAAGCAATCCAGGGGATGAGGAGCAAGACAGGAACTGGAGGCTAGGAACAGGAACGCTGGAGCTGGAGATCAGGAACAAAGCAAGGCAGAGTCAGGAATGCAGGAATCAGGAACGCAGACAACTCACACTCTTCAAGAGAGCAGGACCTGTTGCTGAGGCGAATTGGGAGCAGAGAAGTAGGGTTTAAATTCCCACCTAGCCTGATGTCATCAGCCCTGGCCACAGGGAACTTTCCTGCCACTGTCCCTTTAAATCCTGTGACTCAGCGCTCGCGCACCTAGGGAGACAACCACAAGGAGCTGGTGTCGGCGACATTCGGGGTGCTGCAAGAGCAGGGCGCGGGCGGAGTCTATGGCCAGGAGTGGCGGCTGAGCTGGGCCAGGGTTCCTAACATGAGGCACTCCACTGTTTACCTTTTTCCACTGTGAAAACTGACCATTTAATCCTACTCTGTTTCCTGCCTTTTAACCAGCTTGTAATCCACGAAAGGATATCATTTCCTACCCATGACTTTTTAGTTTCCATAGAAGCCTCTGATGCAGGACTTTGTCAAACGCCTTCTGAAAATCCAAATATACCACATCTACCAGTTCATCTTTGTCCACTTGTTTATTTATCCCTTCAAAAAAATGTAGATTTGGGTAAATCCATGCTGGCTGTGTCCATTAAACCATGTCTTATCTAAATGTTTTGTGATTTTATTCTTTATAACAGTTTCCATGATTTTTCCCAGCACTAAAGTCAGTCTCACCAGTCTATAGTTTCCTGGATCATCCCTGGATCCCTTTTTAAATATAGGGGGTTACAGGAGATCACGTGATGCAGTGAAGGGGACAGATGTGATTATCCATCTTGGTGCTCGGCCTCTGCATCTGGCCCCATCCACACCCGCAAAATAATCATCTTTCAGCTTATCTACCCTCACTGCACTAACATCGTCATCAAGTCACTGCCTGCCCGAAAAATGACGTCTCATCTTACCAAGAAAGACAAAGAAAAGGAAAGGCCCAGAATTTCAGAACAGCTGGCCATGTCGGAGATCGATCCGATCTCGTGGATGCGTGGCGCACCCTACATCCCGGAGAGAAGGAATTCACACATCTCTCCCGAGCGCATACTATGTACTCCCGCCTTGATTACTTTCTTATCAGCAGTCGTGCTTTCTCCACTGTACAAGAGGCTGGTATTGATGACATTATCGTCTCTGATCATGCCCCGGTCTGGATAGATATGCAACTAGTACACTCCTCTAATACAATTTGGACTTGGAGGTTTCCATATTATCTAGCTGAGGATAAGCGGTTTTATCATTATTTAGAGGAAAAGTGGTATGATTACAATACTCTAAATAAAGAGCATCATATTCAACCTATACTGCCAAGGCGGTTCTTCGAGGGGATATAATTGTGTATATAGCCCATAGACAGAAGATTGTTCATCAGCGTATTTTGCAGCTGAGTAGAGCTAAGGTCCAGCTGATTCAAGCTAATACAGATAGCACCCGTAGTAATTATTTATCAATCCAAAATGCATTGAATACTTTACTTCACCAGCGAGCAAAAAAGAGCTTGCTCTATTAACAATTTAACTTATATCAAGATAGTAATAAGGTGGGCAAATTGATGTCCCACTTGATTAGATCCTCCTGTGCTTCCTGTTATATTTCTGGCTTAAGAAATCAGATGGGTCAGATGGAAACTAACACTCAGTCAATTTTACATTGTCACGGATGGCTCCGGTCAGGAGTCGAGAACACCACTAACAGGGGTGTCTCTGGGTGGAGAGAGGCAAATGGAGTTTCACACTGACTGGGGATACCTAATATCAGATGCATGTAGGTAAGGGTGAACTTAAGTACTGGTACTGCATGGAGGTATGTGTGAATGTGAATGCAGGTACAGGTGTACAGGAAACTGGAACTGGGTGCTGGTAAGAATGAATTCAGGAAGCGTGCGGGTAAGAGTGATAATGGCTGGAGGTATAAATGACTGAGATGAGAAAACAAGACTGACAGAGAACGGTACAGACAAACCAGGACAGCACTGACAATGAACATAAAACACATAGGCCCGAAGGCAGCAGAGCAGGGCAGAGGGCCCGTAGGCCACACACACACACACACTGTAGGCAGAGGGCCCGTAGGCCACACACACACACTGTAAGCAGAGGGCCCGTAGGCCACACACACACAGAAGGCAGAGGCCCCGTAGGCCACACACACACAGAGGGCAGAGGGCCCGTAGGCCACACACAGAAGGCAGAGGGCCCGTAGGCCACACACACACAGAAGGCAGAGGGCCCGTAGGCCACACACACACACAGAAGGCAGGGGGCCCGTAGGCCACACACACACACAGAAGGCAGGGGGCCCGTAGGCCACACACACACACACAGAGTCAGGTCAGAAGGCCCGTAGGCCAAACACAGCAAGCAAGGCAATACAGAACAGGACAGAAGGCCCGAAGGCCAAACACCGCAAGCAAGGCAATACAGAACAGGACAGAAGGCTCGAAGGCCAAAACACCGCAAGCAAGGCAACACAGAACAGGACAGAAGGCCCGAAGGCCAAGCACGGGAGGCTAGAGCAGGGAGCCCAGGTGAGCTCGATGCTGAAGCGCCGATGGTACTGCTAGACAGGGTTATAAAGACAAGACTGGTGTATAGAGTAGACAGGAAGGAAGGAGTGGGCCAGCCAGAAGGACATGATCGTGGAGGACCTCTGGTGGTGAGGCGGCTACATAGCAGGCGTAGCCGTAACATACATCTATTCTGGGATTACTATGATAAATTATATATGACGGAAGGATGGACGGAGGAGGCATGTGCTCAGTTTTGCTCCTCTTTAACCTTGCCCCGCCTCACGGAGGCCCAAAAGGAGGCTCTTATCTCCCCCATAATGGCCGAGGAAATCAAATGTGTTATTTATCAGTCCACGCGCCTTAAGGCTCCTGGATCGGATGGTTTCTCAGCAGAATTCTAGAAATATCTTATAGATAAAGTGGCCACTCCCCTGTCTTTCTTATTTTCAGAACTCATAGGAACTGGCAGCTACCCTTTATATGTGAATTAAGCCCATATATCTCTTATTCCGAAAGTGGAAAAAGATCCTACAATGCCTGACTCATATCGCCCGATCTCCCTGCTTAATTATGACCAAAAGCTGTTAGGCAAAGTTATGGCGGATCGTTTGGCACCTTTCCTCCCTTCTTTGATTAGTAGTCAGCAAGTCGGCTTTGTACGGTAGCGGGTTGCCCTTTCTAATATTAGGCGCATGTTGGTGGCCATGGAAATGTGCCAACACACAAATACCCCATACTTGGCTATTAGTTTTGATGCTAAAAAAAAACCTTTGATTGGGTGGAATGGAATTACTTATTTTACATCTTGCAGCAAATGGGTTTTGATGGTCTTTTCTACCAAGCGGTACAACTGTTGTACTAGGATCCACAGGCAATTATTTTGGCTAATAGGGAACAGTCTC